>NC_054752.1:16839543-17187043 GCF_018143015.1 Lytechinus variegatus
GTTTAATTGTTTATTTTGGAACAATTTATATATCGTAACGACCATATCCCTACGATATCTAAATTTATGAAATATGTATTTATTATGACGTTTATATATTATTTTGTTTTGCTTATAACTATATGTAAAACTCATTGATTTGTTCGTTGCTATGCTGATTATTTGAAAATTGAAAACACATTGAAAATGCAAAACATAATGGTATTGGTGAATGAAAAGGGCATCGGAATCACTATAATTACAGTCTGTGATTGACTGAAGTACGTATGAAAAATTTTCTTCGCTTAAGTGATATTTCCTTAATTTTATTTTTTTCCATTTCGCCTTCTTCGCCCAGTCTTCACAGTATATAGCGGCCTCTAATTCATTTTTGTGACCCCTTTCTACTGGAAAACCCTGCCAAGAAATGGAATTTCCATTCTCTATCATCGAAAAGTTTTTGAATCAAACTAGATATGTAGTAGGTTCATCGTTACGGGAATACAGACTGTGTGGAAACTGAACAGACAAAGTAAGATAGGTCAGTGGCTTCAAATAACAAATATGTATTATCGATTGGGTGACAAAACCTTAACTCTACACAACGAAACAATGACATATATTTGTTTTTAATTTCGTTTCACGTACTTCATTCGACGTCTTATACAGATATAATGAATAATGAAACCTAGACCGGGCATTTTTTTTTCAATTTCGTCTTCTTTTTAAGTCCTTAATCATGTAGTATTAAGATTCAATTCAAATCTATAATACGCGGCCATATTGGACATACAATGCTCTCGCTTATCTCATTATACACTGTTCGTGATCAATCCATTACAACCAATCGCAGAACAAGAATGCAAATCGTAAACGTATCGCCTGCAGAATATTTCCCGAAGGGATAGGGCGCTAACATTAATTTGCACAAAGCGTGGAGAATGTGTTTGGCAAGAAGCGTGCATTTACAGACAGGATGGTACTAAGGAAGGCGACGGCCTCTTAGTGAATTCGATTCCCAGCCATGGTGTGTTTCCCTTCAGCGAGAACATTTTCCAACTTCGTCCTGCACTCAACCCGGGTGAGGTGAAGAGGTTCCCGGTACCTATAGGCAGAAGTTCCTGGAAAACTTGAGCGCCTGTATCGGTTACGCAGCTAATGCCGGAGTAATGATATAAGAACTTTGTATCCCCAGGCAAAAATAAGCGGTATCATTATCATTATTATCATTAATACTTGATTTATATTGAATATCGGAACCATACTAGACTTTTTATTTCTCAGTTGAACCTGAAAAGTAAAGTTCATCCTGAAAAAAGGGTTTATTGTAAAAGAGCAGAAAAATGATAAAAAACGTTGAAGAAGATTTTAGAAAAATCTATTAAACAAATTAAACAGTTATCATTATTTCAATTATTGCATTTGTGACGTCATATGCAGGAAGCATTCCTACATATCAAATAGTACAAAATCATCGAAATGTAATTTTCTCAGATTTGTTCTTTTACTGTACCTTGTGTATATAAATAGACAGATCATTTCACACCCGATCATGGATAGAAAACAAAAATAGTTTACTAGCTAGGAACCGCTGAAAAAAGGAAATTCATGCATTTATATTACATAACATATGGGCAACTGTTGGTTTATGACGTCACAAATCCAAAACTTAAAATTCTAATAACTTTCTTAATTGATTTTTTTCAAACCCTCGCCAATTATATTTTTTCTGCTATTTTACACCTAAATATTCTTCAGGGTGAACTTGCCCTGTAACTTAAAGTGATCATTTCACTTTGTTCTTATTAAAAAAGATAATTTTGTCGCTTGAAAATGGGTTAAATATTAGGCTTATAGTTTAAAAGTACCATCCCAAAAGTTCAACAGTTTCATTATTTATAGGAACTATTTCAAAAGTTTGCAGATGTAAACCAAAGTTTGAAAAAAATTGGGGGTTGGTTTCAGTGCTGTGTGCATACAGCGAATTTGAAGAAATAAACTCTGGATGAACCCAGCATGATCAACCTAAAGGTACACTGAGTGTGTGATTAGGGGAAGGCAGTCAACACAGCCAACGGACTTTTTGAATTTGAGAAAACTGGGCATAAGTTGAATGCGTCTTACAGACGGTTCTCAAATTCAGGTTGATATATTGCTACTTGTGTCTAAATAAGAGATTTTCATCCTATATTGAGGTCTGCCCAGGGTTTTTTGAGCCCAACTCCAAGCACTCATACACATGTTTCATCTTTGTTTGAGATTCTTTAAAATTCAGCTTCTCACAAAGTGAAACAATCTCTTTGAAAGCTGTTTTCGTTTTGAAATCTTAAGACATTTCCCTCCAAAGTTTGCTTCTGATGTTGCTCTTGCTCTTGTTGTTGATGCTGCCGTATGTAGATACGAGGAAAGCCCATCACAAGCACAAGAAACATGGTAATCTTATATTGATGTAGTTTCATAAGATCCATGCAAAGAAATAAAAGTTTACTTAGCTCTTTGAATTCCCTACCTTTTTTTACAGTCATCGCCCCCGGGATAAATAGCACAAGTGGTAGGCCTATCCATGAATACGAGCTCAGCCAGATCAATACCGATTTCATACATTCATTTATGCATTATGTGCTTCGAAGAGTATTAACAGGCATCTATGATATCCGTTTATGATCGCCGTTCGTGTAAGCAAATCTTGCCCAAGAACGGTCAGATTGAGTGTATTTTGCTCAGCGCACTCACGGACTGTGTAAATAAATGATATTAAAGTGATCTTTGTTTCAAAATTCAAAGAATCTGATGATCAAGGCCAGCCTTTCGATGAAAGATAAGACAAAAAAATATTTAAAATGCATATTTAGACTGTTGCCCAAGTCTTACAAATCTTATACAATAATTGAGTTAATCCCCATTAGGTGAACGCACTCTTTCAAGCACGGGGGGGGGGGTTAAATATTTGTACCCCACCCCATCAACTGACCTTGAACATTGGACCCATATCAATAAACTCCTACAGGGAAGTTTTGACAACTGACAATAAATAATTTATCAAGGCATCGTTGAATTACAACCAAATATTCTTCCCTACATGTTTCTAGCAGAAATGCAATCATCTATGCACCCTGTCGAATTATAGAACCGTTTGGATTATTACTTGAACTTAAGGTTCTTCGGGAAGATTGGTACCCAGGTCAAACGACGAAAATAATTAACTCATCGAAATTTACATCAAATCTCATGATAGGGCTTAACCTACTTTTTTGCCTATAAAATACAAATAAACAGAGGACCTAATTTGTATTGAATACTCATGGGCGTTATTTCTCCTGGCGAGGCGGTATTGAAGCATTTGGGGAAGTCTATTACTTTGAAAGTCTTATAGAAAATAAGAATGCCCGTTGGAAGATATCTACATATCTGTTTTTCATGTCAACTATATAAAGGAATACAAAAGTAGGATACTTGACCCTCTAAAAAGGCACAATGTGAAAGAGAGAGAGGGGGAGACACACACACAGATATAGATCGGTCACCAATAAATATTGACAAACAGAAAGAAATCAAACGTAGAGAGAGAGAGAGAATATCATAAAAATGAATAAATAATATTAACATACATAGGATGGGAGGGAAAGGGAGAGAGGGAGAGAGAGAGAGAGATATTAAGACAGAAAATAGAAAACGATATCATTAATTCAAGAAAACAAAAACAACAAATTGATATTCCCTCAGTGTGACAAAACAAGAATCCCTCAATGTTGTTTAGTAGTTTATTTTGCTTCAATCCTATAAACCTCCGATTTTCAATTCCGATTACTGCTCTAATTCGATACAACATTCAAGTTGCTGAAATTTATTTATGGACAAGCCTTTTTTCCAATAACTTACATTCAATTCATAATTGGAGATTCTATTTGCTCGATTTCTCTCGGGAAATTAGCAAAAAATTCTCTTCAATAGAGTCAAGATAATCTTAACTATTAACAAAGCTTAATAAACAACACCAGAATAATATAAACGGAAATGCGAATGGGCGGTTTACCTGTTCAAGTTGTTTTACCTGGAGAATTTCAAAACACTCATTGGGACATGCATCGCCGTCTTAATTTAAGTGAATCTACTGCCAACTTCCGAGGGTTAGGAAGATTCACATCACAACATTTCACTTTTAAATTATCAAATGGTATCCAATCTAATTAATTTGAAGGAAGTAGATTTGTGAGGTTTATTTCTACTGGGATTCGCCTCTCATTTTATTAATTTTTCATTTTCCTTTTAATTTACCTTTTTTAAGGCTGGTACTTTTGATAATGATTTTGTTTCAAGGTACGTTTTCATTTATTATATTCAATTTTATCTTCTAGACAATTCGCCATGTAAAACGCATTCAAGTTTCCCTTTGCATTTCCGGCTACCGTCATCGTCTAATTGATTTAGGGCAAAAAATCAAAACAATAATTATTCTTTCGAACGATAAACAGTATGGATAATGACATGGAGACAAAAGTTCGTTTCATCAAGAAAACTAAAGTCATTAGAAAAAATGATAATGATGATGGCGGTCATGATGATGAAAAGTGGGGATGATAAAAAACAAACGACGATAATAATGAATTTGATGGTGACGACGGTGGTGGAGGTGTTGATGTCCATGGTGATTGTAATTACGTGAACATAAATGTTAATAAGATCAGTCTTAACGTACATTTCTTCATGACATTAATACAAAGAAATATAATAAACAGGCATGTCACGTATATGCTATACTGTATTGCATTTGATTGAATCGGCATTCACAATCAAAGATCGGCCATTGGTGACTTGGGTCTGTGTGGGTGCGTGCGTGAGTGTGTATATAATATATTATATACATATAAATATATATATATATATATATATATATGATATGTATGTGTGTGTGTGAATGCGAAGGTAGGGGGATTCAACATTCATCGTTTCATCAAACTAAGTTAAAATCGATGCGAAAACACAAAACAATAACCCAAAAGATCAATGGAAGTCTCGAACAAACATTCATATCTCCTTTCACCAAACTTGTCCAACATCTTTGCGATTTCATTTCATAACTTCCCCCGATGACAAGTGCACACGTGCCTGTCCTCTTCAAAATGATTTCGATCGTGTACATCAAAATAGATCGTTTCATAGCCAGGAGCAGGTTGCGCGGTATTTAATATCCATTTTGAAATTATCGTGATTTGTTTTGGGATCGATGCGGGGAATACGGGCAAGGACGGGAAGGGAAAACTGAATAAGGGGAAGGCACTAGGGTATAGTGGGATAGCTGAATATGGAGGTGGTATGGGGGGGGGGGATAGGGGCATTTAGGTGGAATTGGGAAGGGTGGGGACACCAAATACATAGCATTGGACGGAATGGCAAGTAAAAAGGGGTTTGGGGGGGGGTACAGGAGAGATGAGAGAATAATGATAAAAATGTGGATTCGAAAAGGGAATACAGGAAGATAGCCGGCTAGATAACTAGATAGATAGAGAGAGAGAGAAATGGAGATAGGGATAAAGAAAGAATGAGTTTGCGAGTGAATGGGAGTGTCAGTAAAAAAGAAGGAGAGGGGGGGGGGGGGGGCAGAAACGGAAGAAATGGAGAGAAGTAGAAAACAGAAGTTGCGAGGAAAACAAATCTAATAAGGATGCATTCAACATTTTCCTGTTTAGAAGATTGAACAAAGGATGAAGAAACTGCAGAACATTACGGTAGTCCCTAACAATGTATCTCTCCTCCTTTTCCAATTTCATGTCCCCTCATTTACTGGAGATATTTTTATCATAACGCGGACTTACATCTGTTTCATTATGTCATGGCAGAAAATCGCAGGAGATTGGGTTTTGTCACAAGCAATCACGAAACCATAGACACGCTGGCTCTGTCATATAGACGGATCAGTGATGCCCATTGATTCCACTCTATCCAAACATGATATCAAAATATGTATTTTCAGAGGGATCGAGTTCATATAAAACCCAGGTTTAAGTTTTCGTGAAGACACTAAAGGAGGGGCGGATCTAGGATTTTGAAAGGGGGGGGGGGCACATTTTCCGATGGAAATTTGACAAGCAAAAAAAATGGTCTTCGTTTTTTAGGATGAGGGGCACACTTGGGTCAACATTTAACATTTTTGATGATATGCTCCCTGGATCCGCCAGTGCTAAAGGTGCATGCCACCATTCCAACTCTTATAAATTTTAGACGTGTGTTGCAGGATCTATCAGGTCTATGATGCGATATCACAGGTAATCTTATTTCCATCGGATGCCCGATCAAACTATATTGTACGTCTGGAATGCTTTTTTCTTCATGTTGAAATGAAACAATTTTTCAAACAATATTATTAAATGGATACATAATTCGTGACGTATGTAGCTTTCTTATGTATGTCTTACCCAATTTTGTAAGATGTGTCCCCCTTATAAAAAACATTACAGAGCGAAAGGAGGTATGTTTTTGAAAAATTGCAACCGAATTTTTGACAAAGATTTAACAGCTCTAATTTCTGTTGAGAGCTACTAAAACGTAAAAAACCCTGGAATCTTAAATGATACTCAAGTATAATTCAAACTATTAACCCTTTACCACATAGATTTGAAATGTTTCATAAATCTGAAGAGAAGAAAAATTCATCTGGAATTTAAGTTCATGCACACATACATGTATACTCACAATAATCATTAACAGGAGATTAGGAAAATAAGATATATGGATGATTTTCGATGTCATAAAGGAGGAAACAAAGAAAAGCCTTCTTGGATGCACTTACAAGTACATATATATCTTATTAGGCATTATTGGAATATGATGAGCTGATCAAAATAAACAAAGTTCACAAATGGTTGCACCAAAACCCAAATTCCTTCAAGAGATTTCCCTTAAATTGAGCCATATAGCTAGAAAATTATGTAAAACATGGAATCCCCGGCGCACCCATCAACCGCTTTATGTAATGGTGATGGCACGATGGAAGGAAATGGGGGTGTAGGAGTTTCGTAGAATTCCGTGTGACATGACGCGAAAAAAAAGGATGCACTCCCTGTGGTGTTTCAAATGGAGAACTAACTTTGATATTATGGTATGTAGAGTATCGTTTTGCGTTCCTATACCCTCACAGCGCATATTAATTTTCACTCGAGACTAGGTTGCAGTTAAAGTATTGTAGGTAATAATTACAGTTCGCTATTGGCATGATTGGAAATAGTCCACGTATGGAAATGGGCATGAATAAAAAATAAGTTCATATAGCGGATGAAGATATATACGCCTATATAACGTTTTCATAAAAGGACACCTGATCAAAGCAAATTTTCACGAAAAAACTACCGAATTCTTCAAGTAGAACAGATAATATCTACAATATTTCTGCATCATAGTAAAAGGGCGTGAATATACACATAATCTAAATCTCATATAGCATGAAGAATGAGTAAACGGAAGTATAACTTTTACCCACACCAATTAATTGTCATAATCTACTTATTCAATCGCCAATGTGTGATTTAATGCAATTTAAATAAAGATCCTGCAATCTGATTTTTTTCTTCTAACCTCCAATTATTGTGTTTTCCAGATTTCCCCTATTTAATATCGTATTAGATGAGGAAAAACAATCTATGTATGTATTCCTCTCAAAAAGTATTTGTCGCCTTCTCATGATCAGAAGTGAATTTTGACCCGATCCATCGCGAAAATGGAGCTGCATGTTTTTTCATTGACCACCCGGGGGAAAGAGATACATCTGAATAAATTCGGTGTATGTTTTCATCTGCAAGGTGGCCATGTCTTCAGGGTGTCATCCTGCATGAATAAAGTGCTAAACTCGATGAATGAATGTGTCCATTTGCAATATTTAGCTTCAAAACATCGCCGTGAACCCGGCGGGGAGGCCAAGGGAAGACATAGAGATATGGGGAAGAGCCGCTTGCGAATTCACAACCAACTGTTTTTTAGCAGTGAGCACGGTAAGTGCCCAAAGTGATGGTTCAAATCTTGCTTATATTGTCAGACAAAATGGAGGAAACCGTTGGGTCTTATCGCCTTTTCGGAGAAAATGTCATCGTTTGGTATTTGAAAAGTAATCAAAGGGGGGGGGGGGGGGTAAACTGCACATCGTCCACGAAAGCTACTTTCTGGAAGGCACTATTCGGAGAGCGTCGTTTTTGTACAGGGAATATGTAAAGATTACTGTCCCTCCGTAAATGTACGCCTCTATTTTTGAAAAACAAATTAATACATTTTGGAAATTAAAATGTCCACACCCTGTAAATGCTGGTATTTCGCCTTTATTAGAAGGTATAGTCTATACTTTGTTGATGATTTAGTAAATGCCAGTTGTGGTAACGATCTCAAGATGACTTTTTGCAGAATCCAATATACATGTAATGACTACCCAAGTGTCTGTGTATATGAATAAAAAATATGTCCCAAAGGATTCTGAAAGAAATTGTGTAATTGCTGTGAAATAAGCAAAATAATCGCGGATTCGGGCTCTTCCGTCGGGCCATTATTCCAGCAATATAATATACACTGTCCCACGTGTGCCTATCTGTGTTGCCGATCTTCAGTGTGATTGTTGTTCAGCTTAGATTTTATGATTTCACAAAGTTCATCTTATGTAACTGTACCAGATCTAGATCTCGATCGACGATGACATAGTAAAACTTAATTTTGGTTTTACAGACTTTCTCACGAAATCAGTGTTTTTAATACTGCAACTACTGTCAAATAGCTATAAGTTCGAAAGCGAGTACCTTCCTAACGATTTAAGTGGGATCCGATGCAAGACACAAGGTCTTGCGTTGTTTTTTATTTTACAAAGCAAATGCATTTTTGCAGGCAACTCATATTTGCATAATTTGCAAAGGTCTAAGAGCCATATCGTTGGAATTGTAATGAGCACGCAATTCATGTCAAGCGTTTTAACAATCGAGCTCTCCCATCTCAACCAAACGATAGGGCAGATAACAGATCAATAGAAATTAAATATAAAAAGAAAACGAGGGTGAGGTCGTGACTGGTCGGATAATCGGGGGTTTTTGGCGAAAAACACATGTCTTAAATGGCCCCTTTCAGTTATTGATGTCGGTATCAAGCGGATATATTAACTTATCCATGTAGTATGATCTATGATTTATGGACCAACATGACGAAGATAAAAGCGACAATATGAGAAGTTGAGGTGGCGCAACGGAGCGGGGGGGGGGGGGCGCCTTCTATGACCTTAAAAAGGGTAGATGTAAAAGAACGAGGAAACGGAGGACAAACAGATAAAAGATGAGAGAAGAATATGAAAAAGTACATCAACGCTTCCCCATTATTTGAATTGGTGAAAAAAATAATACCACGTTAATGTCGTCCTGGGCCTACCCCTTCCCTCAAAATATTCTGATGGCGCCCCTACATGAGGAGAAATCGAATCAGATTGCGAACAATTGACATTTCGAAGGAATCAAATATACAGCACGATTGCTTTTGACAAATTAGCGAATACCATCCTTTGAAAGTCAGATATTTATCACCACTTTTTTGGTATGATTAATGATCATTAAACCTAGATTGAAATATCAAAGGCCATGGCCTTGAACAGAGACCTCCTCTAGCACTTTATTTCATTTATGCACCTCTTTTTCATATTTCCTTCCCTTTTTCCAAAAAGCCCTACGGTCAATTTTACATTTTCTTATGATTACGAATACGTTCCTTGTGCTTATGAGAGGCACTGCAAGCTTAGATTTTTAATAAGCCTCTCACTTTTCACATGAAATACTGTTGCCACCTCCGTAGAACTCACGATCACTGCCGAGACAATTAGCTGTATCATGACCGCACTCAGTGTAGGTGGCATTTTTCATTCAACCAGAGTGTGCGCAATTTCATCAATTTCACTTTGAAAATGCAAAAGTGCTTCTAGTCAAGCTTGGTCGCTTCGCCCCCTCACTCAGTTTGATTTGTGTTTCAAAATTGTTATGCGTCTGGCCGGACCCTCCAAGGAAACGATATGCATATAGGCATAACTCTATCATCACCATTATTCTCCTACATATATATATATATATGCCTGGAAAATAACTAAGATAAATGCAGATCGAAACCTAATCTAGAATGAATAAACACAACGATGTCGTCCTTGCTGTGACAAACGTTTCAAAAAGCTAAATTCTCCTCCTCCTATATGGTCTGTCATTCAAACACTTTGGGTGAATACCCCTAAAGTGAAAATACCCAACGTCATTCACCCACTAAAATTGCATAATTATTCAACTGTAATAATAATTGCCAAACCGCCAGGTCAGCTGGAGAAATAAATTTCGCGATAAAAAGAAGTGCATCGCTTTCCATGCATAATCATCTTGTGACACGTCTCCACAATGCACAAAATTCTAACAAGCGAAGGCTAAGAATCGATAGTCAAATCGATAATTAATAACCCCCATTCACGCCGATGCAAGCCGAGGAAGTGTAATGGCGAATGTAGTTTATACATTATTCAATTTTATATTGTAGCTTCCTATACACATGATGTAAAGCGTTCTGGCCTAACGGTTCTTACACACGCCTCGTGATCTGAAGGTCGTGCGTTCGGATAACACTGCGGCCTACCGTTCTTTGGGAAAGCATTTATCCACAATTGCCATCCTCCACTCAGGGGGCGAATTTGTATCCAGTAGGATGCGAAAGCCTATCATGCCTAGCAGTTGTGTTTTAAAACTAGGAGTGCGCCTAATTGAGTCGATCTGATTTCCCCTCATGTTTATTTACCCAATAAATTGTTATTCATTTAGTTCAGAAATGGTAATAAGTGACATATATGATAACGATGTACAAGCTAGGGGGATAACGAGTGCCTCTTCACACATTTATACATATCGCATCTGCCAACGACATAGGGTCCTCGTAATATTTACAGGTGGGAGTTTCAGAAAACAAAACCAAAATATAGACAAAAGGGGGAGGGGTGAGAGAGAGAAAGAGAGAGAGAGGGGAAGGGGGAGGTAAAGAGAGAATCAGACAGATCCTTGTTCTTGAAATTTGTAATTTATTTAGAAACTTTAAATGTCTTTGTATTTTAGTACATTTTGTAGATTGAAATGGTTTCAACAAATAAGAATAATATTTCGAATTAGGCGGAAAGAGTGAAACTTTCTCTTCTTTTTAATTGTTGAAAGTAAAAAAAGGATAAAAAAAACCAACAAAAAACAAATCAAAACACTTTACAGCTGAACTCTCATCCCCTTTCTTCATATTGCCATGATTGCGTCTTCTAAATAATGTGTCTCTTCGGTGATATCATTTTGTAATGCAGAACAAGTAATACTCGTCCCATGGAGCGAATGTCCATAGTATAGCAAACTGATTCTAATAAAATTATTGAAATTAATGGGAACCGGTTGTGGGGAAAACAAAACTAAAATATGGGTAGAGTTCTATTTTTAGAAACTCTAAGAAAGAAGTAGACAGAGACAAAATAAAAAACAATAATGGTATACGCATATTCGATGCCGTTTCCTCTAAGATTTACCGATTTCTAATTATGATAATCGAAACCACACTAATTCAATCGTTCTGAATCGAGAGGCTCGCGGCTTAACAAATCACCATTATAATGAATGTACCGGTATGCTTCCTAAATAGACAACCTTGTATTTTAGTACATATTTTTACTTTTATTAGTGTGTTCAAATTGAATACTCATTGAATGAATGAGGTGCAGTGGCCATCTCTTGACGGGACGGCCCAATATTTTGTTTTTATATAAAATGACATATTCTAACGTGAACCTCACAAATGGATCCAACTTCTTGCTGAAACTCTTGTTCAAATATTCCTCCAAAGACTCAATCTGAATAGTTTTTGGTTGATATTACAACGTTTATTCTAAGGGGATTGCTAAATTCGCCCTGCCTTCGAAATATATGATGTGTTACAACTCTTCTCCTTGTATTTTGTGGTTGTGTACAGGAGGGGTTATTTTGGGGGCATTTGCCGACCCCTCCTCCAAGCTATCCATACGTTTCTACAAATATTTGTTATGCTGTAAAGATTTACAAAAAAGAAAGCAAATTCGAATGAGTCTATCAAAATTCAATCATACAATTTCTGTAAAATTTCTAAACGCCATGTTGACAAGTTCAACATTCTTACTCCGGCCCCATCTAAGACAAGAAAGAAAAAAAAGAACACATGTATTTGATAATATTTCCCTTTGATTTGACCATGTTTTCGAACTTACAATTTGCTATCGCTACCTTTAGCTTTGATATTGGTCATCTTCAGTACAGCATAAACACATAGGCCCGTATTCTGATGTCGGTTTTAACTTAAACTCAGGTTTAAAGTTGTGGTTTAAGTATGGAGAGCCAATTGTTACATAATTCACAGAAGAGATATCATACTTAAGTTCATTTGGCTACCAAATCATTCATAATTGTCTAGGAAGTATAAATAGATGATTGTCTTCACTATCGATGAATCAGGAAAGAGCAGATTAAACATAAGAAACATACAACTGAATAAAAATTTTGATACTTTTGGCTTCCCATACTTAGACCATAACTTTAAACCTGAGTTTAAGTTGAACCCGACTTCAGAATACGGGCCATAAAGTACATGAAATAGGGTGCGCGGTAATGCAACCAAACATATGAGTCTCCTTTAATACTCTCAACTAATACTTAAATTTCAGATAGATATGTCGAAGTCATAAGCAGTAAAGCATAAAACACTCAACGGGGAAACCTCAATATATATATCCTCATAACACACACGGTGCTATCAGCCCCGGCCAACAGAGAGCCTGGCGCCATTCTGACCTTCTCACACCGGGTAGCCTTCGGCTCTGTGGACGACGAAGCGATGCTATCAGCTTTCTTCATGTTCTTTGCTGCTTGTCATTTTTGCTCTCACTCTGAGAGTTTCGGAATGCAAATAGCAGTTTAAACACCCGCATCGAGAAGAATTAAACCCTGGACGGATTCATCTTATTGTGGATTATCATGCGTGGGTTGACATGCAGATGGAGGGGGGGGGGGGGGGCCTTTATGAACCAGATAATGAGGCCAATGCATTGTACAGGCTGTATGATAACAAAAATATGAAGGAAATTTACGAGAAATAAGGACGGAGAAAGTGTAATTACAATGTAAAACCTTGATTTATTATGAGAGTTGGACACTGCACGATTTAGGGCGAAGGTGGGGGGGGGGGGGGTGAAGTAAAATAATATTTAAAAATGAGTGAGAAACACAGGGGCAGCAGGAGAATATGGGACAGCGATAGTGAGAGAACATAAGACAATATGAGATGTACGTTATAAAGAGAATGACAGGGAGAGAAAAAGAAAGAAAAAAATGAAAGGCGGAGGAGAGCGCCACATAAAAGAAAACAGGGGAACGCTTTTACAGTCTTTGAGCATTGACCCCCGAGCAACTAAATATGTTTATGAAATAAACGCTTTAAAACATCCCTTACTCTATATTATGTTTTTTCAATTCTTTGAAAACGTTCAGACTTCATACATCATGCGAGACAAAAAAAAACACACACTCGCTCTCTAAGTACCCTTTTCCGTTATAATAGCCACGTGACATTTTCGGCGTCGCAGGTGTGTTCGAAAGCATATAGATAATCTATACGGTAAGCCTCTAATGCAGAACGATATAGGAACCCATGTCCTTATACACCGAACCCTATTCGAATTGCAAGCTCAAGAGTGTAAACCAGGTGCCGATTGCGAAAGCAAAGAGGTTGGGTGCCCTGGGCTACATCAGGTATTTGTGTCTCGTGAATGGAGTGCATCTTTATTTAACTGTTTACAGTCAGTTTTGGCTTTTTATCATTAATACCAATGATTTTTTAAGGTAGAATGTATACCTATAAAACGAGAATAGGTGACTTTCTATGGTAGACAAAAAGAGGTTCCGTAAGCAAAGCACATATTTTTCAAAGGAAAACAAATACTAATAAAAATAAAAACGAATACTTTTATGCATGGCGACATTGTGGCTAACCGGTCAATAACATATGTTGGTCGGGTAGCCGTTTAAGCGCGACCTTCTCTATAATGGAACTTTCTCCTATTCTGTTAAACATTAAGGATAAACAGAGGGGGGGGGGGGATCTAAAATAAGTATGAGTGTTTTATGCATTAACATGAGAAATAAACATTACATGCCCAATAATTCTGGTATAAAATTGGAAATTCCTCTGTAACTACAAAGAAATACTAATCATTCTTTTATTAAATGGATCATTTGGCCATGTTGGTCGGAACGTTGGTAAACACGCGTCCATGCGTGCCAACTGGCGTTGGCGATTTCACAGCTGCAATGTACCACCCTTTTATATTCGTTTTCCATGTTTTCAGCTACATGAAAGTTCAAATATAAACCATTTTGCTTTATTTTTATACCCCCAAAAATAAAATAAATAAATAACTAAATAAAATGCATGAATGAATAAATAAATAGTCATCTTATGAATACATTACTGAATAAATACACAGATACAAAAATAAATCAATAAATAAATAGATAAATGAGTGAATGAATAATTGAATGAATAAATGGAAATCACGATTCAACATTGTAATTTCAGTTGAGAAACGTAATTTTTTTTTTTCATTAAAGAAAACACTTTAAGGGTGTACAATGGAATTTACTATAATGGCTACAATGGTATTGCGACAATTACAAACATTCATATCAATTCCAAAACTCTTCCAAAATTCATTGCTTCTTGAGATCACCTTGGTAATTACTTATCTATAAAGCGCTTAGAAATTACGTTACACTGTATAAAGAGCTCTGTAATTTTAAATTTGCTTTAAGCCCTATTGCAAGAGGCATAAGTACTCCCACAAAAGCCCAAAATAATATAAGTAAAAAATATAACAAATAAATAAAAAAAGGTAAATGTAACCTATGCAGCTTTTTGTGTTACAAGAAGATGTCGTCTGATACTCCAATTTTGCGTGCGTGGCACTTGATTTTCAAAAGGTGTGAGGTGGATATCTTACATACTCTTGGCAATCATAGATTTCCTTCAAGAAAATGAAGAATAAGCC
Source organism: Lytechinus variegatus (assembly GCF_018143015.1). NCBI lineage: Eukaryota > Metazoa > Echinodermata > Echinoidea > Temnopleuroida > Toxopneustidae > Lytechinus > Lytechinus variegatus. The sequence continues at coordinate 16,854,605 of NC_054752.1, forward strand.
CTGTAGAACTCCATTGACTTTTTCCGGATCGTGAAAATAGGTTTTGGTTTCCCCAAAACGATCAGTCATGGTTAGGGAATGGATTATTCCTTTTTAAGTATTTGCTTTCGCGCCGTCGACAAATGTAGCAAATCTGATAACCATGCTTACGATCAGGGATTGTTTGACAAAGATGTATGGTACACCCACTCGTGGTTTCTCGCGTCCACGTGCAACAGGTCGCTTCTTGGACAGTCGGATTTGTGGCATCGATCAGGTGACATCGACATGCCTTGAGTGAGGAATTATGAAAGGGTTTCATGAAAAGCCACGGATATGTATTTATTTCTTTAATTATCACTTCTAGACAGTGATTTAGTGTCAGGTCCAGGAAGATGGGAGGGGGGGGGAAGGTGATAGAGGGAGATAAATACATGTAGAAGAGATGTGGGAGGGTAATATACAGTCCCTCTTCCAGGGATAATTGTTTAATACCGAAATTTAGATCTCCGTGTTACCCTACCCAACCCCTCCTCACGATCGCTGCCCATTGATCTAATGAAGATATGAACATACAGTAGGGATAACAGTAGAGAGGTATAGAGAGTAAGATGATTTCTTGGTATTATAAACTCGTTGGAAATATAATGAATATTTGAATTCGACTGAAACATTTGAAAGTATTTTTTCATCACATTGAATTCTCTGGAAGATTTCATACGAGCATTTAAAGGTCATACATTATTTCCACATCAATCATTAATATTTGGTTTCCAAAAATATCGAGATCGAATTTTAAGGTTCCCACAGTGCACCGTTATGCTAATCAATAAGAGTTTTCACAATTCAGTGAAGCTATATTTCTAAGAGCATTATCTAATTTGCATGGCACTATTTGGTGATCCCTAACAATATCCCATGACGTTTTTCCCACATTGTATCCTAATAGTCCCGGCGTCATTCCCATTTCCATGGCATACAATCTTGGTAGATCTTACAGACCCCTTACTTCATTTGAAGCGTTTAGTTTATGTGTCAGGATTACAGAGTACGCGTGATACATGATGATGGCATAAGCGCTGTAAACCTTGATAAAGAAACAAAGTACTTTATAATGAACCAAAATGGATATTACCATCAATCATACTTTTCATTCTATACCTTCATAAACCACATTTACCCAACATGATCCGAAGGGAAATTGAAATTTATTGCATAGTACAGGCTATGTTTCCTCTCACCGTGAGATTGCTTTTGAAAAAAAATGAATTGATCGTTTTCCAGGTATCCAATAATGCAACGCGTGACCCACTTCCCCTCCCGAAGGGTCAATTTGACAGTATGCATGCTGTTCTGAGCTCTACGGGCGATGAAATAAACATGTATCTAAAAAGAATAGGTAATGGAATTGGCATATCAGGTCGCTGGGTATGATATATTGCTTTATATAGAAGCCGCTATCGGATATAACGCACATCGATGGATAAAACTTTCGGTAGTCCATGGCCCAAAAAAACTGCGCGTAAAATACTGGGAAACTTTTGAAACAACATCAGCTTATAACCAAACCAACCTTGCTTTAATTTGGAATAAGCTGTTTGAATGCCAACTGGTGTTAGCTCAAAGCAAAGTTTTAACTATATAATAAACACCCTGTTCAGACTGCGCCCCGTCACCCGGGACATCCCGCGGGTGATCCCCCGGTACCCGGGACACCCCGGGAAAATCGACAGTCTGGACGGTCTGGATGATTGTCCCCCGTCTCCTGGTTCTATCCCACAGGTCTCACGGGCCTAATTACTAGTGGTAGGCCATAGATATTCATTCGAGCCAACCCATTGCTATTTTTTTTATTTTGATATGGCTGATTGACAAAGTGTATGCATATGATTGTCCATCTAACACTGATTCTATTTTTGGTAATAACTGAACTTCCTTTTCCCTAATTGGGAAGAAATATCACCAATTTTGGACTATATTATGACTGGCGGAAGGATTAGGGCTATTTTGCTGTTTGAGTTGATGAATCTGCTCCCCCCGACGGTGTCTTCAAACACGCCAATTTATTTTTAAAATGAGCCGGTCGAGGGACCCTTTTCTGGTCAGATATGGATTGCCAGATATAAATCCTATCCACTGGTAGTAAACATTCGACCCCCGAATTTCATCCTTATTTTTTATGAATTTTTTAAAGTGCCAATTTAACACATGAGTCTATGGGGAATGAATTAGGCCTGTGAGACCTATATATATATAACCTTGACCATAGCCTAAAATTCCTTAGTGGATGAAATCCCTGCCCAACTCTTCAGTAGCAGATTGTTTCTACTAGTAGACATGTTTCAATCATCAAGAGGTCCAAAAACTGAACTTCATGGCTATACAAGGCTACATAGGGGGTACTACAGGTAACAAGTTGTTATTAGTAACTAACTCTGTGTTTGTGTACCTAGGCTAGGCTGTGTAGGCTGTATGTGCATGTGTTTGTCACTGGGACTTGCTTGCATGTTGTGTGTTTTCGTATACCGACGAGCGCTGCTGTAAATCGTGTATTGCACCCATCACGAGATAAAGCACACATTAGATAGGCCTTGCATCAATTGCGCTTGTGAAATTGGTTCATGGGGAAGGGAATGAGAAGAGAAAACTTTAGAATTTGACTGAAGAGTGGTGGATTCAAGAGGAGGGGGGGGGGGGGGGGTAGAGAAAAGCATAGTTAGTATGTGGGGGGGGGGGCTGAGAATGAGTTCTACTGCCATCTTGTTCAACTTTTACTGACTTCTAGCCAGACTAGCCCCCGATCCATTTAGAATACAAGCCATCTAACCCCCTGTCTCTTTCTCTTACAGCCTGGCTTGGGCCCTTGTCATAGGAAGATGTGAATGTATAGTATGCTTGTATGTTGATTCTCATTTCTTTTTATTGTTATCTAATTAAACTCATGTGAATCTGGTATTTATATTGTGGGCAGATCTTGAATCCAGATATGCACACTATTCATATCTACAATTTGTATTATAGGATTTGGGCCCTACATTGCATCCATTGTTGAGCTACATATAGGCATGTAGGATGTGTGTAAATCCATAGGGCACTGGACATTAGGAGTAACATTAGAAATGGTCATTACATAACACATCTGTATATTTCATGCATTTCTTTGTGATAAAGTGAGTGTACAGATGTTGAAGAAAAGCCAGGAAGGTAAATTAAAAAGAAACCTTCATGTGCCATACAATACAGGTCTCACGGGCCTAATTACTAGTGGTAGGCCATAGATATTCATTCGAGCCAACCCATTGCTATTTTTTTAATTTTGATATGGCTGATTGACAAAGTGTATGCATATGATTGTCCATCTAACACTGATTCTATTTTTGGTAATTACTGAACTTCCTTTTCCCTAATTGGGAAGAAATATCACCAATTTTGGACTATATTATGACTGGCGGAAGGATTAGGGCTATTTTGCTGTTTGAGTTGATGAATCTGCTCCCCCCGACGGTGTCTTCAAACACGCCAATTTATTTTTAAAATGAGCCGGTCGAGGGACCCTTTTCTGGTCAGATATGGATTGCCAGATATAAATCCTATCCACTGGTAGTAAACATTCGACCCCCGAATTTCATCCTTATTTTTTATGAATTTTTTAAAGTGCCAATTTAACACATGAGTCTATGGGGAATGAATTAGGCCTGTGAGACCCACAGGGTTTTCAAAAGAAGAGCGACCTTGGCCCGTAATCCGAGATCGTGCACCTGTTTTAATCATAAGTGCACATGCGCGTAATGTGGTGTCAAAAAACTGCTTCCGCTAAGGTCGATCATGATCGACAATAGTGCTCGGCTAGCTGCAAGTAATTGCATTTCCCCGTTATCATGTGCGGGCGGGCCTTACGTAACCATGCCGACGACCTAGCCCACTCATCCCCCAGTGCCAATCTCCCGGACACCGGGGGATGTGCATGTATGGACTGTCGGTCATGTCGGTCGTCAAGAGATAAGATTTCTCTCCCCCTTTCCCCCGGTGACGGGGGACAGTCTGAACGGCCTGTGTATGGGGTTCCCATAACGTCACCATGGATGACATAACAGTGGGAATCATGCCCATTACACCATAAAATACAACGATTTACCACGAGTTTTATGAACATGGCCCCGTCTTACGATACTAAGAGTTATAACTGACCTGATTACCACAACTATAGAAAACCCAGCAAAGTCAACATCTAAATTACATGTTTTGTTCATATATTCTAAATGTGCGAAATATTCATAAATTCGTTGTTTTCGGGAAAATCTAGTGTGCTTCACTTTGTTTGCAAATGACATAGTGCAAAGTTCCTGTAGACAAAGTATGACTTTAATGAATGTCCATACAGTTGAGGTTGATCGGATCCATCTTCACTCTTTGTAAAACGGGGCCCAGATCTGTTTTGGTTGTCTTCAAACATCTGCTTTGGGAACGCGACATATCCCTATACATTGAGATGGTGTTTGATTTAACAGATACGTTTTGGAAGTGTTGACTCTCTTGTGTATTATTTAGGTATTGGGTCTAAACAATGGGAGCACGTGTCAGCAACAAGATGTCGTTTCTAGATCTGAGAAAACATGTATCAGCTCGAGGGTCATGTTGTACGGGGAAACTGTTAGTATGGTAAATTTGACATTTTACTAATCGGCAAGGAACTTGAACTTCATTTGCTGCTAAACCCTGCTGCCATGTTAGTAAATGTTACAATGTGATTAGTTTTTGATGTGTGGATTATCCCATATGATTTAAGGGCTTAGGCCGCGGATTTATCCATCAAACTGTTGTGTATTATATTTGTCATCAACGTAAATGTTAAGAACACAAACATATTTTGTGCCGTTTTGAATTGATGATTTTATACAGGCACATCAAGCGTCTCTCTTTAAAACATGTTAAAATTGTTGTTAATTACCATTTCCCCTAAGTTAATTTTGAATATCAGGCGAATTTATATTTTTCCCCGATACTATTATTCCGTCAAACCCCCTTTCTCCTCAACCCTTACATCATAGAAAGGCGTTTAGCTTTGTATTACCAGGAGAATGGTTTATGAGCAAAATAACAATGGAAAATTTGTTATTTGCATTTCAGAACAATTAAAAGTTAGAAATTGTCATGTGGATTCAAGGTATCAAAGGGAACAAACGGTTAATGCTCTTTATTGATGAGCGCGACATAAAGCGCATACAAAATGCATATAATGCGCTTATAATATTTTTCGGTGGCACCACAATTATCTATTCTATCCACTGTATGAAACATGTTGGACATTTTGTGTTTATATTGCCCCTCATATTGGTCAGTACTAAATAGTATACATTACCCGTAGCTGTGCGTCTGAGATGTTGGCAAGGTACAACGTCGGGTTGGTGACGAGACTGTCGAGAAAACAATCCGAGTACTGTCCAGGCCCCGCCCACGTCCCGTTGGAGCTACACGCCCTGTAAAATGATTCTGTATAAGGTGGGGCGAGGCGGAGACAGGAAGAGGGAGGTTAATGATAATAATAAAACTATAACAAATAATTTTGTATCTTGCTATTAGATCGAACGATTTAAGTTTTTGCATATTTGGTGTTATTTACCAAGGAGATTTGAACTTTAAATGTAAAGCCTCTATTTTGATGAGGGTCTTTCTTTATCATTGCATCCCTTCGAACAAGCTTTGTCTTGATATTTTTTAAAACATGTTGGTTTTCTGCTTCCCAACGTCATAAATGTTTGAAAATAGAATGAGTTATCACCAATGCCACCACTATCATGATCATTCACTAAAACTACACTGTGTTGCTTTCTTTTCAATCACGTTTTTAATAAGCAATATTAAAAGTTACAAAATCTCTTTAATCATGATAATAAATTATAATGGCTCTTACTTGACGCATCTATCCATGGTTTATCTGGACAATCCATTTCGACCTCTTGACTAGCCGTTGTTAAGGGCCAGCATATCTCACCGTCCCAGTCGGGTAGGCATGATGGTGAACCTGATTGAAGGTGAAATAAAAAGAAAATGGATTCATGAAAGTGGGGATGGAGTGGTTGATTATCACTCGGTCTAAAATCGGTTTGACTAAAATGCCCGATTGGTTTTAAGATCCAATATTGTCTAATCCATGTAGTTCATGCACTAAACCATACATACACAGTTAAAATGTTGATAATTTAAAAATAGTTTCAAAAGAACTTTGTTTTTTAATAGTCCTGATGTTTTAAAAACCTGTTTAATATATTAAACAGATGCTTTTGAGTTAAGTTCAATAGTCTCTTTGCCACTTAGCCCATTATCCAGTTTATATAATTTCTCCAATCCGGCTGTAACCATAATTTTACACACTAATGGAATATGAAACAAAAAAAAAATGCAACCTAAACGGTATTTTCTGAGGTTGTATTGGCATGTTGACAAAATTATCCAAACAGTATTATTCGACAACTTGGATATTATGTTCTCTGAACTGAGAATTACATTTGGCTTGGTAGGATCCAGTGTTTTGTAAATTCATGCGTGAGGCTACGAACATCTTCCTAAAATTGCAACTCAGCTGAACATTGCTCTTCAATTACTCGATCACTGGCAGATTGATCCCCGGGTTCCTTTCGTCATGTTCGTCGCCCTTTTAAAACTCTGAATTCCCTGTGCTCAATTCCTAGTTCCCCCTATCCATGCACCTTTCCATCTTCTATCAAGTCGCACATTTCTCATCCTCGTGCAATAACCTTCCCCTTTTTTCAAATAAATGATGGCATGTATCTTTATTTTATCCCGTCCCCTTTCCCGTCTCTCGGCGCCGGCATTCGCAAGTCTCCCTGACCTCGCCTCATCATCCCTACCCCACCCCCGTCTCGTTTACGTTCAAGTTGATATGATGCCAATGGACACGGCCGAATCAGCGTAGGTTTTATTGTCCACTCAACCCAATAAAAATCCAATGCCAGGAGTGGACCTTAAGTACACGCAATATCTGAAGAAAAACTCTATTAGAAAAGCCAAAATGGATCCTGAAGGATGATATTCTTTCCTGGTGATGTCACCAGGCACTTTTCAATCGGACGGAACAGTCTCAATATTCTTACATTATGCCTAATCAAGCAAAAGTCGTCTCGGGTTTTGCCGGTAATTGAAACGGCACCTCGGCAGGCTAGTCCACGACCGAAGTAGGGCGTTTCTTCATCATGTATTCTTCTATATTTAAAAAAAGTACCATAGGTCTTGTTTTGAAGTCAGGAAATATTTAATTTCATCCCGCGACGCAGTCAATATTCTCTTAAAATATTATGAGATGGCGCTCCTGATATATCTACTTGGGATGCGGTGGTTCGAGGGACTTCATTGGTCCATCATCGGGAGGCGACCATCTTACTGTACAAAATTCGGAGAACGAAGGGGGGTTGCAACCCTTCCCGCTCACCGCGTAAGGTTCAATGCATCTGAGTGAAAGGAATTCTAGGGCTCACTTAGGTCCCACTATCCTGTAAAATCCCACGAAATGTTAATGTTTCCAGTCCAAGGATGTCTAACCGATCCTTAAATTTCTTTATCAACCCTGGTACTCATATTGTAGTTGAGATTAATATGAATTAATAAATGAAGTGTAACGGCGCGAACACGATCAAGCCGATAATACGCTCGGGTATTTTTTTTATGACTTCCGCCTGCCAGATTTAATGTCCTTAATAATTGTCATAGGATACATTTATGATTTATATGTCGCTGGTGCCTCTAACGTCTCACGAAGGATCAACGTCGAGTAGTAATAGGCTGTGTGATTATTTTGCTAGTACGTACATGTACATCTTCAAATTTTGCCTCTTTGCAAGTGACTCAAAGAAACATTCCAAGTTCTGGTCGGCACACTTTTAAATTTCGGTTCGATAAAGTTTTGTGTCAATGAGCGGGCGAAGAGGAATGATTTAAGCAATGTTTTTTTTACTGTAAATGGGCATTAATAGGAATTATTTCTTTTTCATTATTGGCCTCAGTCAATGTTACAGACATTCACGACCGTGCATTCACGTGCCGTGTTTCCGTACGTGTAATGCCAAATTTAATCACATCGCGGCTCTTACTCTTCTATTTTACCTTTCTACTGGCAGCGATGTAAAAATCAATGATACTCTTTCCAAAGCAATACCAATCTTATTATCAAGGTACATATTTGTCATTTTTTCTTTAAAAAATGCGAATTTGGTAGCATGAAAATAATGACACGCATTAACAGAGAAACTGGTTTTAATCTTTAAATAAAAAACAACAGCGTTATATCCGAAACATATATCCCGATTGCTTGTTGTTTCAAACATTCTAGCGATGTTTGCAAGAATGTCTACGGGTTTACATTATGGTGGGGGGAAACACTTCACAAGGTATGTTTACAATGCAATGTCACACAGCTCTGAACATGAAATAGACTACAACGTTGATTCATGTGCAATGACGGCTCCCGGGTTCTGACAAAATGTTCCAACAACTTTTTAGATCACCGGAATGTTTAAAGAGAACACTGTCAGGTTTAGCCACCATATCCTAGAGCAAAACCATTAAAAGATGAAATATGGTCACAGAGAATTCGAGACTCCCCTCCCTCCCTCCCACGGATTAGTTATGGACGCAAAGGCATGCAGCACAAACTCTTTTTGACGAAAAAATGGGGATAACACCCAAAACGGAGAAGGGAATGAATAAGGAATGATCTGGTATCATTCATCATAATTCAATATACAAGAGGTTGTAGGACAGTGATGCATGATTTATGATAATGTTTACGATATCTGAGTAACATTACTACATAGCCCGACTCACCCACACGAAGATACGTCTAATAGATAGCTTCGAAACATAGATGGATGTCAGAAGGGCTCCTCAGGGGTCATTCACCCCCTTTTTCTCGTTGAATTATATAGAACAATATATTAATTCGGATATTGATTGAATAAAAAAAATATCGACGAAATAACGTTTTATTTAAAAATAAAATGCGTTTCTAAGCCATTCGAATTTAAACACAAAACCACTCCCCTCCCCAAAACCTTAATTGTTCACGACCGATGGAACATTTTTTTTTCTGGGGTTGCTGAAGTAAAATGGACGAGCAAAAAAAAGAGAAGAAAAGGAAAAAAGTTTTCATTTAGAAAAGGAATGTCGTTTTGGTCACCAAAAATTGACAAGCCCCCCCCCAAAAAAAGGGTTTTGCTACAAAATGAAGGTAGTTTATGTCCAATACAATTTTGACTAGCAAAAAACGTTTAAACAGACAATGTTGGTCGTTTTCCGTACATTTCGGAAACGTGACACACCTACCAGAATACCAGGGAGTGCTGCCTATGAAAAACTGAGGCACCCCCAGCACCCCGGATTCCGAGGGCCATGTCCACGACAGTCCCAACAGTGCATGAACCAAAGAGCAATAACATTTATTGCGTTTATTTCTCCTCACCCTATGATCTTGATCGATAATAAACAGGGAAAATGAAGATAAAACCAGCGGGAGGTAAAATAATGTGGTTTAATCAAAATAATGTGACAACTCTAACAAATCAAGCATTAAAATGACACTGAACCACGCATTAGAAAGGGCAGACCCTACACAGCAAAAAATGTGGTGTTAACTGGTGTGCATAGAGGACCACACCAGTTATTTTACAGCGGTGTTAAATTGGTGGTGTTAGTTTTACACATATAGGTGTTATTACAACACCTATGTTTGTTACTACTACACCTATGGTTGTTACATTTACACTCTTTGGTGTTATGTTCAATCTCTAGGGTGTTATTTAACACCTCAGGGTGTGGTCCTCTATTAACACCAATTGGTGTCAGATTTAACACCACAGCTTTTGCAGTGTATATTATTTTTTTTTCAATATTTATCATGTTTATGGTGAACGCGTTATTATTTATTGGTGAGTCGATGTGGGTGTCTGTGATTTGTCCCGTCCCAACGTTTACGACTTATCAACTATATACTTAATGCAGTAAAGACCTCCTCAGAACCAAGTCACCCCCTGTCACTTCATCTGTTCATATAAGTAACACATAGAGCACCCTGCATGATGAAGTTCGTTGCATTAATACAACTAGGTGATGAAAAAGCTATTTTCCCCTATAACAACCAATACAATGTCACTTTGGGTTATCCATATAGGCCTACAATTTTAACCGATTCATATTTAAAAAAAAGGGAGGAGTTAGACGGGGAGAAGGAGAATAAGTAGTGAAAAGGGGTCAAGGTCATGAAGAAGAAGAAGAATAATAAGAGAAAGGAGAATGAGAAAAGGGAATAAGAATAGAATAGTAATGATTTTTGGCAATACATGATTGGCAGCCGTTGGCTGAAATAAACATGTTTACAGAATATAATAACATGCAAGATCTTATACAAAAATAGATAAAATAAACAAAATTAAATAATTAAATTAAACAGAAATATTACATAAAGACATAAATATTTAGTGTTGTAATATTACTGCATTTATTTTGATGAGGTTGTAGCGATTGCTGTCAAAATAAGCCAGGGAATATATTGAATATGCTTAAGGAAATTTACGAGATTTTGCAGATCACTGGGAATTATGCAAGGTCCGTTGCTCGGGAAATTAAATACATGAAGAAGCAGAAAAAGAAGAAGAAGAGGTCAAAACACACGATTACAAATACGAAACAATGACAATTCATTAGTATTCAGTAGTGCACGATAACTCTAATAGAGGAAAACGACGATGATACTAAAAAAAATAGTTCCTATAGAAGTAATGGAAAAGAGCATGGTGATATCAAAATACAACGATTGTAAAACAAGGTAATGAACAAAACTACTGTCCTGAGCGCGTCCTAGGCGCCAGCAAATAAAATTGGTTTTAAAGAATGAATAATTCTATATACTAACCTTTCGCGGATTTACAAAATATGATCATCTTGTCGAAATCATTTGATACTCTAATTTCCCAAGCAACACACACCCTGTAAAATTCCCCAGGGATCTCCTCGTGACTGCAAAATCTCGTCAATTTCCTTAAACATCTTCGATATATTCCCTGGCTTAAATTGACAGAGATCGCTGCAGCCTCATCAAAATAAATGGAACGATATTACAACACTATTGTTTCTGTAAACCCGTTGCAATACCGAAATGTTCACACATCCATCATGATAGTATCAAATCAATGACATTTATCATATCCTCATGCAATATTGGTAGAGCATTTCTGAATATCCAAGGGTCCATGTCATAAAACTTGCTATAATAACAATTTTGTAATAACAGTTATAAGCTACTGAAGTCAGCCATGGACCTACTGCAGCAACGGATCAGCTAAACCGATTGGCTGAAAGTAAATTGGTTTTTAGAAATTATGCACTGTTATTATAACAAATCTTTTTGGAAACGGGATCCAGATCTAAAGATAATTTCATTTAGGTACAGTCACACTAACCAAGCCAACTCTAAATCGACCAATGGCGTATCATTGGAAATGATGCTATAGCTTTGATGGGCTCTGGACTCTGCTTCATCTAAGTGACTGCAGCCTTATGTACGAGTTCTAACAACCAAGTTATTGTATGGTACAAATGCAGTATGTTGTGACGGATTATCGGAAAGTAGATTTTCTTTATTTGCCTGACCATGTCCTTCTTTCTTCTGAGCCTATGGATTGGTGAGGTCGTCCTTAATTGATTTCTCAAAGCCACAATTACTCATTTCTGTCAATAGATTTTGACATGGCAATCAAATAGAGATTTGGTAGATTTGTATATTGCTTAAATTACATTCTGCCATAACAGGTTCGAATCAATCAGACGTATGATTTGGAGTTTGGATACTTGCATGTTTACGTCATATTCATGGATTCGTTGCAATGCATTTATATCAGCCGATGTACATACAAAACAAAGGGAAACCAAGAGGTCAATGGATTGAGAAAAGAGTGAAATTGGGACTAGATGAATTAATGGAAATAAATAACATAGAAGACGGAGAGGTATATAAAAAGGCGGAAATCCCAGGGGGGACAGGGGACGTGTCCCCCTACTCAAAATAGTAGGGGGGACACAATATCAAATGTCCCCCTACTATTTTGGGTCTTTGGTGATGCTAAGAAATATATCACTCAAAATGTGAATAAAACGTGCGTTTTCGGACGAGATGACCTTTTTTTTTGCTTGTCAAATTTTCCAGACCCTTGTCCCCCTACCTTTTGGGAGAGATTTCCGCCCCTGGATATATATGAAGCCCAAGGAAAACTAGGAGAACTTACTTTATTCTATAAATTTAAAACAGCTGATCTGGTTCCAATCCATATAGCTGGATAAATTAAAACTTATTTCTCCACCTCTATGTTCCAATCACACTCCTCTCGGAGTGAGTCGACGATGCCACTCCTTTTGGAGTAAGATTTTCATCATTTGAGAGTGGATTTTATTCTGTCTGGAATGAAATATCTAACATGATGCATAGTTCACTCTAGAATGAGCTATACTGCTCTATTCATTAAGGCACAGCTCGCTCCGAATGGACTCACTCGGAGAGGAGTGTGATTACTAGGTAAAATGTTAGCTCTTCTTCATTTTATAGAGAGTGTGTGGTTGGAATAATTAGAATAATACATGCAGACGAATGAAGAGGTGGGAAGATAAAAGGAAAAAAAATAAACTGGTAAACCTCCATGAAGAAAGGAAGAAAGGGAAATATTGAGAGAAGGAAGGGGTGTGTGTGTATGTGAGAAAGAGGAAGATCGAGTGAGAAGTATAATAGATGTGGATGATCGAGAGAGGGCGATAACGAAAATGTGACGACAATGAACATGACATTTGCTCCGGCGACAATTGCTCAGATGGTGAAATCTGCACGTTAAGCCAATACATAAAATCTAGCCTCCATAACTAATTAAACCCTAACCATTATCTTTACATTGTTCTGAACCAAGACTCTATTGCAATTCTAACTCTTTCCCTATGCCATCTGAGATACGATGAACGGATCAAATGTCGCAGGAGCAATTGTCGTGTCACCGAACAAACACCTACATGTACCTTGACACAAGTACGGTAAACATGGTAAAGATTTTGCGCTTCGTGTCAGCACCATGTATATAACAGAATCTATTCCAAAGTGCAGCAGGTGTCTGTCCACATTTCCAACATATACCAGAGGTTGAAGGTCAACACCAGATATCATTCTCTACATTAGTTCACGGAACATTCGGCGCATATCGTTTACAACTTCATGGCACGGAATCACATCACCTAGCATACAGTTTGTCTTCTAATGTCAAAGTTCAGAATAACGTTTACAATAATGTTATACGCTATCATAATATCAGGTAGTGTTGCATCCCTATGCTGTAAAAGTGCATTATATTAAAGGAATATCAGAAATGAATTGAAATGTCACCTTATCATTAAGATTAAGAAAAGCATTGGGGACGTCAGCAGTGGACATGATTGTGAAAACTAAGAGTAATTGTGTAATTTCTCATTTCAGATTAAGTTCAAGTTGCGTTTTCAGTGTGTTCACAGTATGTTCAGTGCGGACTTTGTATCAAAACGCTCAAATTTAAAGGTCAAGTCCACCTCAGAAAAATGTTGATTTGAATCAATAGAGAAAAAATAGACAAGCACAATGCTGAAAATTTCATCAAAATCATATGTAAAATCAGAAAGTTATGACATTTCAAAGTTTCGCTTATTTCTAACAAAATAGTTATATGAACGAGCCAGTTACATCTATATGAGAGAGTCGATGATGTCACTCCCTCACTATTTCTTTTGTCTTTTATTGTTTGAAATATACAATATCTCATTTTTTACGAATTTGATGATTAGGATCTCCTTGCCTGAAGCACAAAATGTTAAAGATAATGGAATTCCACGTGTTCAGGGAGGAATGAAATTTCATTTCACATGACAATGACGAGAAAATAAAAATATTTCATATTTAATATAATAAAATACAAAAGAAATAGTGAGTGAGGGATGTCATCACTTCCCTCATTTGCATACCGACTGAGATGAGCATATAACTGTTTTGTGAAATGAAGCTAAACTTTAAAGTGTATGGAAGCTTAAAAGCGCCACCGAGATGTTGAGATAATTATCTTGGGAAGTCGACATCATGATAGCAAAAGATCAGATGACGAGATCCCAGATCTCATCATGTCCACATCTTTCAGAAGAGATGATCAGATGACAAGATCCCGGATCTCATGTCGACATCTTTAAGAAGAGATGATCAGATGACAAGATCCTGGATCTCATGTCGACATCTTTTAGAAGAGATGATCAGATAACAAGATCCCGGATCTTGTCATCTGACAAGACATGATGAGATCTGGGATCTTTTCATTTGATCATCTCTTCTTAAAGATGTGGACATGATGAGATCCGGGATCTTGTCATCTGGTCTTTTTGCTTGCAAGATGTCGATTTTCCAAGATAACTATCTCAACATCTGGGTGGCACTTTATAAGCTTCCATAAAAATGTCATAACTCTCTTATTTTACATCCGATTTTGATGAAATTTTCAGTGTTATGCTTGTTGATTTTTTCTCTTTTTATCAAATCAAGTTTTTGTTGGGGTGGACTTGCCCTTTAACAGTGAGAAGACAATTCAACACTGTCTGACTGCGGAACCTCTTCTGAGCGGGTGTATATTGTGTGTTCAAAATAGTGGACATACAGTGTAAATGCAGTATCACACTTTGGACCGCCCGAGAGTGTAGGTGTTCACAGTGTGTTCACATAATGGACTATGGACAAAATCGATTCACACTGTTAAAATGACAACAGTGTGAATACATTTTCACACTGTGAACACTTCAACACAAAGAATGTGCACAACATCTTCACATATTGGACTACATGTATATCAAGATATGATTCTTAATGTTGAAATTATCATTAAAAAAAATGTGTCTATAATTCCACATTACAGTCACCTCGAAAGTGTTAATGTTCCCAACGACTGTTAAATTCTTAACCCATTGACTACTGGAATCGGTTAGATGGTCCCTGTACATAACCTATGAGGACTGGAAGTATACATTAGTCAGCTGATTAACAGTGTGAAAACAAGTCCACAGTGCTGACACTTCGTCCGTGAGTGTTCAAAGTGTGTTCACACTCATGCAATTGACGGTGTGAGGATGTGGTTCACGAAGAGGTCATATTATTAAAAAAGGCAGTTAAACTTTGTGTTAGTGTGTTTATACAGTGTGAAAATCGTGTTTATTCCAGCAGGGACATTGATCACTTGTTGGATTGTGTGAGTGTGTTTATCATGAATCGAACCTAATCTGTGTCCAGTAAGACAGGAAGTATTTACAAAGGCACACTTTGGTGGTCTGTATGCTAGAACATGGATTCGAATTGAAGGGTCCGTCCAACATCCAACGAGTTTAAAGGTATACAGCGAATGACCAGCAAGTGTCTATAAAGGAGACATCTTCAAATTACTAATCACAAAATGAATTAACTATCTTTATATCAATGTAAGAGCAGGAAAAGTGGGAGTCTAAATTGCCACTTTCCCGGTCAGAGTCGCGATTATGAAAATACTTACCTGATTTTCTTATTTACGAGATAACTCATACATCTACTTGATTTGCTAGTTCAGCCTTCTGGACTGCCATACCCGAATAGAACTCCCAAGGATTTAAAAAGCGCGCGCGCGCCCTCTCCCGTTCAGGCTTACTACCCATGAACACCGCGCAATTAGCGTCCATCTTCCTCAACTTTTGCAAGCCCATACGTTGAAACATGTTGCTACGCAAGGCGGAGGGTCGGTGGGAGGGTATCAAGTAGATGTATGAGTTATCTCGTAAATAAGAAAATCAGGTAAGTATTTTCATAATTTACTTCAATAACTCCATACATCTACTTGATTTGCTAGACCAGCACGGACTCAACCCGTAGGGAGGCATGTTTTCAAATGTAAGCCCGAAAATTTAAACACCAAAGGAAACACGAAAATTAGGGAGAGGGGGAAAAAGCCGCAGCTGCTTTAAGCGCCGAAGCAGCAAATCTCGCCTCACTGGACGGAATGTCCTTCAAGTAGAACGAAGTGAAGGAGTTAGATGAGCGCCAAAAGGCGGCTCTCAAGATGTCCTCGAGGGAATGCCCTGGAAAAGGGCCCATGACGAACTAATGCCCCTAGTGTCATGGGCCTTAGGCCTGGTTGTATCCGATAACAAAGCACCCGCGCCCGCTGAGTTGATGGCCTCAACAATCCATCTAGAGATGGTGTCGCGGGATGCCGCTGAGAAGGGTTCACGTGAAATTACGAATAATTGATCTGAACTCCTAGACGATTTGGTGCGATCCAAGTACCACTTCAACGCCCTCACGGGACACCACAATCTATCCTCTGAAATAGATGAAAAACTAGACAGAGGGGCCAGGAAGATTTCAACTGAACCAGACGACATAGTTTGATTCTTTGCGATGAACGAGGGGGTCGGAATTAACCTAACACCCCGTCTCTCCCAGCGAATGTGTCCCGGGGAAACACACAGGGCATGGAGAGAACTTCGCCTTTGGCCCGAAGCGATAGCCATTAAAAACGCTGTTTTGATGGCTAAGTTATGGAGAGAAGCCTCCGCTAGGGGCTCAAAGGGCGGTTTTGCAAGGGCCTTAAGAACTGCAGGCAAACTCCACGACGGGGCTAAAGATTTGACTGGTGGCCGCTTCACAAAAAAGGATTTTAATAAATCCGTAATGACTGACGAGTTAGATACAGAAGAACCATCCGCGAAACCGTGGTGCGTCGCTGCAATCGCGGACCGATAGCCCCTGATAGTTGCGATCGCTTTGCCTTTATCAAAAAGGTCAACCAGAAAATCTGCGATCGACGCAATCGAAGCAGAGCGAGGATCGAGTGAGCGTTGATTGCACCACTCTGAAAAGATGCCAAGTCTGGAGTTGTATAAGCCCAACGTGGAAGCACGCCTGCTTTCCGAGACAAACTTGGCTGCCCGATCCGACAGACCTAGGGCCCGGGCATCCTCCCCGAGAGCGGCCACGCAGTCAAGTGTAGTGACTCCGGCCGCGGATGCCTGATTCCCGAGAGGGGCTGGGAAACTAGCTGACTTGTCGGAGGTAGAGTGAGAGGATCCCCCACTAATAATTCCAGTAGTTGGGGGAACCACGCCCTTCCCGGCCAGTTGGGTGCTATGAGAAGTACCCACGCCCTGTCCGCCTTCACCTTCCGGAGGACCTGCGGGATCAGGGAGAAAGGCGGGAAGGCATAGCACCTCTGACGTCCCCAGTTCATTGAGAAAGCATCGAGATGTGACGCTTCCATCTCGTTTACTCGAGAGCAGAAGACTGGGAGCTTCCGATTCAGCGCTGTTGCGAACAGGTCGATGTCCAGCGGTCCCCAGCGGTGGAGAATCGACCTGAAGATCTCTGGGTTTAGTGCCCACTCGGAGGGGAGGCACCGCCCCCGAGAGAGGAAGTCGGCTATGAGATTGTCCCTGCCCGGTATGTACGAGGCGATCGGGACAATCTCCGTTGCACGACACCACTTCCAGAGACCCGCAGCCAACGCGTCGAGAGAATTCGACCGTGTGCCCCCTTGTCTGTTTATGTAGGCTGCCACAGACCTGTTGTCCGTGCGGACCAGCACTGTCCGCCCGATTAGCTTGTGCTGAAAGTGGCGAAGAGCGTTGGACACCGCTTGCATTTCCAACACATTGATGTGAGGGAGGGCGCCTGGATAAGCCCAATCTCCGGACACCATCTCCCCCTCGCAGTGGCCTCCCCAACCGGAGAGCGAGGCGTCGGTGGTCAATGAGGCTGACGGGAGGGGAGTCTGTAGTGGCTTTCCCTGAGCCACGAATGCTGGGCGAGTCCAGGGCGCTAAACTGCGACGGATAGCCAGTGGTAAGGGAATCCGAGAATGCAGTGAGTCTACTCCGGGGCTGTAGTAGCGGAGAAGGTGTCTTTGGAAGGGCCTCATATAGAGACGACAATCTTGCATTATGTCTACTAAGCTGGCCATATAGCCTAGTAACTGAAGCCAGACGCGGGCTCTCACGTGACTGCGCCCCCTTAGGGAGCGGGCGAGAGACGTGATCGACCGCACCCTCTCTGGGCTGGGCCGTGCGAGCTGGTTTGGTATATCTATCCTCGCGCCCAAATACGTGGGGACGCGGGAAGGAGTGAGCTCCGATTTCTCCCAGTTGATTATGAACCCGAGGTTCTGAGTCACCCGTAGTAGCAAGGAGAGGTGAGCTTGTAACTTTACCTCTGAGTCTGCGACAAGAAGCCAGTCGTCTAGATAGACGAAGAGTCGCAGGCCTTGGTTTCTCAAATAGGCTGCCACGGTGGTGACTATGCGTGTAAACACTCGGGGCGCCGGTCTTAGCCCGAACGGGAGGGCCCGGAATCGGTAAGTCACGCCGTCGAATTGAAAACCCAGCAGGTCTCGTGAGGCTGGGTGGATGGGAATGTGGAAGTACGCGTCGCGTAAATCCAGGGACACTGCCAAGTCCGCCGCCTCCAGTGAGGGGAGGATCGTGGCTAACGTTTCCATCCGGAAATGTTCGGTCGGAATGAATGTATTGATTCTCTTCATGTTGAGAATCATTCTCAATTTGCCCGAGCGCTTGGGAATGACGAAGATCGGGGATAGACAAAGATTGGGGTTGTCTGTCACCCTCTCTATTGCGTCCTTCTCCACCAGTGCGGCGATTTCGGCCGCAATGTACTGATGGTGGAGGGTGGAGGAAGGCGGTGAGGCGATGCGAATCGCGCCGTGCGGGAAGGCTTCTGTTTCTATAAAGAAGCCGTCTCGCACGACGGATAAGATATATGCGTCTTCCGTGATTTCCTCCCAAGCCGGGAGGAAATGGCGGAGACGCCCGCCTACCTTGCCCAGCGCTCGGGGCAGCATGTCAAACCGACTGCTTCGGTTTGGGCGGCGCCTTCGAATTGGGTCGCCCCCCTCTTCCCCTGCCCCTGCCTCTGGCTTCTCGCTGGTCTCGAGAGACTTGGAAGTTACGAGGCGGCGGTGCTGGAGCCCGGCGTCTCCGGGCAGCAGCAGAGCGGGGGTGGGCTTGCGCCCTCGGAGCTGGAGGCTTCCTCGTCGTGGGAGCCGCCGGGCGCTTGGGTCTGAGCTCCTTAATAAGCTCTGACGCCTGCTTGCGACCGTCGACCTCCTCCTTGAGGAGGGAGGCCGCTGCGCCCCCGAAGAGGAACTTGTTGCTTTGGGGGATGCCTGGGAGGAAGTTAGCGATTTCCTTGGGCGGGATGCCGAGTTTGCTGAGCGCCTTCTCCCGCCGAGCATTGGTTACGAGGGACGCAGAAAAGGATAAGTGCATCCATAAGTCGCCAATCAGAGAAAGTAACGCTTCATCTAAGGCGACCGCGTCACCGTCCGACACTCCCAACTCAGGCGATTGGGCTCTGAGAGCCATTAGGGCCCCGAGGTACGCCGTCAGGCGAAGGGCCGAGCGGGTTTGACGCTCATATGCTACCTCCTGTTTTTTCCGACGAGTTGTGCTGGTTGGCGGAAAAACGGGTCCCCAATCTCGCCCCGATACGATCGAGTTCTGGTGAGAATGATTTGGGCAAGAAAAATGCTTCTTGGTCCTCCTGGACAAAGGTAAACTGTCTTCCATAAGACTTCTGCCCTTTGTTCTTAACCAGTGGGGAGCTGGCTAGAGCGGCAGCATTCTCAAAGGCCGACTTGAAGTCCTTGGTTAATCTAATGCCTTTCGACGCCTGAAGCGGCGGGGCAAAAAATAAGGACTCCCCTTCTTCATCGATACCCCCGCTCGGAGGGTAGATGTGGGGCAGATACTTCTCCAGTAGCGCCTGGGCGCTTACTGCGGAGTCGGCCGTGGGAGGGTTATCCTCGCCTTCGAGAGACTCCTCGTAAGGGGAGTCTCGCTCGTTCTGATCGGGGAGGATGTCATGACAAGTTTCCTCCCCTGGAGGGGCTCCTAGAGCCGCGGGGGCCATACGGCCTCTCGGTCGGCTCTCCGGGAGGCAAGGGCGTCCCGTATGCGTCGGGGTGGTGGACTCGAGAGATTCAACCGAATCGCTCGAGGATTCCCCGGGTGTCTGGTGGTTATCTCTCACTTGTCTCGCATGATGCTCGGGGGCACCAGCGGAGTGAGTAGAGGTCGAGGGTGGGGCGAACCCGCACCGCTCGAAGGCAGAATACAGCAGCGTGAATAGCTGTGACATCTGACCACCGACACAAGGGTCTGAAGGAGGAATGCCCCTGGCAGCAGGGCTGGCCGACCTCTCCTTAGACCTCTTCTTCTTCTTCTTTCTTGCGGGCTCCGCCGGCGTGGCCGGAGCAGAAGAAGGCACAAGAGGCGCGGGTGATCTCTTACGATTTGCCGCCCCTGGCAGGGCGGCCGCCAACAACGAAAAATCACCCGAATCTGACGGGGTCAGATTGTGGTCACAGTCTGATGTGTGACGCCTCTCGCGTCAGGGGCTGGGCGATCTCTCCCGATGCTGTCAACGGAGGACGACTTATACGGCAGAGATCCTGACCTGTGCCGGGGGGAGAGAACCGCACTCTCCCCCCGGACTTCTGGTGACCCGGTAGCCGGTGGGTCGCATAGCCCTTTGGGTGCTGCGGCGGCAGGACCTAGTTTAGGCTTGGAAGCCTTGGCTACCACTTTTTTCTTTGTCCGAGACCGTGGCGCCACAGTCTCGGCCTTCCTACTCTTAGCATCCGACCGCAAATTCGGAATGCTGAACGACGCACCCTCATACTCACCGCCGCCGGTGGAGGCGGTCGAATTCTGAACACTTGCAAGCGGGGCGATCCCCGTGGGGGACACCGGGTCCTCTGGGGCTGTGTTAGTCCCGCTCATCGGTGCCTCTCTCTACCCTGAAAAAAGAAAAGAACAAGAATTTTTTTTTTTTTTTTTTTTTACCAAGATCTCGCTTGGGAGACCGGAGTGGTCTTACTCTCCTCCTATAAGAAGTTTGTTTGGGTAAACAGAACAATTCAAAAGGGGAAGGGTAGGGAGGGAGAAGAACCTAATAATAGTTTAGATATCTACCTGTAAGGTTCTTAGAACACCTGTATAGAATCGGATAAAAGGGATTGAGAACTTTTACGATAATTTCCAAGAGAAAAAACGTAACCTCCTGTGGAAAGGTAAAGAAAACAGAACAGGAGGAAGGGGGGAACGTCTCTAATAACGATTTCAAGAGGAGGAACGACACAGAAAAGAACCTCAAAGAAGAATCGTAGAGCCCGCCTGTCGAAATAAAAACTATAAGACTAGGAGGGGAGAGGGAATTGAAGGAAGAAACAATTCCGGGAGAGGTCAGAAACAAAAAGAATTTCTAACAAGAAGAAGACCCCACCTGCAAAAAAATTTTTTTTTTTTTTTTTTTTTTGGGGGGGTTGAATAGCCAATCAACCCAGACGAAATCGCTTAAGTCTAATTAAAAACTCCCTGTAGTGAAAAAGAGGGGGTTTTAAGTTCCGTCTGTGAATAAAATCTTAATCAAGAGAAATTATTCAGAGAAGAAAGGAACAAGAAAAGAACTTGAGGATCCGGCTGTGAATAAAAAATCAATCAAGAAATTTATTCAGAACAGGAAGGAAAGAATTGAGTTTTAAGATCCGTCTGTGAATAAATTATCAAACAAGAAATTTAATCCAAACAGAAAGGAAAAAGGAATTGAGTTAAGATCCACCTGTGAATAAAATATCGATCAAGAAATTTATTCAGAACAGAAGGAAAAGGGAATTGAAGAATTAATCAATCAATAATCAATTGAAAATCTTAATAATCAATTCCGGAAGAAAAGGAAAAAAGCAGAGTCGTAGATCCCAACCTGTAAAGGGAATAACAAGAACACCCACTGCAACAAGTGTAGAGGTTGTCTAGAAAATAATTCAAGAGAACGGCACTAAAAACTACCACACTTTGAACATGAAGAACAATGACCGTGGCAGGAGAAGGTTTGCTGCCACGTAGGCAGATTAAACCCGGTGCCTCGCGAACGCGCTAGCGAAGCGGCGCGACGAGGGGGGGGGGGGGGGGGTACGAAGGACCCACCGCCGAGGAACGTGTTTCAGCGTGAAGAACCCAAACGTTAGGAAAACAAAATAAGTGTCACAAAAAAACACGCTAAAAAGTCGCGCCGGGTGTAAATCCTGAACACAATCTAACACACAAATGGGGAGATTGAAATTAAAAGGGAGAATGCACAAAGATAAGCAAAAAGAGTAAACCAAAGATCAAAAAAGATTTGAAATTTGGGAGACTTATCTGAGCACGTCTGATCCGTAGGCTTGCCGAAAGCAAAAGAGGAAGATGGACGCTAATTGCGCGGTGTTCATGGGTAGTAAGCCTGAACGGGAGAGGGCGCGCGCGCGCTTTTTAAATCCTTGGGAGTTCTATTCGGGTATGGCAGTCCAAGGCTGAACTAGCAAATCAAGTAGATGTATGGAGTTATTGAAGTAAATTACCAACTTCCAAAGAAGAGCAAAGGGGGGGGGGGCTTTAATTTGGGCGATTCTTTTTCTATGAACATCCCTGAAACACATGTCGCCGAATGAACTCGGGCCCATTAATGGAACGATAATGTAGGAGATTGCGTATGGAGCATTCATGATTTCCTTCAAGTCCCTCGGTATAGATGAACGACACGAGATGGAGATCGTGCTCGGAATATGATGAAGCGGAGGTTGTCTATTCAATGGCGCACTATATATCACCCTAGCTTTGGCTCCAGATGTTGAAGGCGCTTGGTGCGTTCAAGGAATTAATCCTGCCAGGTACCCATTCACCTCGCCTGGGCCGAGTGCAGCACGATGTGGGTAAAATTATTGCTGAAGAAAAACACGCCTTGTCTGGGATTCGAACCCACATCCCACTGATTGAAAGACAATGATCTTAACCACTAGATCACGATGTCCCCAATCGTAACCACTATACGACATGACAAAAGAAGTATATTTTGTCAATAAAATAGAAGTACATTTCTCAATTAAAACAAATTAATAGTGCTGGTGAACCATGCCTCTGGTTCCTTTACTAAGAATCTGATTGGCCAAACGTCCATAAAGTTAATTCTTTCCGTGCGAGCTTGTGTAACGATATCGTTCTTAAGCTTCGCTTCTGAAAAGTAATCGCCTTAAAAACGATATTTTTTACTTAACATTTATCAACGGTGATCATTTTGTCTATCATTAGTCTTTGTGACAATTACGGAAGTGCATTTCTTTGCACCTTTGGTTCTGCAGGTCCCCACCAACCCAACGGCGCTAATTATACGTGCACTGGAATCGTTTTCAGGTTTTTATACAATGCTCCAAAGTACCATGATCCAAGACTGGGCAGCTGCAACTACATACATGACATAGTTTATCAAACGTTAACCAAAAATTCCTCATTCATTACACGTGTTTACAGACGAATCGGCACTTGCAATCCAGAGGGGACTTTCATTATGCTCATGCTACACAGACTTGTCTTTTAAACTAACTACATGATGCATTCTCGATAATGATTTGATGGCGGTCGAACGAAACGGTGCAAGACAGGAACTACGGAACCCGGTGAGAAAGTGTATCGACACGGTGGATGAGTGAGTGGGTGGGGCGGTAGGGGCGCGGATATTTCTCCTTTTTTCTGTAGCATTGTATTAATTCTGCACATGGCTTGTAAAAGGCTGTGTTTTTACAATGAACTTGATGTGATGCATGGCATTTAGTGATCACGAGGAAAACGAGGGAGGGGATTGGTGGTGTGGTCTGGATGAATGGATAGATGGAAAGAGTGACGACAGTTAAAGGATGAGTTGTGTACATTTGGTGGCAGAGGCAGCAAATTGTGTGTAAATGTGTGTGTTGGGGGGGGGGGGTTAATGATGGAGACGAAAATGATAACTGCAAGGGCTGCACCGACGGGTATTATGAAATTATGACTCGGACTTATTTTTAAAGCATGTTTAAGTAAAGAAATTATTCAAATGGCGCCAAACAAAGTCGATAAATTCCGTCACATGCATATTATACACATTCAGGCGAACAAAAATTTGAGTTTGTCACGTGAGATACATTCTCTACACCGCAACAATGTATTTGAAATGCAAGTCAAACCACAATAGAGAGCTTAAATGATTTTGTCGAAAGTTGGTGGACAGCATCGGAATCTCTTGACTTTGGACAAAGAAATATTTGCAATTGTTCGCCCGGTGCAAGTCTTCTGATGATCTGCTGTCCCAGTCCACCAACTTTCGACAGAAGCCTCTCAGCTCCCCCAATGTGACTTTGATTACATTTCCCGAAGAATGGAAGTGTTGTAGAGAGTGTCTTCGTCGTAAATGCGAAATCTCCCCATTGGCACCAACCGACCGGCGGTTTGCAAATAATAGATTTTGTCGGTCTGGAGTCGGTTTAGCCGTTTAGTGTGCATTGTTTAGGTTCAAAGAGGATTCGTGGTGGTCGTGAGGGTAATCAGAAAAATGCAGCAGGGGAGACAGTTCTGAAGCATGGGTATGATAAAAAGCCGGAAGATTGTTTCACGCTAATACGGTACCTCCTCGATAATGAACTGATGGGTCCCAAATTACATGGGGAAACTCGCAACACTTACTAGGAAATAAAATGAGGCGGCAAGTGCAAAGAAAATCACCCCCCCCCCCTCCTTCCGTTCTTAGTCAAATTTGTCTGCGAGCTTGTTGGGTATTATTACTTCAATGCACTCTCCTAAAAAGAGAATGGAAAAAACAAAAAAAAAGGGCCGATGTAAATTTCATTTTACAATCATCTACATGTAAGACAAGTGTTTAACAAGTGGCAAGTGATATTACTGTTATATAATTATGAATACAGATTGTTTGAGACATTTTGAATTTTTAGAGAGCTCTCCGCAGCACATGCAGACGCCACGAATTCACGTGAACTATTATTTGAGTAAGTACAGCAATATCATGAATAACGCGATGCGTTGTTTATGATATCGGGGCGTATTGGAGGAAGCACATTTAATCATCTTTACAGGCTGGTTGAAGGTTGTTCATGGCCATAAGCGGCTATCAAGTTTAAACCTGATGGCGCTTTCCAAGACGAACCTACAAAAATGAGAGTTTTAATCAATTGCAAACTTTGGTAACCCGAGAAATTGATTGCTTGATAAGTAATACAATTCGCATTACCCAAATGTTCGCATAGACGGCACTGAAGGCATAATAAACTTATGAGACGCATTATGTTAATAAATTGAATTGTGATGAAATGGTGATTATGACAATACTGACAAGAAAGATGACGACGATGATGATGATGTTGACAATGAAGTGGTGTTGTTAGTGGTAGAGCTCGTGCTCCTGATAAAGGTGATAAAGTTGTATTTAAACGGCGACAACGACGATGACAGTGATGAAGATAGGGATGAGGTCATTTTTAGTGAAATATACATTAACAGTTGAGTTGGAGATGAAAAAAATTATGATTAGTTGAGGCACTTCGATAATAAAAAAAAACAATTCCACATATTGTTACCAAGATTATATTCCGCTCATTTTTGTCTAAGATAAGCGTAAGATTCAGTAAACGTTTCCCTGAGCGACGTACATGTAGGTGCCGTGGGTTCGCATCGAAACATGGTGCCATGTGTCTAGTCACCAGAACTATGGAAAACTACCATCCCAATCCTGAGGCTGGGAGTGTCACGACCGTGCAGAACAATTTTCTTTTGAAAAAAAAGCCTAGATTTTTCAAAGTTCATATATGGAACTCGGTCTAGCATTCCTTCACCACAGGGCGGAATATGACAGGCGAGTTGCGTTTGGGGCGACATGGGAGCAATGCTGGATTAGTTATTGATTTTATTTCTTCCACTTTTTATACGCTTACATTTCCTGCGATAATCATGGATTTTTTTTTTATTTTGGAAAACAACATTTACGCCATCGCTATATTGTTTAAGGAAATAGCTCTAAGAAGGGAAATTCCCATTTCGCCCTATTTTTTCCTTGCATAGACATGACAAAGACCCATTACCTACGACACTTTGGCGAAACTGACTTCAGTATTAAAATGGGTACCCTATAGGATGTGGAAGTTTATTACAGTGTTCCTTAAAAAAAAAATTGTTGGAATGCTCCCCAAGGAGAGGAGAAAGTCCTGTTTGGCGATTTGCCAGGAGTTGACGACGAGGGAATTGATATGAAATGCTCAAAGAGACATCTTTAAGATGTAGTATGCTCGGTTCATTAAAGTGGATTTAATAGCTTACCTTCACTCGTTTCTTTATACGAGCTTGCCAACGCAATACACTCTTCTTCAGAAGAAACCATTGCGAAATCGGGTAACATTGATCCTGCTTCGGTCATTCGGAGTGGAAAATGATCACGTGATCAAATCTGCATAGGAAACAAAAACAGACAATACATCGATTATTTGTTAGTTTTCATAAAAAAATAAAGGGTTATCTGGGGTTAGTGTAGTAGGTTTCACGGTGTTGGTCTAGTCTGCTATGCAGACTCTGAATGGCTCGTGAGGTGGGATCTGCTACTGGTTTGCGAAGCAAACCAGCCTGAAAGGGCGAGCGTAGTGAGCCATTCCACGTCTGCAGCCTCAGTAGACCTAGTCTGCTATGCAGACTCGTTGAATCAGCTAAGGTACACACACTGCAGATGTGGGTCTACATTTGTAGACTAGTGTTGGTCCTGAACAAGACCATCCATCTCGACGTCCACAGGAGACTGAGCCAAGTTTGTAAAAATCAAGGGGTCTTTCGACAAAAAAATGAGAAGACCGCTGATCTTGTAATTCAGCCAAGTCACCTACTCAGGCAATATATACAATGTATCCTTTCGAAGCAAAATGTAGGGCATCCAGATATCTTTCTGATATGGAACCTGATTGGTGCATAACGAGACCACATTACCTCGCATCGGGTTTTCTGCGTCGTCACGTTA
Source organism: Lytechinus variegatus (assembly GCF_018143015.1). NCBI lineage: Eukaryota > Metazoa > Echinodermata > Echinoidea > Temnopleuroida > Toxopneustidae > Lytechinus > Lytechinus variegatus. Next base: position 16,881,528 of record NC_054752.1, read on the forward strand.
CTTTTATAGGTTTGGATAAGTAGATCTCTGCAAAAATTGTCATGATTCTTAAATAAGGATATACATACTGAAGGAATACACAATTGAATATTAAATACAAGAGCAATTTCGACTACATAAAAATTAAAAATATTTTTTTCCCACATTTTCTGAAGAAAATTCAAAGTTATATGTAAACGCTAAAATTAGATTAATGACTGGAATTTTATTCTATAATCATAATCTAACAAACGACAACAACAACCGTATGTTTCCATGGACATTTTGCTGCATACACAGACGGAGACAAGGATATGCACTTAATTAGGCTATGGAAACATTCGATCAATAATATTTCTAAATCTAACGCTATATATCCTCGAGGCCTAATGTTCTAGCAATATGGTGTCCTATTTTCATTGCATTCGTGGCAATGAATACCAATAGGCCATGCCAGGCTAATTCAACTCAGCATCAATATTTCATGTGTCAGGGTATATCCCTAAATAGGTGCGTATGCTTCGTCAAGGCTAATAGAAGTAGGTCCATTTCCTTATAATGTGGCGGTATATTATCCGAGGACCGATGTTGTTTGTTTAAAAAAATATATATATATTTTGTTTTTTACCAGGGTGATAAGTTATTTGTTTACATCAGTCTGATAAATGCGTCGATACGAGAGGAAGGTTGGTGACACCCGAATGTTTTTGAAAAAGAGCTGAGCAGATGATGATGGCGACAAAGCCATTCGAAACCAATCAGGTAGGGCATCGAACGATAGTCCTAAAGTCTCTGATGACATTTTCATCCCGGCCTCGCAACTACCATCTCCATTTGAAAACTCCCTTCTACTTTTCTATAAACATTTCCTCATAACCTCATGCATTTTGGGGGTACAACTTACCAGACCGACGCCCAAAAGACCGACTAACTACGAGACCAACAGCCGGCGAGTCGATCTCGTGGAACGACCGCGAATTTATTCACCTGCTCCGGCCACACACACACGCACCCATCACGTGGCACCTAAATAACGCCATGCATTTTATAAATAGTCCTTGAATAGCATACTGGAGCCCCTATGTCAAATCAAACTGTTGAACAGAGATGCACTGTTTCAGTTACCTACGAGGTGAGAAAATGTTCATTTCATATTCCTGCATTCGAGGAATATAAAATGGAGAGGAACCCAATATTTCCTGTTTTGTCGTAGTAAAACGGAAAAGCTCTTCACCTCGTTTCATGCACTTTAAACAGAGTAACGGTTTTTGATTAATGGAAGGGGTCCCAGAGGAAGAAATGTCACACCGGAAAATGTTTCCCCAGAAACTTCATATTGGAAGGATATTAAAATCTCTCTCTTTCCCTCTTTCTGTTTCACTTTCTATCTCTCTGCCTCACTCTCACCCCCTTTCCATCACAACCACCTTAACATAAATACATAGCATCCTAAACTCAATCCATACATCTTGCACAACAGTTTTTTTTTTCAATCCAAAGCCTACCCACACACCCTAACGTTGCAATATCGCACACCTCACATACAGCCGCACACGCGCATCCGTGTTTAACGACACCCATCTTCACAGACAGAAACATCCGAAAAAATACATACATATTTTACCTTTACAAGTTTTACAAAGTAACACGTACCATTTTTTAAATAATAATAATTATAATAACGGTATATTTACCCTCCAGTTCCAAAATATGTTCTCCCAGTAAACTAAATGAATAAATAATAATTTATTCATTTAGTTATGTATTCATTTATTTCTTTTCATATATATATTTTTAAATTGTGCATTTATCTTCTTAGTTATTTATTTGTATATTTTACCCTTAAGGGGGGGGGTTCTTTTTTGTATAATGATTATACCTACGGCGCTTGAGTTGCTTTCAAATATTTGTCACATGACCCCCCCCCCCCTTAAAAAGGGGACTGGAAGACGGGCACAATTTGGTGTCTCACTATCTAAAATGACTACCGGCATGCCAAACAAAGAAATTTGAATGAGTAAACCAGGTCCCTCAAAGTTTTGGGATATTAATGTTTTCTCCTTTGATACATGGTCAGGAGGGGGTGGGGGGTCGTCAAATATCAAGAAGTCACCCATAAGCAAGGGAGCGAAGTGACAGAGACGATCCTCTCCATTAATTGTTGCATGTTGAAAATAACACTCTTGCTGGGAATTTGTGGAAATTTACAATAAGAAAAGGAAGGCTTTAATCTTATTCCATTGGTTTACCAGCAGCGGACGGCCATGGTTTGAACTCTGCAGTATATGCGATCTGATCTATCTGATAGTGGGTGGACACCACGAACCTCTGGACAGAACAATTCCTCCGCAACTTGATACACTGCGATTAAATGGCGCCGTGGGCATGGTCACAGTGGTTGTTCACTCGTGTTGATTCGTTTTCAACCACGTTGACAAATAACCGCACACTATAACGCGAAAGACAATTGAGAGCCGCAGGCACTCATTGAAATGATACTTGTTGCACTATTTGCAGAATGTTCATTTTTGGCTTATGTCGCTAGACTGATGAAGAAAAACCAAACAAAATAAAAACATCAAAACAAAAATAGAAGAATGGATGCCATGGATCGGTTTTATATCGGAGGATGAAGGAAAACTGCGTAGGATGAGAGTGATATATAAAAACATTGGAATTACACTACATGAAAATGCAACGCTAGTGTTTTTGTTTCTTTAAAAACATGCATTATTTGGTGTTTGCTGAAGAAAAAAAAATCGCCTTATTATCAAAGTCCGTCGTACTTGAACTCGCGCATGGTGAATTTACGGGGGAAAGCTGCTGTGCCTATTTCTAGCATGCTTTATAATATGTTCGGTGTAATCATGACAATGTGTGAAGCTAAGATGCACCTTTTTGATAGGTGTGAACATGTGCTGTAAAGGTACCCCAAGTATGACACTGGACCAGTGGCGTATTTAGGACAAACGGCGACCGGGACAAGAGATCGCGTCCCTTTCAAAGTGTATTATATCAATGAGAGTGCGAAGTTTTCTTTCAATAGACGTTTAGACGGATACTTCTTCGTTTTTTGTTTTTTGTAAACATGAACATGATTCGTATCTAACTTAATAATGAATGCAAGCGCGAAGCGCGAGCTGAAAATTATTGGTCTTCAGACCTGAAAAAGGAACATTTACTATAGATTAATTATGATAGGAATCTCATTTAATAAATCAACCGACATGTAATTCGAGGGCAAAGCGCGAGCACTTTTTTTCCAACATTAGGATCTTAAGACTATTCTAAACAATTGTATAACTAATGAGAGCGCGAAGCGCGAGCTAACCTTATTGATATTTATACCTGGAATCGGGATCTTAGAGAGAAGTAATCCCACGATGCGGATCTAAACTAAGAAATTAATGCAGGCACGAACGATGAGCTGACATTTCTTTATGCTCACCTAAAAGGGGAACATTTTTAAGGAGCATTCTTATGAATCCTTGAACTTCACATACATATCTCTTCGGCGTAATCCGAGCGCGAGCTGATTTTTTTGTTATGTATAGGCCCTTTCTCTCCTAAAAAAGGGACGATTGCACGTTAAAATTAATGAAGTGTGTTTGTTCCGCCCTTATCAAATCAGCGCTTGACAATTAATCCAGAAAATATGTACTTCAGAACTATTTGTTTGAATTAATTAAGAGTAACGTATCAAAATGCTAACCCGCAGCTAGAGATGAAAAGTTATATTGATAAAAGAAATATTTTCAGGACTGTTTGTTGGAATTCTCGAAAAGAATAAGTATATCACTAACCAAAAGCTGACACAAATATTTGTCCTTGGGTAAAAAAAATGCAATATTAATTTTCTAAATGAGTTGGAAACTGCATCACCACGGTATCATCATAGAACAGGGGTATTAATCACCTCCAGTGGTATTCCTTTTCTGCGCCTTTATTCCTAAGTTCACCGTATATTTTCGTTTTCTTTATTTGCGCCCCTTTCCCTTTTTGCACCCCTTTAAAGTGGCGCCTGGGGCACGTGCCCCCTCCCTAGATACGCCACTGCACTGGACTACACCTTTAACGATACAAAAAATGATTAGAAAAAATCAAAATCGGCTGAAATGCACACCCCCTTCTAAAATCGCATAAATTTATTTGTACAAGTATTATGCACAATTTGGATGAGTCAAAAGAGACCACACGTTATACTGGTATTGCCGTTTGTCAACGCGGCAAGAAAAAAAAAGAAATCAATCCATCTGTCAGTGGCGGATCGGGGGGGGGGGTGGCCTTATGGAATCCATAAAAAGGAGAAAGCGAATGGTGGCAGATCTAGAAAGAGCGGTGCAGTGGGATAGGAAACAATATGTCCCAGCCAGCTAAGTATTAAACTACAAATGTCTTCATTTGCATGGGAGTGATGGACTTTGTTGGTTTGCTTCTTTTTCGTGTGTTTGTTTGCATTTCCGTTTTTCAAAAAATACACTGTAAAAATAAAGTGCTAATTTAGCAATTACGATGCTTGTATAGAGACTGCACTGCGAGTGCTGATTTTTTAGTTTAAATTTGAACTAGAAAATCAGCACTCGTGGTGCAGTCACTTTTCAAGCACTTTAAGCGCTTAAATAGCACTTCATTTTTTACAGTGTATATGGGTCCAGTCCCCTCTTAGCAAAATCCTAGATACGCTACTTCATCCACCATACATGTAAGTGTAATTGTGTTCATTATGGAGACGTATATAGCCCACCTGTGCCGGCATGGGCGGGAAAACAAACTCCATCGCTCTGACGCGTGCTGCTGAGATCTCATTTCCCCAGTTCATCTAATTGGGAAGCCCAGCTGTTAAACTTGACCAGGGTGCCCGATTCTTTGCGTAATGACTACGATGCTACAGTCACACTAGCCTTTTCACAAGGCCTCGTAACCCGGCTATGATATTCGTCACGTAGGAGCTGAAACGAGACTAGCGGTCGAAGAAGAGAGGTGAGGAAACCCGAATGAATGCGAGATCGAACGACAGATCGGATGGGTCTTTCACCCGGGTTTGAGCAATTAGTCTAATCTTACTAGTCGCTCAGTTTCTGAAATACACGTTATATCTGACACGGGGCGTTGTCAATAGGCTACCGGCACACCGAAGAAACCAACTCCAGGCCGACGAAAGTTATTAGGTTATTACCAATGACATATCGCCATGACCATCGTTAGATTTGGCAAAAAGCTTTCATTGGGCCTGTTGCAAAACTTTTTACTTGAGAAAACTCAGGTTGTTTAAAGGTCAAGTCCACCCCAACAAAAACTTAATTTGAATAAAAAGAGAAAAATTCAACAAGCATAATACTGAAAATTTCATCAAAATCGGATGTAAAATAAGAAAGTTATGACATTTCAAAGTTTCGCTTATTTTTAACAAAATAGTTATATGAACGAGCCAGTTACATCCAAATGAGAGAGTCGATGATGTCACTCACTATTTCTTTTGTTTTTTATTGTTTGAATTATACAATATTTCAATTTTTACGAATTTGACAATTAGGACCTCCTTGCCTGAAGCACAAAATGTTAAAATAATGGAATTCCACGTGTTCAGGAAGAAATGAAACCTCATTTCACATGACAATGACAAGAAAATCAAAATATTTCATAATTCAAACAATAAAAAGAAAAGAAATAGTGAGTGAGTGGCATCATCGACTCTCTCATTTGGATGTAACTGGCTCGTTCATACAACTATTTTGTTAAAAATAAGCGAAACTTTGAAATGACATAACTTTCTTATTTTACATCCGATTTTGATGAAATTTTCAGTATTATGCTTGTTGAATTTTTCTCTTTTTATTTAAATTAAGTTTTTGTTTGGGTGGACTTGTCCTTTAATTAGACAACCTTAGTTTTCAGTTTTTACCAATTTTCACAGGGAAAAAGTTCTATGAAACAGACCCCTGGTATGACTGTGGCGCCAGTGAGAGCAATGTCGCACTTTCCAATGTGAGGGGAGGGGGCGGTTGCTCGCTGAAGGACTCTGCATACAATACGATTAACATGCTATTCGATCTTGGAATAAAACATAGTAGACTCTGATGCTAATATTGAGACATGGAATATCTTACTGTGCAATGTTCGAAATAATCGTACGAATACACACTTTCAGATCTGTGACACTGCTATCATCCTTATTAGAATAAAAACAAATTAATATATAGTCGTGATGACGTCATAGCAGTCATACGATTGGCTGCGAGTTGAAACTAATTTAGGCTTTTACCATGTTTACCCAAAATAAAAGCTTGTAATCATTTAGGATTGTTATATTAGTAATCTTTCGGTTAATTTGAACCTGAAATAAAAATATTTTTCATTCACATTTTCAGAAAATGAGCTAAAGGCGATTTGCTCCAAACCGGATCGTGGACATGGTGGACCAGTCGTAAGGTGTGCTTGGCTTTAATACGCGAGTCCTATAAGCGTTTCAGAACATGCATATACGTCATACACATGGCAAAATTGCTTTAAAAGACAATGAAAAATAGATTCGGAAGGTCATTATGTACATCAGGGCTATTGACCAAATCTAAATGGATACATCGACCATATAAATAGATTCTAGAAAAAAATGGAAAATTTAAAATGTTCCTTTATTGTGAAAACATTCTTTAAACTATAACTACTTTCTTTTTCGAAGACGTGATTTCTGGTATCGCCATGATTATGAAACTAAAAGAAAGGGAAAAGAAAAAAAAAGAACGTCAAACAATACGACTCATGAATTATATGTTTGAAATAAGAAATTACCCAAGGCTATACTAGAAAACGTATGTGCGAAATGCAAACAAGGACAAAATTATCAGTTTCATATATGTCCTGCTTATTTAATGTATCTAAACATGCAAAATGTTGGCACATTTGTGACTATAAAAAGCAAGAAAACAAGAATATTTGCAAGGCATATTTAAAGACTATCATGTATCCACGATCTCTAAATAACATGTATGGAAAGTATTTGTAATCTGATAGATATTGATATCTGTTTTTCCGAGAGCTAACCTCTGTAAATTGAATGAGGAGTGAATGAAATTATTAAAACAAATCACTACGCCCACTACAAAACGCCAATATATTCTTTATTTTCACCAAACAAACGAGGTATAATACCCGATCGAAATTATAAATAAAGCTCAAATCGAGTTATTAACGATATATTAATTTGATTGTTGTGAATATAATAGCATTGCATGTTGAAAAGGGATTTTTCAACAAAACTAAATCTTTTATCTATATTCTGAATAATAATAGTCAAAGGAATTGATAACAAGAAATATTTGAAACGATATTGTTTTAGTAACTTTAGTTGTGTTTGATATTGTTTTAGTTACACTCTACACATACCGATTCATTTTAAATTATTTTGCTTTATCTTTGGATCAAGAACAATTTTCTTTCTTGTTCAGCACAAAAACGTGATACTTTACGTGTAAAATTATTACAGAAAAGAAAAATTTTCGCTAAAATTAATTATCATTTTTCAACAGGAAATAAGTACATGTATATGCTAACACAATACTTTTACCATCTGTACCATGTTTATTTTGTGGTACATCTTACGACTGCAATGCACGCACCAATGTCAAAAATAAAAATGGCATCGAAAGTCAAGGAGATGTTTGTAATTAAAATTCCATGAAAAATCTTAATTCTTTCCTGGAAAATAACCGTGTTGAATATCAAGGAATCAGTTAAAAATAATAAAATATATAAAAAAAACTTATTTTGATTCTATTGAACGCCCATGAAAAACTTTACAAGAGCAAACAGAAAGATTAAAAAAACGCGAAGAGTGAAATAATATCAACAGCAAGTCCCTTCTCTGCCTCAAAGTTTTCAAGAGCTCAATTTCGGTCCCAGAAGAAACATCATAAAGGCCTATATAATATTTGTTTTCCTCTCCTGCATGCATGACCTTATGTTTTTATCTTAATGTACATTCTCTCAATATCCCATATACAATGTCATTCCAACGCAAATAATAGAAGAACAATGCGGTCCCATGTCACGTACAATATTTACTGCTATGCTGATTTATGAATCAAATTGATTCTGACATTATTTTGGAAACAAAATCAATAAAACATCGCGATTTGGTGCATGATTCATAATGAAATATCTTGTCCGATATGCCCCTTGTTCTACTCTGTCTCCGTTTTGACCCGCTGACATTTTGTCAAAATATTCGGTCTCCTGAAAGGGTGATAGAAATGGGGGCGAAAATGGTCGAAGTCAGTCCAATAAATCATGCAATTTACTCATATTTGCGGATTTTGTTTTCGGTCTACCTGACAGAGTTTAGCGTTTGAAATAACACGCCGAAAAATGATACACCGGTGACGTACCAAAACGAGTATTGATTCAAGCTAACAAATGAAGCCTGATTTATTAATCAGTTTATTCTTGGATCAGTTTCAATATTCGTTTTATCGGTGTAGATTGTGTTATTGTGAACAAAGAAACATTTCATACACAGATAAAAAAAATACGGGACAGTAAAATAATATTGCATGTCTACCATCATAATAATATCCATAAATCGGACATAAGCATATTTATCAAGCTTAGAATAAGGTAAGAGAAAAAGAATGTGTGCCGATTTTATTTTTTTCAATATGCTTATTCAAATACATAGAAAGAACACCAGATCAAGCAAACCAAGGAAAGCTTCCTGACAATATCCTCAAAATTTTGACAGTCATGTCGAGACACCTTCTAGATGACAAGTGTAAAATAAAAGAAATGAAAATGAGAGATATGGGGGGGGGGTGAGATGGAGGTGGGAGAGGTAGAGAGAGGGAGGGGGTGGAAAGATGGGTCGTCATGGTCGATGAGGATGAGGAAGAGAATAACGTTAAAAGGCAAATGTAATTTTTGAACGGCGTTGAAGGAGGAGGGAGGGGGTAAGAAGACGACGGGAAAAAGAGAGAGGGGTGGCCGCTGCGACAATGATTAGTGTAAAGAGGGTAAAACAAATGTTGATAACAGATCAAACGACAGTATAAACAGTAGAACATGTAAATACGGAACACATTTCATCAAGTACGCCCGTCTCCTTCCCCGCACATGGCAGAGACGATACTACTTTATTTAGGGCACGGGAGGAAGGTGTAAATATTTGGGCGAGACACAAGTAAATATACCCAAAAGACGAGCTCCACTTGGTGAATGAGAGCGACTTTAAACAAAAAGGAAAGCCAGAATGCATGTACACGAATATTCACACGTTAGCAGACTCGTAATAATAGAAACTGCAAGTGGATCGAGAAAAAGGCGCCATGAATTAAAATGGAGGTGTTTGAAAAAACAGAAACCTTTTAAAAAGAAATTTGATGAGTTTGTTAACATTCATCAAGTATTATTGATCATGATACTATCTGACGGATTAGAATTAAAACTTATTCTTAGTAATGACGCAAATTGCACATTAATGCATTATTGGCTTCCCTTTGTTACTTCATTCCACAAACCGAAATGAAAATGCATTGAAACAACGAAATAGTGCAAGCGAAAATAAAATAAGAAGATAAAACCACGATCATGACGATGACAGATGCCAATAAAACTTGCTTTGGGATGTTTTCTTGATTGGTCTTAAATGTATATCGAAGGGATGAAATAGTTGATTAGCATAATACTTTTAATGTCAGTAATATACTAAAAAAAATGCCCACTGACGTAACACTGACCCTATTCATGCTTTTCTAGAGAGGTAGATGGTTATCTCCTAGAAAAGGGATAACATGAAAAATGAAGCACGTATTAATCCGTTCGCCACAGACAGGTTTAATTTTGTACATCCATTGGTTTACGATACCAGTATGTGTCGTGTACGAATTGCCCGTCGAATGACAATGAACAGCTAGGAGGTCTTTGTCGAGAATTGGTGGACCAAAACAGCCATCCGTCAAAAGCTTCGGAGTTGATGAACAATTGAAAACATCATGTCGTTTGTCCAGAATCCAGGACAAAACTGTTGTTTTAATTTACCAAATTTCTACGAAGACTTCTTGATTGTTTATCTCCATGAATCCGCCGTGTGCCGTTGAGCGCAAATCCCTTAAAGCCCCATCACACTTATTCCGAATCAAGCAGAATTGGCCAGAATGAAATGTCTATTGTTTGACCACCAGTTGGTCATTTAAATCTACTTCGAACACCGTTCGAAATTACCCCTCGAATGTTTTTGAACATGACCAAAACCTTCGGGACGGCCAAAAGAAATGGCAAAAAATATTTCGAATGCAGTCAGAATATTTATAATGCGCCGAGAATGTCCAAGAATGTAGCACGAATTATCAATCTTACTCCATTGCGGTTCATTTTGACTAGTGTATGATGATTCACCTGGTCAAATTACTGAATTTCAAGTCCAGTTTGGTGAATGAATAAGTTCTTCTAAAAAATTTCTAGATTTTTTGAATATTTGTTTCGTTCCAGCTTCCGCTTGATTCCTGCTGATTCCGAATAAGTGTGATGGGGGCTTAACATCCAACAGTCACACCAATGAAACCGATTTCAGATCGATGATTAAAGCAGGGATAGAGCTATTCGTAATAATGCCCAGACACGACGTCAAAGCCTACTAAACATTGATCGATGGTATGTTACTGGAAACAAGGAGTCCATGCTAGAAATAACATTTCTTTTCTGTCTGGAGGCAGAAAACGATTTCTTTGATGGCATTGCGAATCTGATGCATTTTGCTGATGCTTTCGGGGAAAACTTATCGCTGCGTGAGTTGTCTGGACGATACTTACTGTGAAAACAATCCGTGAACAATTGACGGAGCAACTTAAAGACAATGCTCATATGTTTTCAGAAAGATCAAGACTAATGACCGTCTTTCTGCCCCGCTTTCTGCAACTAATCCTCATGAAATAAAAATGTAAATCTTGTAAACATGTTCTCAAGCAAGTTTGAGATTCTAATAAATGGCGTCCACAATGTCAAAACTTCAATAAACTACCCAACCAAATGCGATTGAATTAACGTTAAATGTTTCAATTCACAAACAACCTTTGTATTTGGGGTTCTACTGTATAAAGGGATGGAATCCAGTACGTCGTGTAGTTCGTTGTAGGTCACGTAAAAGTACCATACAATTATGGTAGAGACGGACCTGTATGTATTATACTGAAAAAAACCTACTACTGTTCTTGAAATTGGTTAAAAAATGATAATTTCTACAATAAACAAGGTATAAGCATTGTTGCGTCTCGCCCACATGTGGTATAATCAGAAATATCACGTTTGCAACGGCACGCAACAGAATTGTATAAAAAGTTTTTTTTTGTGAAATAGCTGGGATGAAATAAAATTTGTCAAAAGAGATTCGTACGCCTAAGCTTGAACGTTGACCTCAAAATTACCTTTGACCTTACCATGTGACCTTCGACTGCGGCATAACTTGCAGGTCTACAGGTCTCCTAAAACCCTCTAAAACCCGGATTTGGTTTAAAAAGGACTTACGGATGCGGAGTTGTATGTCCTAAGAGAGTCTTGCACGTAAACTTTAACGTTAAAATAAAATCACCTTACCATGTGACCACCGACTGCATTTTGTATTATAGGTCCCCTAGGTACATCTACATTTCAAGTTCGGGTAAAAAAGACTTACTGTTTCAATGTTATGTGTCCTAATGTTTGTGACGGATGGACGGACGATTTAAATCCCTTAGTCTCGCCTTCCCTCTTGTGGGCGAGACAAAGACCACGAAGGTTAATTTCTTTTTTCTTGATTATATCAGCATGTTACAACGCACTACATTTATATTATTGACTATAGGTCTGGACATGATGAAAGAGCAATTACCCATCAAGGGGTTGCCTTTCTTCGAGTAAAATAAAAAAAAATGCTACAGGGGACACAAAACTCACAAATTACCACTTTTCTCAGAATTTTGCAAGGTCAGAAAGAGCTAACTGGAGAAGGGATTGAATTCCATTTATTCTGACAGTGAAAGATGGTCGTGTTCCCTTTTACTGATCATTTAACCCACTGTTTTAGGCGATACCATTAGCAGCCAGGAATCTGAGCCGTAAATTGGTCTTCAGATTGACTTGTATCCATGAACCGCACCGGCATTCTTCCTTTCAAGTATTGTCGGCGTTCATGCGAACCATCGTATCGGTCAATTTTTTGTTTAAAAAAAAAAAATCGATTTTGGGACTTTTGCAGAAAATGGAATACACAAGTCTTAGTCTGTTCATAACTAAATTTCTAGGCAGCAAATCATTTTAGTTTCTGAGATATGAGGCGATTTATAAAATGCGCAAATCCCATTAGAAACGTGTGCTGTACAGTAGCGACGCAAACAAAAGTTGCGCGCACTTAATATGCAAATGAGCAGTCAGCCAATTTGTCGTATCGGCACTACATTGACTTTGAACGTGAAAAAAGCGATACGACGTTTTGACTAGCTGCGCGCATGCGAATTGCGGTCAGGGTTGTCGAATGCCCTATGGCATTTTTTTACAGGGAAAATGTAAACCGCTCAAACCGACAATACAAGCTTGTGTTTTTTTGCGATATCATCTCTGATCCTTGGTTTTGTTAAAAAAGGTACCAATGTCAAGTCACTGTCTTGGTCTTTCCAGCCTTTTTTTCTAGCAATGAATATTTTGTAAGGCTGGGGAATTTTATAATAAACTTTGAAGTCGATTTTTCTCTCAAATGGGTTTGCACCGTCGCATGTGTGATATGACGGTTTGGATGACCGCCGACGGTATGACGCGCTAGAACATTTTGATGCCACGCAGTGAGCAGTAACACCGACGAAACAGACTCTAGACTCACAAAAGATCATTTCTAATGTCGTTCTATCGGTTGGTTTTACTCAGTTTATTTGATGCGTGTGACTGAAGGATTTGCAGACAAGTCAAAATGGTCGAAAAAAGTCTTTAAAAATCTTAAATCCATCTTTTATTGTTCGAAATAGACACCAGAAATGAAATACTCCGAAAATTTTTTCTGCCCAATTGATCGTGGGCCCGGCAGCCGCTGTGCAGCGCCAGATCGACGAGGCTCTATCCCTTTATTGTTGAACGCCAAACAGGGTAGCAGCAACTCCCATCTTTTAACGTATTTTGGTCTGACGCGGCCTGGGTTTTGAACTCCCGACCTCCCGGTTGTGAGACGGACGCTCTACCAACTGAGCCAACACATCGGTTTGGCGGTGCATTGTGCGCGAAAGTCGCGAATAACTGGAAAAAGAAAAGAAAAAAAATAGGCTAGCCGGTTTGAGCATGGGGAGGTGCACATAGTGGGGGGTGACTAAAGTTTGGAAAATCAGCTGTTGAAAGCAGAAAAAGGGTACACATTTCGTTTTGCTCCCCAGTGTGGGACGGGACTCCTCTGCTTCCGCGGGAGGGTGCACCCCCAGCCTATACGCTCTTGAACGACATGCCATTTCCAGTGCATCATTTGAATTTTATTAATGCGTGTTCAAAAATTGTGGAAAAATCGAGAAAATATGCCTGAAATTCCATATCAAATAGACCAACAATGTTACTCTTAGGGAGTTTTAGCGACCATTATGCAGACGGTTTTCTGGATCGTAGACAATCTATTGTCAGAGCACTTTATGATAAAGCAGCGTAAGTAAAAAATCGGTGAATCAAAACAGAAGTGTCGTTCGTGACTTTGCGCATTTTTTCTTCAGCTCACAATTTTACGACCATCAGCGATTTCGCGTCCCGGTAAGGATTCAACCAATTTTTGACAAAAGGTCTTTAGGATGTTAATTGTGATTTGACGGGGATTTTCATTAGTTACATGATGATGTAGAATCCGTTCCAGTTGTAATACCAAACACTAAACTATTAACCATGTACACTGTTAAAAAACCCCTGATTTTACAGAAAAATAAAAGAAGATTTTGCGGAAAGCAATACCAGAATCATTCTTTAAATTCATGAAACAGGAATTTTTCTGCAATTTAACAGAACAGGTCTGTTAGAAAAAGGGGAAAAGAGTGTTTTAATTAAGGAAATTTGTAAGATTACACACACCAAATACAATTTCCTAAGATTACGCAATCTGGTAAGATTACAGGTGTTCTCGAGACTCTGCTGCAGGAACTTCTTTTAGTTTAAGGATAAATTTTCTAACAGTGTAGACAACACAATAAACAACCAAAGCCACAGAGAACAGGCAGGCCTATTGGCAGCGAACATCAAAGAGCTCGATCAGACGAGCCAATATTAATTATGCAGTGATAATCACTGAAATCTGAACGGGAACAAAATATAGGTGTGAATGCCCCGACACTGGAAAAAATCACGTTTTTATGCTGTGAGAGAAGTGGTATAAAACAATACATAGAGAAAATAATAATAATAATAATAATAATTATAGGTATAATTTACCCAGGGAAGACGCTTCAGTTCCGAAACTGTTCTCCCAGCGGGCCCTGCTATTATTATTACCCCGGCTTTAGCTGGGCTGCCTAGGCGCTCAAAGCATTCAAGGAATTTATTCCTGCCTGCCGGTACCCATTCATCTCACCTGGGTTGAGTGCAGCACAGTGTGGATAAATTTCTTGCTGAAGGAATAAAACCGATGTACACGAACATCAACTGCTGCTATTTAAGCACCAATGTGGTGTTAGGTGGAAACCATCTCGTGTTGTTGGACACTTTCCTAGTGTGATCATTATCATTTAGATAATGGGCAGGTTTTAATATTTAATCATCTTGAAATCATTTGCAGTGTATATTTAACGTCGAATTTCCTTTATTCCATCTCCTGCATTCAGCATTTCTTTCTTCTTGCCTTCTTTATTATTTTCATTTCTCTAACATGCCTAAATTCCAATGTTTCCTTCATCTGGTGTTTCACTTGTACTCTTCTTATTACTCTTTTTCCTTTTCAACATCTTTCTAATCGATTCATTCGTAAACTTGTGATAGATTGCATATGATAATGAATGGTAATATATATTTTCAACAATTGATTGCTATGTTTTGTGTAAACAGAACCCAGTGGTATTGTTAGCCCATCATGGTATACATTACAGTCCGTCACTTTCTTGTCTCCCATATACCACAGTCACATAAGCACAAACCGACCCAATGCCAACAAAAGTTATTACGTTATTTCCTACGTCACATTATTGATCGGCTTGGAATATGTTACATTGGTGTGACTGGGTAATGCTTTTTTTTCTTTCTGCGTGAAACCCAGTTTCGTGATGATGCATGATCTCGGTAAATAGTATTAGTTCCTTAGGGTAGGAAACACACTTAATTCCAGACTGAATTCGATTTACATAAAAAATAACCATCCTTCAAGGGCAATTCTGCGAAAAGCGTAAGGTTTTTGAAGCTCCGTCTACGCCATTAAATATACCGGACTTTTCGCAGGACGACGGAAACAGAATAAGACGGTAGTTGATCTTGGAAGAGGTGTTTGGACCCGTCGTAAAAAGGCTGTCTTGCAATGCAAGTTTTGTGACATGAGAATGTGGTTACCTTGTACCTCAACAACAGAAACATTCAATCTACGGTTTGTGTGCATGCTTCTCTGGTAATAGCTTGCGCTTCGAGCTTGCATTATTTAAAAAGGGCTTATGATGTATTACATATTTACTTTATTTTATAAGAATAAAGCTAATTATTGACTGTTAAGACTATCCTTTCAACGAAACTAACAAAAATCAACTTTGAGCTGCCGATCGGGGAAAATACGGGTGAAAAATTCCTCCCCCCCCCCCCCATAGGCGAAAGCTTGGGCACTTGCACTTGAAACTGAAAACAAGAACAGGGAAATGCTATTTTTCCAAAATCGGAATTCCCTTTAAAAAATGTGCCGTTTTACGAAAAACATTTTTTTTTAAGTTTAAATTTTAGATTAGTTTTCGGGCAGGAATATTACAAATTATCAGCTGGCGCTTCGCACCCTCAATTATTCGATTGGTGAAATATGTATCCTAAAGAGGTCTCAAAATGCATTCTTTAAAGGTTCCTTTTCTGGTCAGTGACCCCCCAAAACGAGTTTTACAAGTTCAGCTTTGACATTTTTTTTCAGGCCACTCACTCATTATCCTCGCTCGCGAAAAATAAAGCCTAAGTATACATCTTTTCATGATCAGAAGTCACTTGAAAAAAAGCTTTTCTCTACTTAGCTACTTTAAAACACAAAAATGACTTCACGCAGGTGATAATCTCAAGGTGAAAATATCACCAAGGCCCATGTTGACCTATGAGTTTCATTTTTGGCTTTGCCCCCCCCAATGAAAATTCGTGCGGCCGCCCTTGCCTTCCCATCCTCCTAACAATAACTGAACAGCAACGGTGTCCCCCCCCCCTTGCCCCTGCTCTTCCGGTTTTCATTTTTCGGATTAACGAATCTTCGGAACAACGAACCTTATTTCGTTTTCGGATTGACGGACCTTCGGAACGAACCTTATTTCGTTTTCGGATTAACGAACCTTCGGAACAACGAACCTTATTTCGTTTCCGGATTATTGAAACTTCGGAACAACGAACCGTATTTCGTTTTCGGATTATCGAACCTTCGGAATAACGCCACAAATGTTCGGATAAACGAACCCTTTTTCGTTTTCGGATTAACGAACATCGAGGTATAAGGAATTAACGTGCTTCGGAATTGCGAACCTTCGGAATTACGAAGTGTAGACGGTAAAGCCTACGTACGTGATCAATATCGCTTTACTTGTTTAGGGGGGCAATTCAGGGAATAATTTTCAAGGGTACCATTTTGTTTCTAATACTTGTTAAGGGTAGGGTTTCACACGCCGATACTTGTTAAGGGGTGCATTTTCAGAATATGGAAAATACTTGTTGAGGTTACGTGCTTTTCGAAACCCCAGGGTCGGGCCTGGTGTCCACTCGTCAATGGAATTCGCCCAAGTCGAATTTGAAATCATGGCGGTAGAATCAGTGTTGAAATATAATCCCCCATTTCGCGAGAAAATAAAATAATGCCCACGGGGCATACAGTATGTCCTTCACATTGTGTACGCGATTGCTTGCCGTTTGTGTAGGAGGAGCCAGCAAAAGAGAGAGATAAAGAAAACAAATCCGGTTCGTTTTCCGGCAGACTTTGCTGTGCAAATATCAACGCATCCGAAATGGTTTAGATGGAGAATTGTGGCCCAGTGGATAAGTCTTCTGACTTTGAAACAGAGGGTCGTGGTTTCGAATCCCAGCCATGGCGTAATTACCTTCAGCAAGAAATTTATCCACATTGTGCGGCACTCGACCCAGATGAGGTAACGGGGTACCGGCAGGAGTAATTTCTCTAAAAAGCTGTGCGCACCAAATAGGTATTGGTAAATATGCATGTACCGTTTATTATCATTATTATTTACTACCAATGGATTGAATTGCACGCGATTCACCAATAGTCCCATTTAGATGCAATATCGATTCAATGGACTGTCTTGATATACACCTAAGCCTTAATTTTGTATTTTTTTCTCTCACTGAATATGTACTCGATTTGTTTGAGGAACCACTCACTATAGTTTCTCATATCTCCAGCCAAGCGGCGGGAGTCCCGGGATCAGCATGATCAGGCGGGCATGTTGTGATGAGCAGTCGTAAGTATGTGAAAGCACAGGATTTTTTCATCTCCCAACTTGCGAATGGCATGCATGGTGTCGCATGCGTTGATCTCGACAAGTCGCTGTATAACACAGATGTAGTACTAACAAGGATTTTGCGCACGAATCGCATATCTAATGTTGCCGTCCTCGGATTGCGAAAGGCTCTATTGGGAAGAAACGACAACGACGGCTTTTTTTTAAGCACCGACATGCGTAAGAGACAGTCGTCAGAGTCATGATCGCTATTGTTCCGAAGCGCATTTAGCTAGTCAGACCGG
Source organism: Lytechinus variegatus (assembly GCF_018143015.1). NCBI lineage: Eukaryota > Metazoa > Echinodermata > Echinoidea > Temnopleuroida > Toxopneustidae > Lytechinus > Lytechinus variegatus. The sequence continues at coordinate 16,899,397 of NC_054752.1, forward strand.
GTAAATATTTTGTAATGACTTCCATAGAATTCGCATAAAATAATTTTCGTTCAGACATCTGGAAGAACAATTTTGCGAAAATAAAGCATCAGTTAGGCGTGACTAAACCATTACTCTTTATTTTGTTGTGTTTTATTAGTCACTTTAGGAGTCCAACACTTTAAGCGGAAAACAATTTATGAAGATTTTAACAGATCGATTTGCGCTCAAGTGAAGCGAGGGAACAATGATTATGGTTGGTATTATGAATATGGATTTATAGTAATGTCAAAGATATTCACATGATATCAGAAAACAATTAGATACTATAGTCATGACTTTTCACCACCTTCACCTCCTTTCTTCCTGTTCCATTTTTCTCATTCATTTTATTTGATTATTTATCTACTTATTCATATACATTTATTTATGTATTTTGTTTCATAATGAACAACATTGTTCACATTGGTTTTGGACTCAGTCGAGAAGTTTTACCATGTTTACTGACCTGAGCATGCTCGATGAGCATAAACTTTAGTTTAGAGATCCCATTCTGTACCACCAGAAGGAGTTCATGAGAACCCTTGTCTTGTTTTAGTTGTTTTGCTTTAATCAACTGCTGTTACTAAGCCTGATTTGTTTACCTCGACAACCAATCACTGAACTCGCAGTTCAGTTTCCATAATGTTTTCCTTCGGTTCTATGATTGTAGTGTTTTGTTCTAGTGTCATGTCGAAAAGCATAATTATTATGTCCGTTTCTAAGGCAATTTACGATTGATTTTATTTCATTTTTCATTCATTTGTTTATTTTAATTTGTGCGTGTGTGTTTGAGTTTGTTTGTTGGTATTTTTTTCTTATTGTGGGGGGGGGGTAAGATACTCTGAGCCCAATATTCCTCCCCGAACACAGCAGTTTTCATACTTAAATCGTTTTCAAACATAATTTGGGTATGACATGAAGTAAATATACATTGTTTTTCAAATAATCGATTTATTCATTAATATAACTTTTATATTATATATGGCTAAAAAATTGTAGATATTTCAAGAAACGCTTATAAGGCAACAATTAAATAATTGCACTGTATGATGATATGGCTATCCTTATCCAAAGTTCTTCGGAAGTGCAGTTTGACCCTGATGTAAGCGGACTTGTACATCAATAAGATAAGCACACTGCAATAAAGGAATGATTAATATAAACGTACTTATCGTAGCGGCTTTCTCTTTCGGAAGTGTGGGATGTACTTACTTTGACAAGAGACGAATGTTAACGTAGAAATTCATCTCAATAATGGCATCATGAAATAAAGGTTTGGGCAAAACAAGACAAACCACCTCTTCCTACGATATACATGTACATCCCTTTATCGTATCGGGAACGTATACCGCTGAGAAATTATGCATCTCGTGTATGATAAATTTTCTTTTGATATTACCATTCTTGCCGCGGGCGAAGCGACGATGGGGGAGCGATCCATTCTATTTCTATTCAAATAATTTTTTAGCGCAATTTTCCCACCGGTCCCCTAAACATTTTACGCCAGAATAACATTCGAGTTGGGGGAAATTGTCACGTCCTCCCTCTCTTACCAAGTGTTCTGCCCTCATGAGAGAGAACGTCAAGATAATTCAACGCTACAGGTTTAGATGCCTTAAAAGATATATGAACCTAAACGGTATTGGGAGAGGGGCACGATTTTCCTATGGAAAAAAATATTGTGAAGTTGACAAACGAAAGCGAACTGAATTCATGTTATATTGATTGAAAATGTAATTAATTACATGAATAAAAAGGAAGTGATTTCCGCCCAAGGTACACGATGAAATTGTAAACGCGGCGACATGCATATTCCGTGATGGGGGATGCGTTCGGTATGTTCGGTGTATATTAAAAAAATAACGAAGACCAAAAAACTGGGTACTAGATCATGAAATGACAGGTGAACAAAAATGTTAGAGGATATGATATTTGTGCGCATACCTGTTCAGAATTCCACGCAATATAAAAGTGATCCATAACCAGGGGTAATATTCTCGAGATAAGACGTAGGGATATTGATTTGTACAAATAAAAATATAAATTCAAATAACGGATGATGGGATAATAAATGCAAGGGGTCTAGATACTTCCCAGGCAAGAATACAATTAAGAGGGGATAAAAGAAATACCAGAGGTGAAATGCAGGTAGCACCCTCACCTTCCTTTGATTAAAAAAAAATCAGGAGAAAAAGCATTGTGTTGTGTTTTCTCTTATAATTATGGTGAATTGTACACAGTGTTTGAGTTATCAATTTCTATTTGGTATACATAAGTAGAATTGTAAGAGCAATTACATTCATTTATTCAGTTATTTCCTCTTTAATGATATTCATAGCATATAATGATTAAGAAATATTCCAGAATGTCTCAGTAAAGCTTTGTTAGGCATGCATATACCTATTCAATGAGAGTGATGGGAGTAATTTTGAATATTTATGGAATGTACAAAGAGAGACAATACAGACTGCTAAACAATAGATTGCTGCACAATAAACTCCTAGTGGTAGTGGAAAAGGACAATATGATTAGCTATGTTTTTTACATTGTTAATTTCACTGAGGTCGTTCAAGAATCCTCTAGAAGTGGACTATTCTAGAACGAAGGGTAAATTTCTTTTTAAAGACAATACTAGAAGCTTCCAGAATAGTGAATATTTATGTATGTACGCTGGCAGTTTCTTCAAGGAGATCATCATATCAGATCAGAACTCGGAGTTTCACACCAGACTTGATGCCAGGGCATAGTTTATTTCTAACTGGCATACAACATTTATATCCTGTGGAATTATTTGCACGCGATCAATGAACTGTTTGCAGTTACTTTGAAAGCAAATTTTCAGTTCTCGTCGAGATCATCAACCTGTTTTAATTAACGCTGTTCAACCCATGGATTGCGGGAGTTGACTGTTTGTCATCATCAACATCGTCTGCACAGACATTGCAACTCGTTACGGTAACTTTTGTTATTCATCGTGCTTCAACATCATGATCACAAAAGAATAAATCAATTAACTGCTTTGATAAACGGAAAAAATGATATTTTCAGAGAAAAATGAATTGCCGGACGAAGGCAAAATATGTCTTAATTCAATCTGCTTTTGTTGCGTTTTATTGTTCTTCTCTATTGTCAAATAACAAAATCTAAAAAGTTAGTTGTATAAACAAAAGATAGTTGTATAAACAAAAGATGCATGTCTTCATTCGTCCATTATGCGACATACCCACTCTCGTTGAGGCTGTGTTCACGCCTTTGCACTCAGCCTCACGGCTTCATACAATAGATTGAACAGAGCCTTAACTCTCGTGAGGATAGCGCTGTCTTACAGTAAACAGAATAAAAAGCAAAAGTAAATATGTAAATAAATAGGTGTTATTATGATTTCTCCATAGTACAAGTATAAATTCACGTGATCATTTTTGCCTTTGACTCGAACAAGGTACCGAAATAGAGTACATGTAGAAGCATGGGTAATGGAGCACTTATTATTAATTGCTTCGAATCACTCCACTAAATAGGACTATAAGCATGATAAGTAACCGGCTTACATGTTTAACCGTCTGCATTCAAACCACTTCAGAGCAGCCTCTGTGTTAGTCAATTCAGGATTTCTCTGCACCCTGGTCGCATCGAACGAAAATCGATTGACATTCATAATGTTTAATGCATGGTAATTGGTGCGTGATGACGTTTCTGACTTAAAAAGCACATTCAATGTGACTGGGCTCATACATGTAAGCCCGATGGCTCGAATCCGAAAATCATCGGTTCATAAACAATGCAGTGTCATGATTGGCCTACATTCCGATATGTAGGCCTGCTATCTTTCCCCAGAGGGTAATAATATGGAATTATGCTAAGAACACATTCGATATGTTGTGATGCATTTCTTATTGAAAAAGAGACGAAGGTAGCTTGAAGGCATTTGAAGTAGAAAAAAAAGTGCGTGTTGTGCTTGAAAAGACACCAAGGAACATTAATGTTCAATAGAATTGCTCGCTACATTGGACGTTCATAGGAGTTCAATATGTTGTATAACGACTGGGATGTGAAAACTTTCTCCGGATTTCATTTCGGAAATACAATCAAAACCAACGATAAAAAAAATTATAACTGCCCTTTCACACGGTAAACAATATCATAATTTGAATGATGATTCCAGTAAAAAGAGACTAATGATTTCTAGCACGTGTGAAATCAAACTTGAACATGATTAGAATCACAAATCAGTAAAAACAAAGACACAGGCATTTTTTTTTTGTTTTATTCTAAGATAACTATAGTGTCCACACCCCAAAGATTAAAAATACCATGGACCCTAAAAAGAATACAAAACACTATGTTTACCCTGTCAACCTACTGAAAGTTAATGCTGCCATGCGTTTCGTAGCCTAGATAATGTAGATAAATCATTATCAGTCCTTTCACACGGTAAACAAAATAAATCGTAGTTTGAATGACGATTCCAGTGAAAAAATTAGGCTAATGATTAGTCTTTATCACGTGTGAAACTAACCTAGAGAATGATGAGAATCACGAATGCCTGCAATCATCATCATGATTACAATGATGATTCAAGATTCACGTGTGAAAAGGCCCTAAAAGCCTATGGTGCCTCGCCATATTCACCATTTTGTATTTTCCGTCTGGTGCAAAAAGGCTGCAAAAAAGAAAACAGCCGTCAAACTAGTAATCATGAAAAGAAAGAGTAAATAAAACAACAATCGAACAGCTTGGAAAAACCGAAGAAATATTTACATTGTTCTTCGCAGAACCTGTAATACGTGTTGCAGGGTGGCAGTGGGTTTGGAAAATATGGTACTGAGACGTACTCAAATTATTGTCTAAAAAAACAAAAACACACACAACCTTTATTTTCATGTGGTAATCACTATTGCTGGAAAGGTGTTGTGGCTCAGAGGATAAGTCTTCGGACTTTTTTAACCACACGATCAAGGGTTCAATATCCACCACAGCACTTCTGTCATTTGGCAAGGCTTAATCTACATTTGCTTTTCTCCACTCAGGTTTAGTAATTGGGTTCCCGGGAGGAAGAATATCCTTTAATGCAAAACACTCCAATTTCCATACAACTTCACCATCAAGTAAGAAGGCTTAGAAGTATAATGAAATATTCATGATTCTATCCACACTCTAATACATCATATTCGACAATTCAAATAGATTACAGGATTTGCTAGTGATTTCAGTGGTCACTGTTATTCATTGATATATATATATATATATATGATTTTATTTATATACATCTTTATTCTGTGGGTTAACAATCTTCATTTGTATGCGCTGCCTCGTCCAGGAGATCGATCGGTGGGAAAGAGTTTTAACTGAATTCTCTAAATCCGTCTTATCATGCATCCCGCAAATGACGTTGATAAGAATTAGAAATACAAAGAAAAATGACGGGCCAGCGGAAATTAGATGTACATGATGATTATGGCTCACAATCCACACCTTTTTTTCTTATATGCGTTGACCTGGTACCTATATGCAATCACTATACCTTATGCCTGGGTTTAAGTGGAAGTTATCTTATCAGGAATTGAAATCTTTTAGGAGGTACGCCTTTTCATGAAGCTTCAAAGTATTATACTTTCAGAAAAAAATAATGACGTTTTCTATACCCTGGGTAAAACTGTTGTATATACCAATGGGCCCTGCATAGATAATGCATATACTGTGCGCCTAGCTAGAAGGCAGTTGGGGTTCGAGCCAACGACCTGCCGTTCATGAAGCAGGTGCTATACCACTGGACCAACATACGCAAGCAGAATTATCAATTATTTCAACACAAGGGACGCACCATTAGATAACCAGGTGGGGGGGGGGGGGGTTGGAGGTTTGGGTGGATGCAGATTTTTTTCCTTCCTCCTTTGAGCATTTTTTGTTCCTTACTCCATAGAGACAAGTCTTTTTTCGCCTTTCAGATGATTTGTCAGTGGACCATTTTTTTTTTTACTCTGATGGTGAGTCAATTTTTATTTTGTGCTCATATAGCAAGTTAGCAATTATCTTCTTTTTTTTTGGGGGGGGGGGGCTTCCAACCCTTGGATATCTAATGGTGCGTCCCAAATCACCTAATTATTTTCTTCGTCACCGTGGCTTTAAAAACAAACAAAAATCAGTCACTAAAAAACAAAATGAGATACAGATCATTCGACAACAATTTTTTATATTTATTCTACATCGACAGAAAATCATTTGTAACAAAAAAAAACACAAATCGATGATCGTACATTTTAATGTACATTAAATGAGGCATCTCTTTTGAAATAGGAGAAATAAGAGTAACATTCGTTCACAGTGATATAAACGTTGCATCAATGTTCGTGTGATACTGATAGGCAATCTTTATCACATACAGAGAAACAAAATATAGCGCAGCAGACCAAAGACGGCTCTTACCCTACGTTTAAGCTTAAAAAGCAGAAGCTTTTAATCTCTCGATATCGATTACTGGTCGCTCGATCGCAGACAGATAAATGGCGGGAAATAGAACCCGCCGAAATTCTTAGATTTAAAATTGTTAATCAGACGAAGCCATTATACGATTACACGATAGTTTTACATCTTATCCCGGATAACGCTGTAAATATACACTAGCACCGAAGGCAGTTCATTATCATTGGGGAGTGTGAATAGAAAACGCAGCTACTCAACGATCAGTGTCAGAACGACTGTATTTTTGGAAAATACGTGACTGTTTGACTGTGTTTAAAATTATTTATATATTTTCATTTACTTCATTTATCTATTAGATGCATGCATCTGTTTACTATTTGATATCCGTGAACACTTGTGTGTGTGTGTATGCAAGTAATGGTGTGTTTGTGTATGTGTGTATGTGTGTTTTTTTTTTTTTTTTTTGGGGGGGGGGGGTTCTGGGGTTGTCTTACGGGACAAAAATTGCAGAGTATTTACATGGATGTTGTTTTCATTGACACAGTGAGCCCAAAAATTCAGGGGCATTATGGAACAAAATAATAGTCATGATAGTCGTGACCGACATTAGCGGACCGTGACCTTGAGGAGACAAAGCATGGGGGGGGGCACTGCATTGATTGTGAACAATGCCGTGCCCCCAATGCTTTGTCTCCTCGGTGTCACGGTCCGCCACTGATGACCGACAAAAACGAGCAGCAAAAGTGACCCTTTTTGATACGATTAAGAGAGAGAGGAGGAGATGAGAGAGCATAAGAAATTTTGATAATACATTCAGAATGTATTTTCATGTCACCATTTTTTATGTTCTTTTCTTTGTCTCATCTTATTGGCGGTAGAACTTTTTTGTTGGAGGGGGGGGGGCATCCCCTATCCAGGCATAATACATGTGGTTGTACACTTGCACTACTTCAATGGACATGCAAACAGAACGATGCTAGTTCTCACTTTATCTGATCTGTTTTAGAGTTATATTCCAACCCTACAACGTCATTGTGTATCCAAACTAAAATACACACGCGAATTATTGGACAAAATAGTGGTTCACTGGCCTCATCAAGACCAAAGTTACCAGACAAAGAATGTCTTAATGTTCTGTCAGTTTGGAAGTCTATCTAGGTTGATATTCATCGAGTAGGTCCCATTTCGCGATTCGCATGCTTCGATTGAATCGTTATGCATTGACATTGGGGTGGGGGTAGGATGATGCTGATTTATAGTCGACACATCATGCTTAGATGTAACATCATGGCAGTTTTGGGGCAGGGTTGAATGTTTGCCGAAAGCTATGGATCCTCTTTACTTAAAACAAGTGCATGATAGTTTTAAAGATCATCAAGAAAACCTGGCTGATTTTATCATTATTATTACTACTTTTCATTTAAGTAAGAGCTGCATTATCTTAGTAATCATCATCCTCAGCATCATTATCGTGTCACCATCATCGTTATCATCATCATAATCATCAAAATAATCATCATCCTTTATCATCTCATCATCATCAACAACCTTGTAATTTTCATCACCATCATCATTCTCATCATCGTCTTCACCATCATCATCGTTAGTACCATTATCGTTGACCTTTTCACAGCTAAGAGAAGCAGATTAATTCCACTTCTTTCTTGTCATTGTATTAGAACCAAAGCAAGGTGCTGGAGAAGACACACCCAATCAGTAATCTTTATAGTAAAATAGATGGATAAGAAGGCTTTCACTCAATGAATAATAACAAGTCAGTCCATATTCCATGCTTGACATTTTTTCATTATCAGTTTGAAACCTATGCCTATCCAATTCTAACTATCCCACTCAATAATGGGATTTGAAGACATACATCCGTAATTTTCAAGACCGGAATATGTCACTGCAATCACATTTTTTGTCTGCGAGAACAACCATCAAAACTGGAAAACGAAATTGCTGTTTGTTTGCTAGATGTGAACACTGTTTAACTCCATCGCCGTTGAAAATCACATCTTCACTCATATGAACAAATCATATGATAAAACGGAGAAAGGATCATTTGCGGCATTATTATTTGCTCAGAATTGATTTATGTGATTCCGTTTGAAACGAGGATACTGGTCACGCTACACGTAATGTGGAGCGTTGTGGCCCAGTGGATTAGTCTGTGGACTATGAAACAGATGGCCGTGGGTTGGAATCCCAGCCATGGTGTAATTTCCTTCAGCAAGAAATTGATCCACATTGTGCTGCACTCAACCCAGGTGAGGTAAATGGGTACTGGTAGGAAGTAATTCCTTAAAAAGATGTGTGTGCTATGAACGCCTAGCTTAGCCGGGTAATATAGGAGCGCCTTGAGCACCTAACAAGGTGGATATGTGCACAATATAAATACCCTATATTAATGTTGTAAAATGGTATTTTATCAAAAAGAAGGGGCTCACATCCAGATGAGAAAATGCCAGTTGGTCCTCTCTTGTCGGATAGTATTTCTCAGTTAATCAATCCGCCACGACACGGAAAATGTTTAAAATTCCAACTCTGATTCTTTTAATCAATCCCCCCCCCCCCCCCCCGACACACGAAAACACACAAAAACACACACCCTCATTTTCCCTTTAGATTAACCGTCTTCAACCATGGACCTACTAATTCTTTGACATTCTAGAGATGAAGTCAGACACATATGGCGCGTTGACAGAGCAACTCCTTTGGGAATCCTCCTAAAATTTAAAAAACAATGCCATCCAGGAATGTAGGTTGTGTGTCGCTGAACCAAACAATTATGTGAAATTACAATAGGCTATATTTCATTCAACATAACCTAAAAATTTAGAAGGGGAATGATGACCTGTGACCAACCATATTATATTTAGCATACAAATGACAATCATGGTTATCCAAGAAGTGAAGTGACATATTGTGGAGCTTAGCAACAAAGATGACTTCTAAAATAATAAGCAGTTTGTTTTACCAGCAATATTCCAGCTTAACACACCAAAATGGTGTCTTGGAACAACAAGACGGCAACCAAATTATCCACATGAATGATTTTTGTCTCACCTGCATAGCAGAGTGAGACTATAGGCGCCGCTTTTCCGACGGCGGCGGCGGCGTCAACATCAAATCTTAACATGAGGTTAAGTTTTTGAAATGACATCATAACTTAGAAAGTATATGAACGTAGTTCATGAAACTTGGCCATAAGGTTAATCAAGTATTACTGAACATCCTATTAGAGTTTCATGTCACATGACCAAGGTCAAAGGTCATTTAGGGTCAATGAACTTAGACCATGTTGGAGGAATCAACATCAAAATCTTAACCTGAGGTTAAGTTTTTGAAATGTCATCATAACTTAGAAAATATATGGACCTAGTTTATGGAACTTGGACATAAGGTTAATCAAGTATCACTGAACATCCTGCATGATTTTTTATGTCACATGACCAAGGTCAAAGGTCAATAGGGTCAATGAACTTTGGCCGAATGGGGGGTATCTGTTGAATTACCATCATAAGTTTGAAAATTTATTGGTGTAGTTCGTTAAACTTGGACATTAGAGTAATCAAGTATCACTGAACATCCTGTGCACATTTCAGGTCACATGACCAAGGTCAAAGGTCAATGAACTTTGGCCGATTTGGGTGTATCTGTTGAATTATCATCATAACTTTGAAAGTTTATGGACCTGATTCATGAAACTTGGACATAAGGGTAATCAAGTATCACTAAACATCCTGCGCGAGTTTCAGGTCACATGATCAAGGTCAAAGGTCATGTAAGGTCAATGAACTTTGGCCATGTTTGGTTTTGTTGTTGTATAACCATCATATCTCTGTAAGTTTATTGGTCTAGTTCATAAAAAGTGGACGTAAGAGTAACCATGTATCACTGAATATCTTGTGCGAGTTAGAGTAGTTTACAAAGTCAGCACTGCTGCTATATTGAACCGCGTGATGCAGGTGAGACGGCTAGAGGCATTCCACTTGTTTTGTTAATGGATTGCATTGCAAGTTTTAAAATACATACATGCAATTACAGGTAATTTGGTAAAGATGTGAATGAATAGAAAATAACACTACAAATTGAAATTCCTATGTACATGTATATTCTTCATAACGACTCAAATAAAACTGTTAAAATCAGCTGCAAATAAAGTCACATAGAAGCTTTAGCTGTACAAGGCATGTCTAATCAATGGTGGCGCAATGAGCCGAAAACAAAGAAAATGAGAGGCACGACGAAACGTATGCAGAAAAAAAAGGCGCGAGCGGGCAAAGTTAGCTAGCGAAAATTTATCATCTTTTTATGAACATCGATTTCTCTGGTAGATTTTGTTAGAAAACTCCGCATTATTTTTACCCATTTTCATTATCTTTTCTTATATGTCTATCGGTCGCCCATTGCCACGCGGGGTGACACGTGTGTGAAGTCATTATCATTGTCAAGTCGTTTTCTACAAAAAACACACACAAAACAAAAAAAAAGTCCATGGATCAAGTAACATTCCCAATCAAAGGATATTTGGCTTTGAAAATTATCTTTTTTGCTCTGCTAGGTATCCATCTCTCATTAGCGGGGGAGAAATGAACCCCAGCTGTGATGTTGATAACGAGCTCCTTGCCCTGGAATTAACGTTTTACTAAAATGAGGTGTTGCAGAGGTGGTAAGAGGACACACATAGAATGAAGAGGTAGGTGGTGAAATACAACACCGAACAGTAAAGAGAAGTTAACGGTTCCGACATAACATCCTTCAAAACAAGGTTTTACCAAGGATCAAATAGCGAACATCATTTATTTTATTAAACGCTATCAAGATCATACTGAAGACTGTATCAAGTGATGTATTTTGTAATCATGGTAGCTGAGCATCTTGGACGTGGAGGACAACTCTCTCAAGTTGTATCAGGAACTGCCGCCGTACATGGATAAGAAGTTTCTCTCGATTTTCACCCTTCGTGTAGGTTTGACATCTCTCTCCGTGGATCAGTAAATATATATCAAACTTTAGTGAGGACGTTGAAAGATTGACCCAAACCACCCAAGTTCATTGTGTGCATCGTTATATTGCATCAACCAAGCTGGGGACGTTCGGCAATTACATCGATCGTACAACCCTCGCACGTCCACCCCCCCCCCCCCTATAGCGGGCTGGAGAAAGAAGAAAGACCAACTGAGTCTGATAGTTTATCTGAAGGTCTTTGTGAAAGAACGAATATTGAAAATATTATGGCTTATTCTATTTATGGATACCAAGGTCATATTATCTTCTTATTCTTTTAAAGTTAATTAAGAAGTTACACCCCACTATTCGCCCCTTAAGATAATAATAAAGTATGCCTAAAGATTTTATATTCTTTCAAATATATAACACACAGAACATGAAACTGAGGCTCACTAAAAATAAGAAATAACTTTTAGAATCACAGTGATCCAAGGGGTTCAGAACAGGACGCTATCAGACAGCTCCCAAAAAGTGCCCCCCTTGAATTGTACATATTCTGAATACTAAATAAGACACACTTTCATAATATCAGATATGTTTCAGGCCATTCTAAAATTGTAAGATTGGCCCTCTGGGAGGAAACGCACAACGTGCATGAGTTGCTGTGAGACTGATTGCGACGGCATCAGATGAGATACAGTGATTTTGGACCGCAGTGATCCGGGTTCGATTCTATCTTGTCGCGTTTCTCCCCTTTGGTATTAATGCATTTACCTCATTACGAAATTGCTAGGAGGTTTGGAGGAAACTTTAAGCTTTCGGTCCTCATATTACTTACAAGCATTCATGCTTTCATGCTTAACAATGAGCCAAAAAAATATCACCATAACCATATTAACAGCAACAAAGTTTACGTAGCTTTGGCGTATTTGTAGTTTGACACCACCAGCGTTGATATTGTGTTTGCCTACATTAACAACTGCGCCGTTCAATGTTCAAATTATGTTAAGTTATATTTTCATTATAAATTGTTGAAATATATAGTACAAATATAATGTTGGGTATCATTCTAGATTAGGCGCCAATAATTATTATATAAAATTAATATTTAGCGTCACCTTTAAAGAAATAAATCGTAAATAAGAATGCAAAAAGATGTAAAAATGTTTGGCACTGAGAGCCGATTTGCGCCAATGATTATTATATAAAATTAATATTTAGCGTCACCTTTAAAGAAATAAATCGTAAATAAGAATGCAAAAATATGTAAAAATGTTTGGCACTGAGAGCCGATTTGTTTATTATCCGTCCGAAATAATATGCTTTATTTACTTTTCTGCGTCATTAGAAATCAGTAATTCACATCAAATTGTCGCGTACATTATTTCCTTCACACCACATGTCACGTTTATAAATTAGTTTAATCACGTGATCAACAGGATTGCATGTCACAATGCAACGAAAGTGGCATTTTGTTCGTGCAATCAGCAATACACTATTTCAAACTGATCCATTATCTGAAATATCCATAGATAAGGCATGCAACTATTGGATCACATCAAATGTGTATTCCAATACCCGTAACCATTAGGTAATGTAAAAATAGAACATCCGTTAGTGTAAAGTGGGCACAAGGGAGAGATGTCCTAATAACGATTATGCCCCATTTACCGATTCCACGATTATGAGAAAAGCATAGTCAAACATAGCAACATAATGATAATTGCTAAACATTGTCACAGGAAATATCCGAAATAAGCCAAAGAATTCCAGAAATGACGCCATCCTAAAGCTAAGCACCTGCCTTTTTAAGCCATGTCATTATTCTTCTCACGCAGAAAGGGGGAATGAAGGGGGAAAAAAGGATATAATTTGTCATCATCACCTCATTCGTTTTAGTTGATTTCGGTCGAAATGAATATTTTCAAATGGTTCTTAGTGGGACAATGATCATAAAGGATACCCAGTGCGGGATAACAAATTTATTCGTTGATTAGTTCTTTCTTGTTATCATTATCATTATTATTGTCATTGTAACTGTTATCATTGTTATGATTATCATCATCATTATTAATATTATTATCATTAGTGTTATTATTATTACACTCTACAAAAAGAAATGTTAACTAAACATTTGAAATGTAGCATTTGCCACTTTAAACTGTTCTACCCAACACTTAAAATGTTGGATTTAGCTTTATACAAGGTTGGATGTAACCTTTGGAAAAGGTTGTCACTCCTCCATCCTTTCAAATGTTGATTTAACATTCGAATTTTTATTATCATTGTGTGTACATTTTTTTTTCTTCAGAATAACAACATGATGGGCATGAGTTATCAAAGGATAATATACAAATCCATAAGCACAGCTTGATAATAGATACAAACAAACCTGAAATAGCCTTTAACCTCTGGATATTCTGTAAGACGATGCGAGGTTTATAATTCTAATAGTAAATGGGATGAGAAATAACAGTAAAGACAGATGTAGAAACAAGGTAAATGGATAATGACGAGGGTCATAATTATTCTGAATTTAGTAATATTCAAGTACGCTCTTCCGCTGTGGACGTAAATGTTTATGTGGGAAGGTCGTAGCCATTATCTAATGACCATAATGTCCCAAAACATCCATTATATTTTCTTTTCCCATAAATGTATCTTTTATGCCGATGGTAAGAGGAAAATACAGGAGAGGGAAGGTTAGTGCATGCTCTGTTCAAATCTTGAGATCAAGATGTCAAACTGATGTTGCCTGTATCCATAAGCGATTATCAACTTCTTTGACGTTGATAGCAGTATCATTATATGTCCGTATACGATTTCTCTATGTTTCCATAGTTACCATGTTATATTTATTTTCTTCATACATTTGCTCGGTGACCGTTTCTTTGATATTTTTCATCCGAAAATGTTTACTTTCGTTTGTTTATTTTTTGGGGGTATTGCTTTGGTTATTTGTTTTCTTTTTTTTTACATATCATTTGTTTGTTTTGTTTTGTACCCGTTTAGCTCTTCCGGATGGATCCGGGCGAGCTTTCCGCATGTCAAATCTCAGAAAATTCTTCAAACTTTTAAATGATATTCCATCCAATTAAGGATGGGAATCAAATTAACAATAACGGTAGCCACCCCCCCCCCCCTTCCACAGACAAAAATATGAATAAAGAAATAAAGTTTTTAACGGTAAACATTTTTTATGTGGAAAAAAAGGCTTGAAGCAAATTATTAATATGAAGTCATTTTTTTGCTACAAGGGTAATGTGTGGAGACGTCAGGAATTGTGGTTAAAGACTATCGTCTTTCAATGTGATGGACGTGGGTTCGATACCCAGCCAAGACATGAGAAATTTACCCACATTGTGCTGCACTCAACGCAGGTGAGGTAAATGGTACCGGCAGAAATAAATTCCTTGAAAAGCTGTGATCACCGAAATCGGCAGACTAGCTTAGCCGTGATAATACATGAGCGCCTTGTGCACTTAAAGGGAAGTTCACCCTGACAAAAAGTTTATTGTAAAAATAGCAGAAAAAAAATAAAAAAAATTGCCGAAGGTTTGAGAAAAATTCATCAAATAATTAAAAAGTTATTAGAATTTCAATTATTTGATTTGTGACGTCATATGCGAGCAGCATTCCTACATAGCGAATGGTAAAAAATCAATGAAATGTCATTTTCTCAGAAAATTGAAAATGGTTTTCACTGCAACTTTTGTATATCAATAGACAAATCATTTCACACCCCATCATGAAAAGAAAACAAAATTAAGTCATCAGGAACCATACAAAATTAGAAATTCATAATTTTATATTACATAACACATGGGGCAGCTGCTCGTTTATGACGTCACAAATCCAAAATTTTGAACTCTAATAACTTTCTTACTATTTAACGGATTTTCCTCAAACCTTCACCAATAGTTTTTACTATTTTTTCTGCTATTTTTACAACAAAGTTTTCTTCAGGGTGAACTTCCCCTTAACTAAGAAGATATGTGTGCTAAACAAATCCTATATTATTGTGACTTGATCACAACGAATTTCTGCCATCTTCAAACTTACAGGCATATAATGAATGAGATGTTTTATGACTTAGTTAATGAAGAGTTTGATGACGGTTATTAAACGCCGGGGTCATCTATGTAATAAATCCCTCGGCCATCCTGGTGACACGCTATCCCAACTTCGGCTGGTGGCGTTATGACCAAAATCGGAAATCCATGATCATCTTTTGAAACGAGATCGACCGTGAACCCCCGGGGAGCATCGACGGCCTACTCCTGATTAAACCCAAGTCTAATCAAAGTTCAGGGCTTCATGGTCGAGGGCAAGGAAGAAGAAAAAGAAAACACTTGTTGGGATCAAGGAGCTTTGAAGGTTCGTCAAGGGATCGCGCGATGAGCATTATCATCAGGCAACTAGTTATCCCGTTGATCATGTTGAAACTTGGCCCAAACCGTTCAAAGCTGTTACGTTACTTTCAATGGCAAATCATCGGTTGGATTTGGAGTCGGTTTCACGTCTCATGTTTGTGTGACTGTTGCACCACTCACGATGGCCTTGATAGTTTTTGGTGTCAAAAATACAAAAACAAAACCACGCCGAACACGTAAAATGTGTAAACAGAGTAGGTTCTGCGTTGAAGTATGTAGCTTTGATTATTTTCTGGTGTTGTGTGGGTTCAGGTTGCAGTTCATTTCGCTTTTTCTTCATTACAGGTGAGAGATGAGATGGACAGATAATAAGGCCCCGAGGATTCCGACCATGTTTACCCACGCCTTGGACTTCAGAAGTAGGTCTCCATGCTTGATACTGCTCGTCCGGCCCTTCTCCGTCACAAACGGGCACTCATGATGCCCTTTGAAAGTTGTGAAAGTGTGGAAAGGGTGGTTTGAAATGATCCCTTTTTCGATATATGAGGATCATTTGACGTGTACACTGTCAGAAAATTTATCCTTAAAATAAAAGAATTTTCTGCAGCAGAGTCTCGAGAACACCTGTAATCTTACCAGATTGCGTAATCTTACCTTATATCATGTAAAATTGCAGGAAATTTGTATTTTGTGTATGGAACCTTACAAATTTCCTTAAATATACCACCATTTTCCCCTTTTTCAAACAGACCTGTTCTGCTAAATTGTAGAAAAATTCCTGCTTTATGAATTTACAGAATGATTCTGTTATTACTTTTTGCAAAATCTCCTATTTTATTGTTTTTTTTTAGTGTAGGACACTTTTGTGGAAATTCTCTTATAATACACGTCCACAAAAACACACACAAACACTAACAAATGCATTAAAGGCTAAAATGGGGGCGTTGTGGTCTACTGGTTACGAATCTCATCTTTCAATGAGAGGGACGTGGGCTCGAATCTTAGCCACGGCGTGTTTTCCTTCAGCACGAAATTTATCCACATTGCGCTGCACTCAACCCAGGTGAGGTGAATCGGTACCCGGCAGGAATAGATAGGAATAGGAAACTAGATTAATTGGCGCCCCGTAAATGTTATATATTATATTAAATCAACCAAATCATGCTAGAAAAAAATGTGCTGTTCTCTGTCTTGTTTTTGCTGCTTTCAAAGTCAGGCAAGTTGTCAAAACGCGCTATCGCGTTGTCTGATAAAATATGATACAAATCTAACAAAACTGATAAATGGAGTATGAGCGAAATATACATTCAGCGTCACTACTGAAAAGAAAATGAGCTCAGGGTCTTCACTTGTGAAGTTTGGTGTGCCAATGTCAATGTCAAGCATAGTTCTCATAACTCGGCTTCGTTGTCTGATTGTCAATGACTTTTCGATCGCGCCTGTAGATGATGACAAGTTTGGTGTTGACTGGGATGATGACAGGGATAACGACAAGGTTCCTCGTTATTTAGGCGATGACTGACGAAGACATCGTCAAGTATTCGACAAGATAATGAAAAAAAAAGAGAATATATTTTGTTCGTCAATGTCAAGGATGGTGAGCTTGGTTATGTATGGTATGTCTTCTACGATTTCTGTTGGACTGTCGTGTTCACGGTGTTATGGGGGTGTTACGCTAGTTCACGGATAGCACGAATATTCAACTGCCAGTGCATTTTTGGGAGTTCGAAAAAACTAAATTATATTTAAATAAAAAGAAAACACCAATCAAAGTTTTCTGCGATTTTGGAATGGTAGTTATGTAAAGATGAGAATGATGATTTGAATGATGTATTGTTTTGTAAATGTGTGATTTGTATAATTTGCTTTTTTTATTATAAAAGTTTAGAACAGAGGGAAAGCGTCGTTATGATTTTTTTTGTAATCCTGCACACATTTTAACGCTTCGATCGTAATGTTTTTAAGTACGTTGTGCGTTTAAAAAAAATGCAAGATTCAATTCACGTAAATCCAGTAGCGTACCTAGGGGAGTAAAACCGTCCGCCGAAAATTTGACAAGCAAAAAAAAAGGCCTTCAATCATAAATAAGGATTACGTACCAGGAAAAAAGTGACAAGCAGAAAAAAAGGTTTTCAAGCTCGTCATGGGGGGGGATACGTCCTTTGCATGGGTAGTGACTCGTCAGGGGGGCACACTGCCCCCCCCCCCGGAGGTACGCTAGTGCTTAAAACTATATTTTGCAACTGCATGTGAACACTGCGTTCAATAAGAATTACTTTAATATCATACAAAAATCTGCGTGAATATTTGACAATATCGAAATCGAAATGATTACTTCATCAGTGTTCATTACAACATATAAACTGGAATACGTTAGGAATAAAACTCATCGCTATACTACTCCCTTGCCTCAAACTGGAAGCTTTGCGTGGATGAGACTCTTTATAGTCCGAAAGAAACTTCGAGCCGAGTTGAAACTGCGATAACAAATGACCATGGCTATCACAACTACTAGCACCGATAATGTGTAGTTCGATAGTCTTAAGATGTCGATTGGCGGCGCCAATTCCTTTCGCGGTTTACTTGGATGAAAAGGGCACGGTCACCCTTACCTTCAAGGGAGAGTTTCAGGAATCGTTTTGTCGGGTATTTTCACAGATAGAGGTTAAAGGCTACTGCAAATGTTTGCGTCTGATTGGCTGAAGGTACAGTGTTCAGTGGAAATCGCTGAATATTTCTTTCATGAAATGCTCCTCATGTCTGTCTTTTTATGCTTAGATGAGAAGGAAAAGCGAAGGTCACGGATATGAAAGTAAAATACAAAGATATAAAATGGTATGAATAGAATCAAAGAAGGACAGACGTACAGATAGCTGCAGATATAGAAGAAAAAACATGCATAGAGTGAAAGCTTTTGTCGAAATCTAAAGGGCACACACACATAAAGAGGAAAGGTAGAAAGGAGGAAGAAATGAAGAAAGGGAGAAAGGAGGAAAAAGGGAAATAAATAAATAGGAACAGGAAGAAGAAGTGGTAATAGTAATAGTAGTAAAAGAAGGAGGAGGAGAAGAAGAAGTAAAAGGAGATGAGGAGGAGCATAAGATGAAAGGGAAGAAGTGGAGAAGGAGTACGAATAGAAGTAGCATAAAAGGGGAACGAAGAAGGGAGAAAGAAAAGAAAGTAGCAAACCGTTGGGAGAAATAAAACTTTAGATGACCAAGAAAAACAAAGATAAACAAAAAGAAGATGAACTAAGCCAATCGAGGGGGTATCGTTGACTTGAGATTAAAATTGAAATACAGTAAGCTGCGAGGAATCTGGGGGTATTACTGCGATTATTACCCCTGTCTACATTAGTGAAGAAGACACCGGGCAATCAACAAGCAAATCCCCGTAGCATGGCAAAACTCCCGTGTGATATTGACTCAGACCAAATCGGTGGCGTAGACAAGGAAATGCAATGGAGGCCGCCCCTTCCGTTCGTCAAATGCTTTATTTTCAGAAATAATGATATCAGATTTTTTATTTCCGATGTATCGATACTACCCATCTACACCTATAATTTCATTGTTTTGTTGTTTGATTGTTTTATTATTAATTTGGATTTCTGGATTGTTATGTTGAAAATTTAGAAGAAAACTAAATACAGAGCCTACCAATAAATCAAAAAAATATACAGAAAATATTCAAAAGTGCAAAACAGGGAGATCAGTGCATGTATATTGAAAAGGAAAGCCGATGAGGAAATTTTGTGGGGCAGTTGAGATCGAATTCCCATTATTTTTTTCGGAAGGTGAGTCTTCAAAACAAAATTATCTTTTACTTTACTGATGTTTTGGAGGCGGGGCTTTTACAATAAAATTGTAAGCCACATTCCACTTTACAATAAAATTGTAAGCCACATTCCAAAATCGATAATGCTAAACTCTTTGTAAAACGATATTTATAAGCTAAGTACCAGCTACAGGTACATTAAATTACACGAGACACCCCTCCCCCTCCCATCCCCTACGTCTACGACTCCCTCCTCTCATGCAGCCTAAAGTGCCCCATTAAGAGTCTCTTCGCACAGTCCGCCTCTACCCCCTACGTACCTTCCTCTTCTCCATATCACCCACACTGGATAACAGATCGTTGTGTAAACCAAGGGGGCACAATTGAGATGGATTAAGAAGAAGAGTGAGATGAGAAGTCAGATGATGTTGTCCTTTGGAGGCGGCTGAAAGTGCAGCGGAACCAGAGGAAAGGGAGGAAGCGCCAATTGATGACCATTTGATTGTACTCAGTAATCGCCAAGGCTGCGTCGATAAAAGGAAATATCCCCCAATTCCGTGCTATGTAGCCTACGCTTATTCCAGTCTATATACCGTTCCAAATGCAGTGAATGTTTTGTAAAGATGAAGGGTTATATCGCTCCATAAATAACCGCCTGAAATCATTGGAGTGCAGAATTAAACATAATCTACAGCTAAACAAATCAAGAAATGTATTACGCAGTGTCCGATATTGATAAATTAGAGTGTAGTTTAGATAGCGCATAGTTAACTTTGTCTAAAGTTCGTTATGACATTCCATGTGTTTCATGTTATTGGGACATCGCATGAGCACTATCAACTGTCAACTTCAGAACTAAGACTTGAGCAAGCGCTGATTTTAAGCAAGCCCCATCCTCGCAAGCTATTTTTTTCTTGGGGTCCTTCCGATTCTTATTCATGATTTTTTTTAATGTATTTATTTTGATTGCGAAATAAATGAACTGAACTGGAACTAATTAATTTCATCATAACCATACTGATACTTTGTGCTAAAAGTAATGTACTTGTAACACAAACATCACTAAAATATCAATAACAAATCTGAAGGGTTGTCAATAGCACTGATTTTTTACACTATGCAGTGACGCAACTAATGGCGTAAACGGTAAAGTTGGCAGTGGGCTTACCCCCAATACAAGTTTAATAACAAAAAAAGAAGACAATACGGATAATAATAAAGAGAGGTAAAAGGAAACGAATAGGAATTCATGTTACTTGTTGAATATAATGTAAAAATATAAAACTAAATTAGAATTTCATATCTTCAAAGGGAAACATTTTCACTCACTCGTGATTGTTTTAAAAAAAAATTCTCCATAATCGCCATGCTGTATCCCCACCCCCCCAAAAAATGGCTCTTTACGCAAATGGGCGCAACATATTCAAACCGTCTAATGTCATGCGAATGAACACAATATTTGGTGATAGGCAAAAGTTGTTTTTATTATTGAGCATTAATTTTCATCATGCTATTGCAAAAAAAAATACAATTAATATCCAGGCCAACACCTAGATATCGTGTACTTTCTTATCTTACCCTGTCTATACAAAAATTGAAAAAAAAAATGATTTGGAACCCTACAATGAGAATAGCCATTGAAAGATATCGCCTTAAGCGACTGCTGATATTCTGAAATATATCACGCCCGTGATCATAAAGTGATTTTTAAATATCAGAACCTGCGGGCCGGAAAGCCTGTTGAGAGTAAGAAAGAGTGTGTGAATGTGTGAGAGAGAAAGATGGAGAGAGGGAGGAGGGGTGATTGTCAGAGGGGGAGAGAGGGGAGTTGATGGAGTGCACATAATATGCGTACGTATGAGTGTGTGGGGGTCGGTGTGGGTGCGTGTGTGGGTGTGTATAAGAGAGAGGAGAGAGTGATAATGGTGATGGAGCGAGAGAAAAGAGTGTGAAAATTTGAGAGGGGGGTCAATTGAAAAGAGAAATAAAACAAAATGTTACTAATGCTATAAGAAGGGAAGACGAGGAGAGGTTGAAAGGGAAGGAAGGGATGTGAGAAAAGAGAGATAACGAAAAATAAACATATGCTTAGGCCAGGAGAGAGAGAGGAGGGGGGGGGGGGGTAGGGAACGAGAGAGAACGTGAAAGGGGTGGGGTAAAGAAAGATGACAGCAACATCGTCGGTAAAGGAATGACCCAATTTCGGCAGCAAATTACGGAAAGACGATCGGTGAGGGGCATCGTCTTGCTGCGAAAACAGGAGAGCCAATGTGATTAGTTCTTTTAATACTTCAGCGATCATGATTTATCGTGGAAGGATGAAATTTCTATTCATGACAAGAACTTTTTCCCGAACGAAGGATTCGTGTGGATCCGTTAATTGTGTTGACAACCGAGCGAGGATACCTATTATAAGAGAATACTTGGATATAACGCTCGATACCATACCGCCTAGATGTAATTTGAAGAGAATGTCACACCTGAACGTTTTACCCTTTTCCTTTTTTTTCTTTTTTCTCCTTTTTCTTCTCCCTCTTCTTCTTCATTAATCTTCCTCTTCGATTTCCTTATTTGCGTCTTCTTCTTTTCTTGGTCTTGATGGAAACAAGTCAGAATTGACTACTATTTTCACACATTTTAGAAAATAATGGTTTCTTTGAGCGGTTGACGACAAACCGTACGCGTGTCTAGTTGTTTTCTACTCTAAGCTTCTTGATATCTAGCATTCAATTCCTGATATCGCGAACTGCATTAGGTACGACTGCAATAGGACAAAATATCAAGAACTCACATTCTTTATAATGAAGAATAATAAGCGTAATAAACAAAAATGCACTTCTGGATGCAAATAAATGGGATCAAGAAAATGGCTCGCAACAGTGCACGTACGTCGGCAAAAGCTAGCATCCAGCCTGTGAAAAAAAATAGTCACTCATTACTAACTTCCAAATAAAAAGAAAGGCATGGATGGATGATGGCTAAAATGTTCAAGTGTGTACCAGCCCCATTGCTTAACAATTAAGCACGTGGAATCGTAGTGATATGCTTTATAAATAAATTAATGAAAATTATCACCCAGACGAAAAGTTTTATGTAAAAATATAAAAAAAATATGGAGAATAGTGGTAAAAGTTTGAAAAAAATCTCCAGCATATTAAGAGAAAATGTAGAAAAGGGATCAGAGTGGTCTAACTTTTCAAAGTGTTTTTCTCTTCTATCAACTTAAAAAAGCCAACTTCCCAGAGATATTAGAATTCAAATAGGCATAGTACTCGTTTCTAAACTTATTGTTAACTGGTAAAGGAATAGTCAAAGTCGAATCTCGCTATAGACACTCCTCTTTAGAAATGTTAATGTAGTGCACGTATGCGGACTGTTTTGGGGCAATTTTGGAGGGGAAAAAACGAACAAATTTTGCTCAATTTTGGCCGATTTGGACAGGTTTGTGGGTGGGGCGAGGGACCCCAAATCCGCCGAAGCAACAATAATTAACTCGAGATGTGGAAAAGAAGCAGAGCATGCAGCTGCAGTACAACGCCTGTATTCAATCGCGAGATGTACATGTACTTTTTTTTATTTTACCAACAAGACATCTCCATTATAGATGAAATAATCTTTAGCAGGTCTATACATATTCATTCACTAAACATTTACTTAATTTGTTTATCTTCGAGATAACAGTTTCGCCTCCTCTTATCGAAGTTTGATACAATGGAACTTTATGTGACGAGAATTTTTGTTTTCCATTAAAAAGATGTATAATTCAGTTAAACATACAAATCAAACATCTAATTGTTATTTGATTGTTTCCGGAATCTGTTGCAATACCTTTGGTGTGTTTGCTCAAAGATACAGTTATTATGAGTGTCCTTCTTAATTCCATATCACTTAATCGTTTTATTTTATTCATTCTGTCAGAAGTGCATCATGGTCATGATGGCAGTGTTTTCTCTTTGATGCCTGTGCCTGAGAATGATTAAATAAATACAATAATTATATGATTACATACAACGGAGGCTTTAATATTTATGAAAAAATAAACAATTAAGTAGAATATTTACATAATTATGCACAACGGGATTGAATAAAAAAAGTGGCTTGTTGTATTTAGAGAAAACCGAAAAGCCGGACGAGGTTGCATCGATTTCCCCATTGACTGCATCCTATTGTCTGTTGTACAGCGTTTTGTATAAGATACAAATTCAAATGATTACACAAATTTAATACTGCGTTTTATCCTGATTTATGGTGCTAACTACCGGTCCCCAAAGACTTCGGCTAATTTGGCATGACCTCTTGCGAGCGGAAACCTTTTTACGAATCGACCAAAGAAAATCTCGTCTGAACAATAAAATGGTAAATGCTATACATGCTTTGCTAATTACGAAAACGCGGTAATAATTAACACACTTCAAAAGAAGTACTTTACACGGGGTTTTAAGGGACAAAGCTTTGTCGGCATAACCTCCATTGTTAAATATATATTGCCACGCTTTCTATAATGTAGTCCCTTCTCTCACGTCACTTTTAAAGAATGGATTCGAGTAAATCTGATTGCTTCCACAATATAATAACTTATCTTTATTATTATCATTATTTGTATCATGAATCACACAATAGGTGCCTTTGATAAATCGTTCTGTCAGAATTATTATAGTGCAACACATGATTTGAATGTGTTAAGAGCAGCACAATCATATAAGCCTAGCCTACATCAACAGTTACGAAAGTTTGTAGATGAACCTTGAAAAGGAAATCTTTTATAAATTTTTGATAAGTATTATATCTACATTGATTGGATTTTATTTGATTCCGTGCCATAGTTTTATTTTTGTGTGTATGTGTGTGGGGGGGGGACTTATTTTAGCTTCAGGCCAACAAGGAATCATCTTGACCTATTTGTATATTTTTTTCTCCAAGAAGGATGGAATTTCACCTCAGATATTGAGAACAGTTGAGCAAGAATTAAATAGACCTGATTAATATAACACCAAGTTCAGATCTCCCTTCAATCTATTAAGAATCAAAACAACAGTAAAATATTTGATTCGACGAAAATAAATATATATATCTTTCGAAAACACTAAGAATTGAAAATATAATAGAAAATCATAATTCATCTGCTCAAGCTCAGTTGAAGTTTACTGAGGCCTGGGCATACGCGAAACGAATTTCGTTTAAATCTTCCATCTCTCTTCCTTTCATTTTGTTTTCGAAAGCTCCCATTGACATGGCGCTGTCACATAATAAAACTTGTTATGATAACAAATTTGCAATAACAGTTTAAAGCTACGGAAATCTTTAAATGTGATTGGCTGAAACTATTTCATAACACGTCTTTATGAAACCGGAACCCTGGACGTTTTAGACAGCGCATCCCGACGCAATGTATCTCTCGCAAGACGTTAATCATATTTTTTGATCTAGCAAATGTCCAGTTCTTGAAATAGACAAATCATTTCTTGATTATTGAAATCAAGAAACAATGGTATAACGCAAAAAAAAACTTGCAACATGTGTCCAGTCGTAATAACCCCATAATGTGTTTGGCAACATAAAACATACGGTGGTATATGACATCTCTCTTTCAGTGTAAAATAATTTAAAATATATTCATAGATGTACGTGCATATATTCACCAGAAAATATATATTTTTTTCGCTTTTATCAGTTGATGTTTTCGGTCAGTATCAGAAATATTTCATCATCAAATAAAGGTAATCATTCATTTGCTTCCTTCCATTCTTTCTCATTTCTAATCATTAGTAGAAATTGGAGTGATTTATACCTGATCCACATTAACCTCGCTCACTCCGCAATCAATCCTGTTTTCTGGTTTGTAAAGCGTGATTTATATCATTTTGAAAGATCCGAACTTTCCACAGGGCCCTCATTACACAAGCTTAACAATCAATTGTAGAACAAATCTTTATGATTGATTCAACCGAGTATTGTTCAAGATCAGTCACTATGCTTCTGACGGGAGATAGAACATGCCAGGGCCCTGAGAACATTTTTTTTACCGTGGGTGCCGATGTAAATTTGACAAGCAAAAACAAAGACAAAAAAAGGAGGGAGTGGGTTTCACTACAAAACGAAGATTATTCCGGTCCTGAGAAATTTGACAAGCAAAAAAAAACAAAAACAAATAAACAAAAAACACAAAAAGGAAGAGGTTTCATTACAAAATGAAGGTTATTCAGGACAAGAGAAACTTTACAAGCCAACCAAAAAGGTTTCGCTTCAAAATATTGTAGTTCATTTTGACTACATTTCTCAATTTTTTAATACCTACAAGAATTCCAGATGTCTATGGAGAATAATACACGCAGCACACCCGAGGAAAATCTGGGGGGGGGCACCCCAGCTTCCCAGGGCCATGGAACATGCAAACTGGCGTGTGTGTGTGTGTGTGCGGTTTTTTCCATGTGAATATCATGAAAAAAAATTAACTTGATATAGGAATAAAACATTGAAAAAAAACTGTAGACGAATGAGAATGTTTAACGTGTGTTTTTTTCCTTGCTATCTTCTGTTTTTGTACGTGAAGGATGCCAAATTACAATCGATTGGGTTTACAAAACCTTGTAGGAAAAAGAGTGGGAAAAACAAGGAAATAACTATTGATTAGAAATGACCTTATGTGTACAATTTCATGAAACATTATCGATGGCCTTGCGAGAAAACGTGTTTAGGAAAAAAAATACTGCGAGGAAAGAATTCAGTCCTTGGATTTCTTATAATCTCATTGATGTTCAATATATATTCTCATCTCATAACAACGTTCTTCTCGTCTATCTATCCCGCCTGTGTCAGTATCATTTACCCTTTCTTGTTTTGTTTATATATTGTATAGATGTTAACCGTGTAATTTTTATCGACGTTATTACAGACATTCATTTTTTCTAATCATCATATCTTTCATTGATCCATTAATTTGCCATCCGAGCCTTCTGTATTTCGTATTACGGATTTCATTTTTATTTTTATATATTTTTTCGTTTTATTTTATTTTGTTATTTTTTTATTTATTTTATTTTTATATATATATATATATATATATATATTTTTTTTTTTTTTTTTTGGGGGGGCTTCTTTCTCATTATAAATGCCCCTCTCTCTGTTTGTGTCTCTCTTTATCTCTCTCTCTCTCACACACACACAAATGTATCACCCTCTTTTCATATTCTCTTTACAGACGACAGTTGATGTCCGGTCTCCCTTGTTTTCCTATCAGGGATTCTTGAGCTTATACCTTGTCCATCTTACTCTCTCCTAATCTATCCATCTATCTATACTATATGGACTACCCTGTAACCACCTATGATAGTAAAATAGCAGGAAAGGGACAGAAAGATGCACTGTAAAAACTGCGGTGTTAAAACTGACACCAATTGGTGTTAATAGAGGACCACACCCTGAGGTGTTATAATTACACCCTAGAGATTACACGTAACACCAAAGAGTGTAAATGTAACAACAAAAGGTGTGTAATAACACCTATAGGTGCAAAAGTAAAACCACCAATTTAACACGGTGTAAAATAACTGGTGTGGTCCTCTATGTACACCGGCTAACACCACAGTTTTTGCTGTCTGAATGAAGGGGAAGAAAGAAAAGTGTTATATGTAGCGAGCGCGCAGAATGTTGGTATATTTAATAAATGTAAATCTAATCTTGTGATATATTATTTTGACATAAATTATTCCAAAAATGACTTTCTATTTTTTAAATCATCCCCTCCAATTTTTCCGTCAAAAAACGTTTAGGGTTCCCAATGTAAGTAACCATCAGATATTGAACTTGAAGACGATTTCTTCATCCCCCCCCCCAAAAAAAAAAAGTAGAATTTCAACTCCCTGTAGACCGGTTGTAGGACTATTATTCCAGTTTCCCCAAATTCAAGCGTATAAAATCAATCTATTCTCTAGTCATAACAGTCACACCCACCATGCCTGTACGAACCGACCGATATTCTGTCATTGATGATAACGTATTACCTCTCTCAGTTTGGGTTCAGCTTCACCAATGTGCCTGGAGTACGGTTATTGGTTTGAGTCAAGTGTGCCCCCTTGTCTCTTGCAATGATGCTTATCCCACTCAACACCCACAATGCCGTGCCCCCATTACCATCAATTCAATGGCAAACGATCGTTCTGTACATCTGTCACGTATCTCGGATAGGCCTAAATCTCAAAATAATAGAATGCTGAAAAGGGGATATTTAAGCTTAAACGTTTTCAATTATTTTCATCTATTTATTTTCATTCATACGCTGATCATCACAGTTTTATTATTATCATTTTTGTTCAACTACCGAGGTTTGGTTTCGATTCAAAGTTATGGATTTATTTTGGGGTGTAAATTTTTCATGTTTTACGGTATTATAAATAACGTAAAATTGTTTTGAAAACTTTGGATGTGACAGTTTTTAACCTTTCTCGGTAAGTTCATGTCGTTTCTTCAATGCATAGACCCTTTGAATATAGATGTCGGTATTGTTTGAGAAAGATTCACGAATCTTCCCTGAAGAACATGAAGAAGGTAGATGTCTACCGAAGATTTGGAAAGTGAATAAAAGAACTTGTTGGCATTGCAAGAATTACATTACTCGTGAATTTGTTTCGCATTTCTGATGTATATATATATTAATTGTTTTCATAAACACACAATAGAATGTTATAGTTATGATAAGAAGCCACATCATTCACTTCAAAAAGATCTCAGAATGTCATGTTGTGTAATAGCTGAGAACACAATTTCCTTTCTCAATTGTATTAAAAGAACGATTAGGAAGTTAAAGTCATATTTCATTTCAGAAATTGTTAAAGCGAGTATACAACGCCTCTTAGAAAGAGAACGTAAAGAGAGGGGGGGGGGGGGGGAAGGGGTGGACAAGCAGACGGACTCGACGGAGAGAATTTCACCTCTCTCAAAGCACTTCGAACGTGTGAATGGCCGACGGCTACTGCTTTTGCGAAGTGGTCAGTACGGCTTAAAGGAAAAATCTACACATAGATATCGGTTTTAATTAACCAGAAGCACGATACAATTGATAAAGTGAAATCCAGTATACGAATAGTTTTCACTTAATTGCTATTCATAGACGACGGATGATTTTAAGCTTAATATCGTGCTAGTTCATGACGTCGAAAAGGGACAACGTGTATTTGGCATGAAAGAAAAACCCACCGAAACATGCATTTTACATCGCTTTGATGCGACAATAAACTAGGAACAGTGCAGTTCGCATGTTAATTTACATACTGTAAGCTGGGGGGGGGGGGGTTCTAAAACTTGCAAGAAAGAATTGCCGAAATAAGCAATTAGCCTAAATACAGCAAATCATATTTTGAAGTGAAGCGTATACTGGGCTTTAAAGTTTACACTCTCGGGATTACCTAAATTATCCCAGCGGACAAGACACTTGTCGAAACGAGTCCTGAGGAGAATCTAAATATGGGGATCAAGTGGATAGTTTCCAATATTTCATGTTGAATAAGGTTTGCATCACTGACGTCCGTTACGCTGATCAACTGATAGTATAGATCAACATTCGGTTACCCTTCATGACTTGTAAGTTACAACAGTGGACGTATAATGACTTATTGATTCAGTGAAGGTTGGGGCTGTGAATCAAAATAAAATAATTTTGAAAAAAAATATCAGATTCAAAACTCTCCATCCAGGTTCTCAAAGTGTGCATATCTGACAGGATGTGAGCATATTATACAGTGGAGCGGTTGTGGCCCAGTGGATTAGTCTCCGGACTCTGAAACAGAGGGTCGTGGGTTCGAATCCCAACCATGGCGTAATTTCCTTCAGCAAGAAATTGATCCATAATGTGCTGCACTTCACCCAGGTGAAGTAAATGGGTACCTGGTAGGAATTTATTCCTTGAAACGCAACGCGCGTAACAGCTGCACTGCTAAAGCCAGGGTAATTATGCTGCATATACTGTAGAGCGCTTAGATACTTCTGACAAAGTATTAAGCGCTATATAAGCAAGTATAATTATATTCATATTATATAACTCGAAAAAGGCACCAATCTTGAAAATGGGAAAGTTGGCACATTTAAGGATTAACTGTTAGCATTCAAATAATGTAAACACGGACATTTCTTTAAGGGTCGACATCAGCACAACTCATCATTCACATTGTAGCTAACGCACCCTTAAAAAACATTATGTATGTGTGTGAGGGTGTGTGTGTGTATGTATCTTCCTCATGGGATTTTACTTTTTTTTTCAAAATACCCATATTTGGCATTTACGGGCCAAATTACTGTATATTTTATCTTTTTTACTATTTCATGTCCCAGCACCTTTATAATTAGAAATATCAATCAGAGTCGAATATTTAAAATTTTAAATGCAATTATTAAAAAAACAAAGCCCCCAGAGCTAATTGATATTTGTAAAAAAAAATGACCACAACTAGGGCCCCGGGAACATTTTTTTTCTTTTGCCGTGGGTGTTGAGGTAAATTTGACAAGCAACACAAAAGAAGATTCACTAGCATTACAAAGTGAAGGCCTTTTGTGCTAAGAAATTCGAAAAGCGAAGAAAGAAAGGTTTCACCACTAACTGTTGGTAATTTTCCCTATATTTTTCACAATTTGCCAAAACTGTCAGATTTTCTGGAATGCTGCCTACACACGCAGCATCCCCTGGGAAAATGTTTGGGTGCTTTAGCACCCTCGCTTCCCAGGCCATGACTATAATCCCAAATGAGGAGCCATTTCTGTCCAAAAGTCTACTCCGGATTTGGTGTTTACGCATCGTTTGAAATTACTTGATTTAATAATGTTTGTGTGTACAAGACAACTTGTACAATAATTATTATCGATGTATGTCCACGCTCGCTTCAATGGTAGATAAGTTGTCACAGTGACTTTCTTCATTAAAATGATACACAAGTGTAAATACAAGCATGTCGACTAGAATATGGGTCATAAATAATTATCTCCCGCGCCAATTTCTGCAGACAACTAAACCATTATTCATATGTGATCTAAAAACTTAATTGCAATTATTCCATGTAGGATTTGTCTTACAATTATACTGAATATATTTTTTTTTTATAGCTGTATTTTGCCCAAAGTGAAATACGTTAATCCGGAAAATACAACTATATATACTCTCTCATCCTCTATGACTGTCAGCTGCCGACAAACCTCGAAAATTTCCAATCGCAAAATTGATAAAATCAGATGCGTAACATTTTATCCCCAAAGGAAAGAGATTGAGAATAAACGTTAAACGTGGATGAAAAGCTTCGAGTGGCATTTGAAAATTGTACTATGCAAGCGTACTTAGAAATTAGTCGTTGACGTATCCTGGCGCAGAAAATACTATTTAAAATGCAATAAATATTTTAATGACATTTTTACAAGATTAAGGTTACCACGAACAATATGCAGCAATATAATAAAAATAGAATGTAGGCGCGCATGCTGATGCATGTCTTTAATCATCAGCTATTGATAATCTGTATGCATAAAACAAGAAAGAAAATGAACCCATGGTGCATTGCACACTCTTCCTACTTCCTATTACAATTTTGGTCATATTTCACAATCGTGAATTGAATATATTGATGACAAGCTCTAATTAGAAGAGTGAAATTGGTTTCTCTTACCGTAATTCTTCCAGGGGCCTGCGGACCGGAACAAGAATCCGTGGAACGCAATCACCGAAATAATTAGTCTTCTTGGTGCAAGTAAGTTTGAAATATCTGAGCAGGAAGTAAAAGAGGACATAAACAAGTATGAGGACCACTAACGAATCAAATGTCGTCCACAGATAGCTTTAATTACCATCCATCAGCAGCGAATGAGCGAGGGTGACTCCATCTGCCGTGTGTCACCTGAGAGTACAGCGCGAACTGATGCATTGATACAAGTACACTCACTACCGACGAACATGACGAAGGCACCGCTCTGTGTGTGCGCGAGGGATGGGTGCGAGCGTGAGAGTGTGCGTGAGAGAGTGTGCGTGCTCGTTCAACAAGTTTCTGTCATAACGGCGAATCTTCCCATCCGTCATGTCCGTCTTGTCTCCTGCGTTCCTACGGATGCGAAATAATTTAAGAGAAAATGCACTGGCCGGGATTGCGGATTAATTAGCATCACATACGGAGTTCATGGGTGATTTATTCACTGGTTTCGTTTATGTGCATTAAGATTTAATCGCGGGACCTCTTGACTAGCTCTTGGGGGCAAGGAAAGAGCCGGGG
Organism: Lytechinus variegatus; assembly: GCF_018143015.1. Taxonomy (NCBI): domain Eukaryota; kingdom Metazoa; phylum Echinodermata; class Echinoidea; order Temnopleuroida; family Toxopneustidae; genus Lytechinus; species Lytechinus variegatus. The sequence continues at coordinate 16,931,180 of NC_054752.1, forward strand.
AGGGTATAAATATTGATCACAATATCGATAGTCGGGGAGTTTCAAGAAGCATTTGCAAATCCTTCCTTAACCAAAATATATCTTCGTGCTGGGTCATGCTAAGAGGGTCATCCTTAAAATGATTGGTGTTCCCTCAGCACAGCAAACAAAAATGGTCCAAAAATGAAATAAAATGGTGATAACAGGCAGAATTGTTTGTTTAAAGACATGTTGTCTTTGAGAGATTAAAACAAACCGATTGCCAGTCTTGTCGCGCCGTGTCGACGTTCATTTGACTGTTCGTTGGACATTTGACAAGCATGCGCCTTTAGCTTTCCTTTTTATTCACTTACTTCAGTCCCATTAATCACATTTCATGTCAGCACTTTTATTACATTTCCAAAGACCGGCATGCGCTCAATTTAGACTAGTCTTTCTCCTTTTACCGTCATTTAACCAGGGAGACAGATTTTCCATTCTCCCTGATCTAACCTGGCGTGAATAGATATACGGGTATTGATTTTTGTGGGAGCGATCGTCCAAGTGATTTAACAAATCGATTTGATTATCCGAAAAACGTCTTGCAGGTTGCAACAGTAAAACGATTACCGCACAACCCAAATCTGATTGCGAAATTGTGCGTGTTAAAGAGATGTAAAATTGCTCCGACCAACCAAAAAATATTACTTAAAGCACTTTGCCGAAAGTTTGCACTATACGAGAGATTTAAAGTGCGACTAAAATACTTTGTCATTCTTGGAGATTTCCTTGGTTGAATTATAAGATCTGAAAGATTTGTTTAATATAGTATGTTATTTTTTTCCCTCCGAAAAAAGAATAGAAAATATGTAAATTCCATTAAGATTTCAACATGCATCATTTGCGGACAAAACCATATCCCGCAATCACAAGATCTGCTTAAAGCAATCTGAAATGACAATCAATCCATGGATGAAAAAAAATATTCCTTCGCGATCAATTTACCATGGCTACGGTGGCCGGGTTTTTATCTGGGATCGATTAATGATAAGCCCAAGAGAAGGGCCATGAGACCGAGGGCGTCATGGTCAATCTGAGGGAAGTAGGTTCAATTTCAAGCCATGGCGTTTCTTCCTTCAACAAGAAATTTACCCACTTTATGCTCCACTCAACCCAGGTGAGGCAAAAGGGTACCTGCGCGCGTAACAGCTGTTCAGCCAAAGCCAGGGTAATTATGCTCCATTGCTGTAGAGCGCTTTAAGACTTCTGATAAAGTAAGTGTTAAGCAAGTATAATTATCAATGGTTTATAAATTAGAGAAAAGTAGACGGAGCTCAAAAGTACGGGAGTATTTCGAAAGCTTTTAGTTATTGAATTACCTTCAGTATTGTTTGACTTGATGAAATTATTTTTGAAATTTCTATTCCCCAAATTTTAAACGAAAAAGCCGTTTACTAGAAAATTATGTTTTCTTAATCGGAACCAAGGAAAGCACCAAAGTTATGTTGAGTACAATGAGCTTATTTCTATAACGATCTTTTTTTTTTGTTAAAGAGGGTGAATATCCTTTTAAAATTTCATGTAAATCAATTGGTTCGTAGGCTATTTCTCGATTAGTTTTCCTCGGGTACTTAATGTGTTATTTTAATGTGTTCTCGATACTTGATCCAAGAACAGCCTTGCTAAGTATATCTTTCGCACTGGCTTTTAGATAAAATCGAGGAGTTTGGAGAATTATAATGATGTATAGTCTGCATTCAGAGTTAGAAGTGGGAGGGGGAGTGTCACTGTAAATAAGTGTAAACTTCTGGAAGAGGACAACCCTCGAAGCAATTGTCTCTTGTTTAAGCTAATCAATCCAAAATACTTAGTCCCCAGACAACCCAAGCATCACAAGTCAGGAGAACTTTGTGGATGTCACCACGAAAAGAAGAGTGCGTGCACTGACCCCATTTTGGTCGTACAGGGAAGGCACATCTGATGGAAGATCTGGTTCTGAGGTCATACGGCGTCTATTGATTGGTGTGTATTTTTTAAATTGATGAAATAGAAATCAATATCCGAGCAATCCGTAATGTGTGTAATTCTATCTCCGACAGATGATCAATTTAAAGACCTTTCAATTTTTTGATTAAAAAAAACCCGATATGGAGTGCAATTATGTATTATGTTTAACGACGAAAACTCCCCATGAAATTCGCAGTAAATTAATCATGTTCAAGAATAGATATGAAGTCCAAAATCAATGTTCAAATGCTCCATTTTATGGCGCCCAACAATCTCTGAAGTATGTATTGCCATGCATTCCCTCGCTTATGGTGTACTTGCAATTGGATCTGTCTTATTTGAATTCCGGTCAATATCAGATTTCTAAATTTACCGCTTCGGGTGGATAGAATTTAGTGCAGACCGCACATACTGAAGTGGCTGAAAGTCTCGTCAGACGTTGTAAACCCTATCGAGTAGATTATACCATGGAGGTCACCCACGTGGTCATTCAGCACATAAGGGCATTTTAGCAATCATTTCGCAGACGCTTTCTATAACGCTGATAATCTCTTGTCAGAAGCCCTTCATAACAAAACAGCTTTTGTCGAAATACGGTGAATCAAAATAGCAGTGTCGTCATGAACAGAAAACATATTTTGCAATTTTTCGTCTGGTCCGAATCTCTGGATGACGTACTGTCCCGGTCCACCAACATTCGACATTTACCTCTAATTTGTCCATATACCTCTAATCTATTTTCAATAGATTCTTAAGGGTGCAAAAGGCGTAAGGGACGTGGGTATTGAGGAGTTCCCGCACACAGGTCAGGCAAGCGCGGGAGCCAAAGTCAAACCGACTCCAAACCGACCGATTCTGTTACTGGAAATAACGTTAAAAAAGATTTTGCCGGTCTGAACTTGCTTCTGCGGGTATGACTGTAGCATTTCGTACAGTCACACCAACGAAATCCCCTTCCAAACCGACCACTGATATGTCATTGAAACCAATGTCGCATAGCTTTGACCGGCATGGATTAGACATCGGTGTGACTGCAGCATTAATGTCTCGAAGATCCTGGAGCAAGGAATACGCTTCAGAGGCGTGGTGTGGCGTTATGGCCCGCGATCTATATTGATCGAAATCGATTTCCTGGGGTGGATTTTGCCGCATTTGCCCCATATCATTTACACGTGGTGCTATTCCCGGAGCGAGAACGCAAATGTTTGCTAATGTCTTTGTGTTAACAAGTGAATGTTGTTGAACTTTGGTGGAGAGGATGATCCAACTGTTTTATTTTCCGTCTCTATTTATGGTCAACATCATGGATGGTCCAGTAATAGGGAGGGCATATGGGACATGGTAGCCATGGCAGGCCTAGGGTGGTATTCTGAAAATTGTCTTAAATATTCTTGTAAATTTTTCTTGTAACTCAGTAAGATAACAGCTCGCTAAAATTGTCTCAAATCGGTATTCTGAAAATTGTCTTATCTCTGTAAGGACGTCCCCTATTTTATCTCTGACAAGCCCAATATTTTATCATCAACCAATCAATAAATTGTTTATATGCTTAAGTCAACCAATAGAAGCGTCTATAAATTAAAAATAATTGAGCGCATCGTTGATATGACGCGTAATTTCCTTGCACCCCGACGCTTATGCCAGTGCGCTTGCAAATTCTGTGCTAAAAATCCTCGTGGCTGTTCTCAAATATATGTTTTCTCTGAAGAGTTTCATGATATCGAATACCAATTTGTAATTATTGAAAAGTCTTCCCATCCGTCGTTATGTCTTTGGAATGTCTCCTTTTGTAAAACATGATGTTCTTGCGGGATGCAGTAAGAAATTATTATTGCAGACGGACAAATATCGCATGCAACATTAAGTTACAATTACAGTCCCCTACCTCTTGTAAATTTTCTTGTACTTTCCAAGGAATTAACAGAACGCAAAGATAAGATAATTTTCAGAATACCTTTTATCTCGATATGTTATCTTGCGCACATAAATATTTATGCGCCGTTTTTAACTTACGCATAATTCTAGCTCTGACATCAAACGCGCTCAGCGAAAGTTACAAGAAAATTTACAAAAAACACATGAAAAAAGATGCAAGAAATTTCATATTACGGATTGTTATTGTACCTCTGAAGATAGAAGAATATTTATCTTAAAACAGTTTTCAGAATACGCCCCCCTGGCTATTATAGGTCTTGGAAAGTTTAAGAAGGAAAGTATTTTTAAAATATTAATTGATTACTACTTTTCGACCAAATTTAGGGTGCCATAGATGTCAAGATAATGGAAATTCGATGGACATTACTGTGTTGAAAATCACGTTCCGTTAATCTAATTCTTTTGGGGTGGGGTGGGGGAAGGATGAGGTTTAGTCAACCCCTCAATCGACCCTGGTGCGGAAATTTACTCAGAAGATATAAGTCGTTTGCAATTTTATCACACTATAAACACATTTAAAAAATAATTGGGTAGTTATTCACCACCTTTTCCCTTGCAAACACAGCCCTAAACACACTCTCTACATACTCACGCACATACACAACCATCATCGTAAGACAACGATAAAAGTGATTACCATTTATTCAATTTCTTTTTAGTCATGTCATGAAAGATATTTGTCATGGGTATGTTTTGATTCGATTCTTGTTTTAGTCTGTTAAACTAAAAAGTGCGAGCATAATACAGATATGTAATTATGCATGTGTGTAACATAAGGAAAGTGCACATTATATGCATTGAGCGCAATTTCCCAAAACAACATTAGAAAGCCGATGAGAGTCAATGCATTTGTGCCGGTAATATTTCAATATTGTGACAATACATGGAAAGACAATATGTGAAACGAATACATTTTTCCTGCGAACTATTCGTAATCATTTTGTTACAGATACACATCAAGCGCGACCTGACGTAATGTCATGGAAACAGAGACAAACAAACTCGTAAAACTAGTACGTCATATCACCGAACACATTAATGCTTTTATTGTGATTAAGTGAAGATTTTAAACTTGTCCTTTATCTGTCTATGTTACTGTATAACCTAATACTACATCTCGCCATGCAACCCGTATCATAAGGGACTTGTCGACTTTCATGTTTAGCAGTGGACTAAACGAAGTACGATAAGATATTTTACTGTTTCCACTGCATACAAAATTGATGAAGCCCCGCGATACTAACACTGAGCATACGCAAGCACAATTTGTCCGTCTGTTAGGGCACATGAGAGTAATTCAACCGCGCGCAAAGCATGCCGGACAGGCGTAAGTAAAGATCACATGACTTTATTGATTAAAATAATTCATTAAAAATAGATCAAATGTTTGTATATCAAAAGAAAAACGATAGACATAATGCTATGTTCATACTCTTTCATAATCAAGGCGTTTGGGAAGGCTAGACTGCATTTTTGTATTTCATTTTAATCATTATTACCCACAATGCAGTTCTGGTTTTTCTGGCGATGAACTGGCCGAAATTATGGTTAGTCTTATTTCAGGCCATTTAACTTTTGATTGAGCTGGTCAAGTACCTGATTAACATATCAAGTCTTAATGTACTGTTAATTGTGACTAATGTCAGTGAATTAAAGCAAAATCTATCGAGGGATTGATTTTTAATGATTTTTTGATGAGCTATGATATAACACGTGAGTGAATGGGGGTCTGTAATACTCATGTGTGCCCTATGTTATCTTGGTATAAAATGGAGGGGAGGGGATTCAAGTTGCTGTCACGAGCAGTTCAGTGGGATGGAACAGTAGATCATCCAATCTGAGCAATAGGTGTGACGCAATGATTTATGCCAGTGTTGATATGTCAGGCACCAGTAGTCGAATTTGGGCATGCGCAATAGCCTGCGTTACCTCAATCGACATTGTTGTATTACAAAACTTGAACACACACTCAAAAAGGCTTCTACTTTCGTATCACAGTCCACTAGCAATTGTCCAACTCGAAAAGTTCATCAACAACGCCTTCTATATTTTCAGTGTACACACCAACTGGGGACTTCGATGACAAGCGAGCACATTGACAGGGGACCCTGCTTTTTAACACTTAGTATATTTAACTACCTACGATGCAGAAATCACGATCATCCCATGTGTTAATTGCTCCTCCTTCAAACATTTCAGAAACGGGATCCCGCTAAAAACAGTAGAAAATATTAGGAGTTTCCTCGAAGCAGGACTGGGCATTCATTTCCGCTTTTGAAGTATATGTTCCCTATATTGCTGTACCAAAATAAATTCCACGGCCTCGAGATGTCTACAACGAATGGGGTAATATTCACGTTTCATCTTCTCAGATGTCAAGTATTCCAAATACATCCAGTTACCCAGCTTTTTTTAAGGGGCGCTTTATCGATTTAATACTCCTTCAATAATAACCGCGAATTTCAAAACAGCAAATGGATGGATTTTCTCATTTTCTCTCACAGAATTATCGCCAGCAGTTTCGTTTTGATATTTGGTTCCAATTAGTATTCCACGACGTTCTTCCAAAGTAACCACATGCGTGAAAATATATTAAATCGGAGTCACGTTTTTTTTTTCAAAACAATGTTTAGCATCATAATAAGAAGTAGTTCTTCTTTTATTAAAAACAGGACACCTGGGTGCGCGGTGACTTTACACAAACACGAATTATGTGTCACTAGGTATTCTACATTTTGTTATAAAAGATGGATTGTATGAGAAAATACTTTTGATTGGTCAATTGCCCTCTTTTATGCAATTACGTAATCCGGTATATGGCCACGATCGTAGAATATGCCAGCAATTTATGCAGGCTTTGAGTAAGTATAGCGGGAATCATTCATCCGAGGTTGGACTGGCATTACTAATTTTCCCGAGGGGCGAAGCCCCGAGTGAAAAAATAGTGATTATACCAGTACAACCGAGGATGAAAAATTCCCTCTATACTTTCGAAATAAAGGCCTGGTATATTTGTTTTGTATCCTACGTAGTAGTTTATAAGTAAATAAAAAGTAGACTATAAAGCGAGTTTCGAGTAAAATAATAACTTTCATTCTAAACAACGACTATACAGTGCGTCCCACAAAAAACGAAACCGATCTCTGCATAGTTTTCTTAGTCTAATTTGCAAGCATCTATTCAATCAAAGTTTAGAACAAAACCTAATATGTTGATCAAACTTAGCTCCTTTAATTGTCGGGGAATGCAGGATTATACAAAACGAAAGAAAATTTTCCACTACATGAGAAACCTTAACAATGATATTATATTTTTACAAGAAACACATTCTAACAAAGAGGATGAAGTTTTTTGGAAATCCCAATGGGGTGAATCTGCATGGTTTACTAGTTTTTCCTCTAATAGTAGAGGTGTGGCCATTCTTATAAGAAAATCTATTTCAGTCAAAGTATTTTCTGTTTTTTACGACCCTGATGGTAGATTTTTGATCTTAAATTGTAAATTAAATGATGTTCCAGTCACTTTGGTGAATATATATGCCCCAAATAATGATGATCCTGATTTTGTACTAAAAGTTTTTGCAGAATTAGATAAATTTGACAACTCCTCTCTGATTATTGGTGGAGATTTTAATGCAGTGATTGGCCCCCTTGACTACCAAGGTACAAGACAAAAACATTCTAATACTAGGGCAAGTGAAATGCTATCTATTATTATTGATGAATATGATTTAGTTGATGTTTGGAGACATTATCATCCAGCATTGAGACAGTACACAAGACATCAAAAAACACCCCAGGTTCTATCAAGGCTTGATTATATTCTAGTTTCTAGTAATTTTTTGCAAAATTGTGTTAAATCCAAAATTCTTCCAGGAATTCAGTCAGACCATTCTGTTGTTTTTATCCAGTTTACTGATAATCAACCAATCAGAGGAAGAGGCTACTGGAAGCTTAACTGTTCTTACTTACACAATGATTCTGACTTTATTAATTTGATAAAGGATAGTATCCGGGATTTTAAACACATTCATAACGATTCAGAATGCAATCCAAACACACTATGGGACTCCCTCAAATGTACTTTAACAGGTAACTGTATTGAGTACTGTGCCAGGAAGAAAAAGGAGAGAAAGAAAGAAAAGATTCATGTATTAGATGAGATTGATAAATTAAGGTCACAATTAGGTAATAATACTTCATCTAACAATTCTGAATTATTAAAACTTGAAAACTTGGAAGACAAGTTGAATAAAATCTATGAATTTGAAACTAAAGGTCTTATCACAAGGTCAAGGGTTAGATGGTTAGAGGAAGGGGAAAAAAGTTCAAAATATTTTTGTAATTTAGAAAATAGATCTTGGCGAAAAAAAACTATTACTAGAGTTCAGAACGCCCAAGGCAATATTGTTTCAGACCCTGATAATATTCTTGAAGAAATTTGTGCATTCTATTCAAACCTGTATTCTAACCATGACAGAGAAACAGAAAATGATGACCTAAATGAAGCCTTTTTTGATAATTTAGATATCCCCAAGCTTTCTGATAATGCAAAACATAACTTAGAAAATCCTTTAACCAAAAATGAAATTTTTGATGTTATTAAATCTATGAAGATGAATAAAACCCCAGGATTTGATGGCCTTCCTATTGAATTTTACATAGTATTTTGGGCTGATATTAGTGATTTACTATTGGATTCATACAATTATTCCCTTCAAAATGGTGTGTTATCAATTTCTCAGAGGAATGGAATTCTAACACTTCTCCCAAAGAAAGATAAAGACCCTCTGTTTGTTAAAAATTATCGACCTATAACTCTTTTGACTGCTGATTATAAGATACTAGCCAAATGTTTTGCCAATCGCATTACTTGTTTTATGCATGATCTCATTCATCCAGATCAGTCTGGTTTTTTAAAGGGCAGAAATATTAGCAACAATGTGCGTTTAATTTTTGATATCATTGAATATACACAGACAAATGACATTCCTGGAGCAGTAATATTACTTGATATTGAAAAAGCTTTTGATAGTGTTAATCATAACTTCCTTTTCCGAACTTTAAAACATTTTAATTTTGGCCCTAAGTTTATTGACTGGATAAAAACTCTGTATTCAAACAGACAGACATACGTTTTGAATAATGGTTCTTTGACTGATCGCATCTCAATGCAAAGAGGTATATTTCAGGGGTGCCCTATCTCTCCTTACCTGTTCCTACTAGTTATTGAGATATTGGCTATTTCTATTCGACAGAATAATCAGGTTAAAGGTATTAAGGTCAAGAATCAAGAGGTAAAAATATCATTATTTGCAGATGATTCGGTTTGTTTTGTAGACGGGGCTAGAGATTCATTTAACATTTTGTTGGATATTTTGAATAAGTTTGGTAAAATTTCTGGTTGTAAATTGAATTTAACTAAAACAGAAGCAATTTGGATTGGTTCCAAGAGAGGTTGTCAAGATTTTCCGTTAAGTAATCATGGAATTACATGGAAATCAACAAGTTTTAAATCTTTAGGTGTCAACTTTTCTATGAATTTGGGGTTGATATTTGATTTGAACTACAAAGAAAAATTAAAAAGAATGACCCAATCAATAAATTGCTGGCGAATGAGAAATCTTTCGCTGATTGGTAAGATATGTGTAATCAAATCTCTTATCCTCCCTCAATTGTTATATCTTTTTTCTGTTCTCAGTATAAAGATACCACAGTCATTTTTTAAGGAACTTAATAGTTTGTTCTTTAAATTTATTTGGAGTGGTGGTAATGATAGGGTTAAGAGATCATTTATGTGTAATGATTATACTCAGTGTGGACTAAAGATGATTGATCCTTATTCATTTGCTCTATCCCAAAAAATGACATGGGTCAAACACCTACTTGATGATAATTTTGAGTCTGTTTGGAAATCAATTGAAATCTCAGCTCTAGAAAAATTTCATAGTGATCCTAATATTCTGTGGAAATCATATGCCCCAGAAACCGTTTTACAATCTTTAGGTAATTCCCAAATTGCAGATTCGCTTCGTTCATGGTATTATTTCAGAGAATATGCTTCTATAGAATCATTTCATTGTAAATTTTCTGAGATGGGGCATTGCCAATTCTTATGGTTTAATAGATTAATTCGATCAAAATCCAAAAAATACTTCTATTATGAATCTTGGCATGAGAAGAATGTTGTTGTAATTTCAGACTTATTGAATCCACCTCATCCTGGACATAAACTGTTTGAAGAACTTATTTTAGATTTTGATATTCCTGTGTCTGATAGGAGAAAATACAATTTTTTAATGAAAAATATTCCAATGGAGTGGTTTAATAGAAGAGTTTTGACTAATGTACACGTTCATGATATTTTGATTACTAAACTGATTACTGCGAAAAAAGTACCATGTTATGCCTATAAAATTTTGAATGTGCAATATCTTCCAGATAGACGGTACAACTACTGGAATGAATGCCTATCAATCCCTGTTCCCACTTTGTGGGAAAAGGTACATAAAGCCAATTTCTTTTGTACTATCGATACTAAACTCCGTTCCTTTTACTTTAAGATTTTTCATAATACTATAGCTCTAAATGCATTTCTGTATAAAATCAAAAGGAAAGATTTACCAAACTGTACATTTTGTGATAATGAAGAGGAATCAATAATTCATCTGTTCTGTGACTGTGATAAGGTTACCCCAATTTGGAATCTTCTATTGACTACGATAAAAAAACATATTTCAGATTTCAATCTCACTAATTTTCAAAAATTGTTTGGTGTATCAACGGATAGATTTGTTACTTACCTTTTACTATTGGCCAAATATTATATTTATATTTGTAAATTCAAGAACACCTTACCAAATGTGGATTTATTTAAAAGTTTTGTGAAGAAACAAAAGGAAATTGAGCATCACCTAGCCAAGAAAAGAAACAAACTCACTGTACACTTTAAGAAGTGGCGATTTGATATATGATTTTTATTTTAGATACAGGTAGTTCCCCCTTTTCTATTCTATTTGTTTTTGTATTTTAAATTGAGACTTGTATAATGCACAGAGTAATATGCTACAATTGATTATACATGTAAATTTATCTCGATGTGTATTCCCTTTAGAGTAACCTGTATCGTCCAATGTTTTATTTTGATTTATGTCACCCTTTTTATTTTTTTTTTTCCATTTATTTTTTTATTTCATCTTTTTTTTGTGATTTTACTGCGTTTGAACTGTTTCGAATCATTCCAATTACCTGTAAATATTGTGATTATATGTGATTTTGAATACCAATAAAACACATAATTAAAAAAAAAAAAAAAAAAAAAAACGAAACCGAGATTTATCGATGATTTATCATAACTTAATCACAAATACAATAGACAAATGCCCTACCATTGTAGAGCTTAGAATCTCCTCTTTCATTTGAAATTAGATTATTTCTCATTCACGCATGAGTGAGCAAAAACAATTTGAAGAGGGGATACCAAAGTCATTTGGCGGACTGTATCTGGGTTTCAAAACGAAAGCCACATTTTTAAAAAGTTCAATATCTGCTTTTTAAGTTGATACCTCAATTACAGAAAATTGTCAAGAAATAACAAAGTTCTGGTATTTGAAATAAGGCTTGAATTACAATAATTTCATAAAATTAAGAGGTTCTACAGGCTAGCGTTCAAACTCACTTGACACTCCGTTTTGTTGACGATTAGCCACGCATTAAGTCTTTTGTTAACCATGCGATAGTCTGTTGGAAACCGGTGAACATGGTGAAAACACGTTTATTATATGAAATTATGGAAATACAAGCATTGTTTCGAGGGAGCATAAGTTTTTTACTTCTTTACCATTTTTTGTGATTAAGGTATCAAATAAAAGAGCAGATATGGAACTTTTTAGGCATGTGATTTTCTTTCTTAATTCAGATACCCCCGCCAAATGAGTTTTTGGTATCCTTTCTTCAAATTGTTTTTGCTCACTCATGCGTGAATGGGGAATAATCTAAGTATTATCAGATGAAAGAGGAGATTCTAAGCATTACATTGGTAGGTCATTTGTCTATTGTATTTGTCATTAAGTTATGATAAATCATCGCTTAATCTTGGTTTCGTTTTTTTTCTGGGACGCACTGTATATATCACTAGTTTCATTATTTTATATATTGATATGTCATGCTCTTGTTACGAACACGATAATATAACTACATGAAGATTCGGATCAAGATACATGTACTTGTATTCTATCAGTTTCTATCAGTGACATTGGCAGGTTTTTTATTTAGAATGTTTTTCTCAGGGAACTTATGTTAAATGAATGAACAATCATTCATTTGCCCATCCTATCGATCAATGAATTATTCCCCAATCCTTCCATCCTATCCATGGTCAAATTTGTCCATTATTGCTAACTTCATCACAAATCCATCACTGCATCCAATTCATCTTTGTCAAGTAATGAGAGATCGAGGATAGACAATCGGCCAATGGACATGATGGAACAGATCAAGGATGGAGTTTTCTGATTAAGTATGGAGAATGTTCAAGAGAACACAAATTCTTTCTTTTTCCAGAGTACTCCATAATGGCTGTTTACGGTGTATTAATTAATAAAAATCTCTTTATATGCTATTTTTTTATTATCTTTTTTTTTAATCGGATTGTGTATTCCAATTACTTATTTTTCTCTATGGTCATGACGATGTTTACAGTGACTCAAGTGGCACATAAAATCGAAGACCTTTCCTCTTGCCTTGGAAGACCTACCTTAAACATTTTATAACTCTATGCCTATTTTTCTTTTTAGATTTTCCTCATGTGGAGCATTATCGTGCATTATAAGATAGATGATATGCATTATATTTACATAAGGGTAGGGGGTGAGGCTTGCCTGGCACGCTTCTGTGAACAGAGAACATACACCACTTCGTCATTTTATTTCATCTATTACCTTCCGAAATTAACCCACATCATATCAGATAGATGTAGACCTTTTATATCAAGAAAGCAGCAATGTCCTTCTGGATGATTCCACTCAATTTGAACCAAACTGCATCTCTAAGCAAGGATGGCGTCCCTCAACTTATACCGAGATGAATGTAAATTGCTACCCCTAGATAAGATATACCTCAAATTACAGAGTGACGGCGTGTCCCCTCGGCGCACTCCCGCCAAATCGAACAACCAGACAATATAAAACGGTCACCCCTTATCAACGAAGGTTTTCAATCTGTGAGAAAGAGATCGATTAAAGCATATCCATGTATTTCATGCTTTAGTAGCTATTTAATGAATCAGTAGGAAAATTTGAGGTCCCTTTGGAAGAGCTGGTACTATTTCGAAGGGAATAGTTTGCGTATAACGCTCAAGCAGTAGTGTGTCATAAGAAAGTGACAGTCATCCTTGTTCATGTTGTTATCTGATAAATCATCATCTTAAAACCAGGGCCGGTCAATACAACTGTATAAGTACCAGTAAATGGCAAACTTTCACTCAGCTGAAATAAATGGCAAACTTCCCTGGTGTACATTGTAAAATAAATCACCTGAAAGAATTCATCCAATCATTCGATTGGGATTATTATCTCCATTCCATGAGCCACTTTTTTTCTCAGTGATTTTAACGAAACATCAGAACGGTTATTTTTGTATAATACAGTTATTTCTAACCTTAATATTCCCACTGTCACCATAATTCTCCGTACACATATAGCATCCTTCAAGTCCAAAGAATCTAGTTATTTGAAGTTGGGGAAAACGGCATGTTGATATCGTCTTTGTTTTCTTTTCATGTTTTATTCACCATCCGCGTGTAATATACCGACATAACCATAGGACTACAACGGGGGCAACTTAGGACATCGATCGTATTCTGAAAATTTCAATTGAGACTGAAAATAGCAGCCGAAGAATGTTTAAACCACTGCCGCTCTGAAATACCACAATCAAATAAAAATGTTAAGACAACTTTCGAAAGAAAAAAAATCAAGCGGTTAATATAAACCAATAGTACCTTCAATGCTTTTAAATGAATTGCGGTTTCCCTTTGGACATAAATATGCTGAAAAGTAATACATATAAGCAAGAGAGTAAAAACGAATAAGCTGATTATGTTAAAACTTCTCGTTTAAAATTACAAGATGTTGCGCTTACTTTTTAACTTTTACAGTTTAAAAAGATTTGTTTTGGGGTGTTAATTGTAATGGTGATCTATTTCGGGGGAGGGGTGGAGGCAGGGCTCCATCTCCCTCTGTGTTTAGGAAGTTCGGGTTTTGGGGCTAATTAAGGAAGCAAACATGCACACAAAAAAGCTATACAAACCAAACATGAGTGTGTGTGTGTTTGAGTTTTGTCAGACGTGTATCAATCAGGTATGATTATTTATGTCTGGGACCGACCTTTAACGTCACCATCCGAAAGGCGCGATAAGGGCTCGAATCTCTTCATCAATCTGTAACTTCCCCACAGCTGGGATTACATGCGCACGCCACAGGAGGAGCCCATTGGAATGTGTCGTGAAAATTATAAATAGTTCGAGGGGAATAGAAAACAGAAAATATATATCTAAATCATTAAAATTTAATCAGAAAATATGTATATAAATCAGTTAACGGCTAAAACACGGTTATAATAAAAGATTCATTCAGTACAACAACGGATTCCTGTTATATCAATGACCTACATGTACATGTATAATTGTTCCGCTCATTAGTGTCAAAATAAGATACCTTAATTGGTATACTATGTCAGCTAAAATACATCTACGTTCATGAAACAAAATCATTTCAGCCATACCAAAGCGCGAAAACCGGAAATGCATCAACGGAAACAATGACTGGATTAAAAAATGTTATATAAACCAATTATTACAGGGCGCAAAATGTCACCAATTTTGTTTTGACATTATCATAAACAGATAAACGAACATCATGTATGATTTGGAGAAATCACGGAAAAAGATAAAGACAATATTCATTCTATATTGAACATTATGATGATGCTCTTTCACTGAGGATATATTTATATATATTAGGAGAGAGAGAGGGCATGGGGGGGGGGGGAGCGAGAGAGGGAGAAAATTGTGAGGAAGTGCCTGTGCGGGGATATATTCCATCGAGTTAGTGCTAATGGATAGATGCGACGAGATATATACAAGAAACCTTTTATGATAACCCATTCCTTAAAATGCCAGATTGAAACAGCGTATAATCTATGCATTTCTTGTCAATCTATGTCGTTTGTCTATTGCTTTTGCAAACTTTGATATTGACCTTGTTCTCCGACATGCATCTAACAGGGCCAATTGTGTAATATGCCCCACCCTGGAATAATGTAAAGGAGACAAATCTTGAAAATGGCATTTCATTGGATTATATTGAGGTTATGGAAATAGAACAAAAGCGAATGTGGTAAACTGTGGCATGTACTTTTTCATCCAGCCGAAAACCCCATTGTGCGAGAAAGGCTGGAGGTTAGGAATTTAATATAGAATATGAAAAATAAAAGCATATACTTGTAATAGTATTGCTGCGTTTTTATCTATTTCTTATATTATTTTGTTCTGATTTGGTTTGGTTTTATTTACCGCATAAAAATCACAACGAAATATATTGCACAAAATATGAAGATCAAAATATATAAATATTCAAACGGATGGATCACTCTTTTCAGAGGCAACGATGTAATGGCTCTGTTAGGTCCAAACAAAGTTACATGAGAAATAATATGGAATATATATGTTGGTGATTCATAAAGTAGTTCGTATGTTACGCAGGAGTCTATCTCATTATCTATCTATCTATCTATCCATTTATCTATCTGTCTGTCTATCTATCTATCTATACATTTTTCAAATTCGACTCCCCTACTCTCCAGTATCTTCTCGTACATTGTCGATATGGGGCTCGAAGGAAAACTTCGTGCACAGGAACGGTTCACCTTTTTTTTCCATTATCGATATTGGAAACCTAGTTACTATATGTTATCAATCCATCTTTATTTCCACCTCACAGTGTATTTTTCTAACTCTGGTCTCCCCCAAGCTCTTCTTTTCTACCTTCCAGCTATAACCCGTAACGCCCTCACCCCCTACCCCTGGACCATCTCACCCATCGCACATGACAGGAGCTAGACCATGCAAGCCATGCTACCTAGTACATGAGACATAGCAAAGGTCAAGTCCAACCCAGCAAAACGTTTATTTGAATAAAAGGAGAATAATCCAACAAACATAACACTGACAATTTCATTAACATCGGATGCAAAATTATAAAGTTATGACATTTTAAAGTTTTGCTTATTTCCACAAAACAGTTATATGCACATCCTGCTCGGTATGCAAAGGAGGAGACTGATGACGTCATCCATCATCAGACATCACATCGCCACGGAGGAGCCGTGGTGAAGTGGTTCGGACTCTCGCCTTGTAAACAGAGGGTGGTGTGTTCGAATCCCACCGTAGTCTGACGTCATTTGTCAAGGCGTTAGTTAATTCACACTTTGCCACTCTCGACCCAGGTGATAAATGGGTACCCGGTAGGATGTGAAAGTCATTGTCGCTTGTTCAGTATGCGCCTATGTGTGCGCCTCATCGGAGACTCTCTAGAATACTCCCCAGGGAGTGGAGGATGTGCACACATTACGTGCGGGAATTACTGATTGAATCCGATGACCGGGGTAATAATATATCTGTAAAGCGCTTAGAAAATAGCACAATAAAAAGCACAAAAAGCGCAATAAAACATAAAAGCGGATTATTGTCCTTTCACTATTTCTCTTGTATTTTATCATATGAAATATTCTAATCTTCTCCTTTTTGTCAAGTGAGACAACGATTAATTCCTCCCTAAACATGTGGAATTAGCATTGTGTATTATAGTTTAGACGAGTTGGTCCTTATTGTCAAGTCTATTAGAAATGAAATATTGTATAATTGAAACAATAGAACACAAGAGAATTAGTGGGTGAGGGACATCAACGACTGTCTCATTTGCGTGTCAATTAATATGCATATTACTGTTTGTGAAAAATAACAAAACTTGAAAACGTCATAACTTTTTTATTTTTCACTAGATGATTTTGATGAAATTTTGATCGAAATGCTAGGTAGATTTTTTATTATATTTATTCAAATCAACAATAATTGACCTTTAATTATTTGATTCACTAGCAATGTTAAGTATCAACGTGGAGGTGCATGAATACAGGGACTGTCCCATTTCTATTTTCTTTCGTTAAGACCACTCTAAATTTGTCAAATAACAAGAGTTTAGAATGCAATGGGAAAACGAAAGATTATCCAGACAAACTGAAAGCTTGGAGAGTTACTTGTGACTCTAGCACAATATACAATGATTGGAAGTGTCGTATGTCGACAAAGGTGATCATTACCCTCAGTTGATTTCGAAATTGCTCTCGTTAAATCGAACTAGGGAAAAAAAACGAAATCGCAACTATAGTTGAAATGTTTTAGTTGAAGGCTATGACGAAAGAATTAATTCAGAATCAGCAGAAAAGTATCGGCCCCATATTTAATTATGATGAGGCAAAATAATCACTAGATTCGCAGCTATTTTCGAACTCTTTACTGACAAATTCTCAGAATGCAAGACAGAGGAGGGAGGGAGGGACAGAAAGAAAATGTAGTTTTTGTATATGCCCCCAACCAAAAAAAATCAAAGAATAAAAAAGGGGAATCTTGCTGCCCGAAATGGCATCCTCAATTGGACACTCTTTACAGGGCACACATGAGTATTCCAACTCTAATTCAAAACCTTGTTAAATCATGGCTCAACAAAAAAATCATCAATATCAATCCCTCGATAGATTTCGTTTTACTTTTTATTCCTTGACATTAATCAAAATAAACAATACAAAACAAAACAAAACTAGATACATTAATCGGGTACTTTTCCCGCTCAAACAAACGTTAAATGGCCTGATAGAAGACTAACCATAATCTCGGTCAGTTCACGGCGAGAAAAAACGGAACTGCATTGCCGATAATAATAATTTAAACAAAATACAGTATAGCTTCTACACATTATGAAAGCAGGGAAGTGTACTTCCCTGATGAAAGGGTACGAACTTACAATTATTTTTGTTAATGTTTATTCTCGTATACAAACATTTCGTCTATTTTCAATGATTCAACTTAAGCAATAAAGCCAAGTGATCTTTACGTACGCCTGTCCGACATGCTTTGTGCGCGGAGTGATTACTCGCATGTGCCCTATAGGACAAACCGCTGGAAACTATCAGCTTGGATTTTTTCAGCATTCGATGTAGAATTACTTAAATCATTCATGTGGAATGACACACAACGAATCATTAGTCCTGATAGCATAGGCCTGAAAATCAAGTATCCGAAAACTGAGTTATTATTTACGACATTTTTTCCCCATTGCAATTTTATAAATGGATTCAGATATTGTTTCAAATGCGTGCAAATTATTAATTGATTATCGGTGCAATCTTTTGTACACCTGTTTTTTTTTTTAGTAGACACAAACAATTCCTCATGATGAAGTTTAAATGATATTAAATCATTTATTTGAGATTTTAAAAAATTGATATCAATCCATCCATGACTGTCGATAATCTTATCAAAATCGGTAGGATTTGTTAAAGATTATTGACCTATAATTTTTGTTTGCTTTACACATCGGAAAATGAATGACTAACAATCATAAAACAGGTTGTACAATTTTGCTACGCTAAACAGAAAAGACCTGCTACAATGCCAATACGGCTATCATATCCTGATTTTCCTGAATGTATGAAATTTATCCAAAAAAAAAAAAAAAAAAAATCGGTGCTTCGGGTCAATGATCAATCGCTTTTATGCGGTCGGGTGCATTACATTTGTCTGTTTTATGAGCATTTTCAAACTATTCTCAACCTTGGAATTCTACCTTCAAGATCATTCTTCAAATCAGAATTCAAGAGTTGGTGATAAAATGGTTTCACAGAACGATGACACACTTTTTCTTATTTTCCGCGATGCCGCAAACCCGCCATTGAAGGCATGCTAATACAAAGACTCGTCCCGGATCGAACAGCCGACTGGATATCGTCATTTGATCATCGTCAACCGATGCACTCCGATATCATTATCAGTATGATCGTCCTCTTGGGACGACCCTTTTTTTATTACATTCATGACACGCGAGTCCCCCGGGCATCGATACTGAACACTCTACGGATGTATCGATATCAGGATCACATTAACAATTAACACAAATGCCTCAAAAATCATAAGTAGTACTCTGTAATTTGTTTAGGGTGTAGTTAATGTAATAAAAGGAAGCTATAAAGTTTCGACCCTGAAGCGTATGGTGCCCTTCTATGACCAAGATGACAAAGTGGGTCGGAGCTTGTCATGAGAGGAGACTGAGGAACATACCAATATCTGCCAATTATTATTTCTTTGTTCTTTAGTGTGAAAATTTCCATTTACATTTCAGGTTCAAGGTCGGGCATTTTTTTTTACTTTTTTCAAAAAACACTGTTAATGGAACTACTCTATACTATCAATTAGCCAGCCGAATAATACATGAATCCATAGTATCAAGCGAGGAGGTAAACATTTGAATCTCTACCTCAAAATTGTTTTTTTTTTAATTAAATTTAAGCAGTTTAATACATTGTTTACGATGTCCAATGGATCAAAACATTTTTAACTACTTCTTAGCGAGGCAAACAATGGGCATTATCTATCCTGTCACATATATAATTGTTGGGAATTCTAATAAAAAAATGCGCATAAGTATTAAGACCAGATGGTTTTGTTTGTTGAACTTAATTTTCGATAGAAACGACGCGCATGCCTATTAATAACAGTCCTATCCATAGTGATTGCCTTATTATTCAAATGAGTCAAATGAACCTTCATCTGCTTCGCTTATTCTTCTTCTACTTCTTCTATTTTTTCCTGTTCCCCATCTCCCCATCCTCCCTTCTTTCTCCTCCTCCTCCTTTTTTTCTTCTTTTGACCCTTCTACATTATCAGCGTTTTTTACCCTCTTTCTTTATTTTACGCCCCCTCTATATACAAACAAAACAATGTACGCGGTAGCTTACTCCCTTCATTGCCCTCTGTTTCACCATGGACCCTACCATGTTTCACAATCCTCCCCTGCACCTCTGGACGACCTATTCCAACTCCTGAGCTATCAATTTTCGATTTGCTGTGACAATCCTAAATCTCAAATCCGTCCTCAAAGATCTCCTCCTCGAATTGCACTCACGCACCATTTAGCGCAGATGTACGCTAGATTACTACGTTGATGCGTAGATCTCGGCGAAGATAGTTACGTGTTATCATAAATGGTAATCAACAAATTGAGGGACGGGCGTCCTTTCCTGGCAGTCCAAGCAATGCTCCGTCACACCAACAATACCGCCGGCAATACCGACTCCAGACCGATCACAGTTTTAACGTTGTTTCTAATGGTTTGTCATCGGTCCGCGTTGGAGCCGGTTTCGTTGATGTGACCGCTGCATAAGGAGGTCGAAATCTATAACTCTACCACCATAAACATAAAAGATAAACTAATTGATGAACATCCCATAATCATAAAAGCGTGATATGAATGTAACCAGAATTCACGAACCTCGACTCGGCTGAAAAGATAATAATTTAATAACATTTGTGTCTTCATCCTCCTATTTCTTCTTTTTTACGGTTTTTTATTTTTTGGTAGAACGCTTCATACGTTAAGTATTATTAATAAAAGCTCCAAGTAATAACGACTTTCAGTGTCATAATGCAGTATTTTGTTATGCCAATTGCAATATCACGATATTGTGAGATAACCCTTCCCTTCCCGACCTGGCTCCCGCCCATACCCGACTGATTTAAATATAAAATGTGCGTATCCATCGCAGAAGCTCGCCCAACCTCACCACGCCTCATGACATAAAACACTTAAATAGGGCCGACACGACAAGCCCCATCCATTCCCCCACCCCCCCAAAAAAGAAAGGAATTCCACCCTTCCCGACACCAATCAAGGTACATGTCTTTCAGAAGTTGTCTTCTCATCACTCCAACCCGCACCCTATCCCCACCCCCAGCTCCTCGATGCCTACTTGAAATGAAAAATCTTATCCAGCAGCACCCCCCCCCCACCAGCCTTTGCATCCGACCGTTCCTACGGACTGATTGAAATAAAGGTCCACATCCATCATTAGACCGGACCAAGCTTCCGGTTGTAAAGTAACAGAATGAATTTAATTTGCCCTTCAAAGTCCTTCTACGACTGTATTAAACTTAACCATGTCAGCGGTAATCCATCACATACTATACCACTATGATAATAATAGTAATGAAAAACAACAACAACAACAACCAAGTGCGATGATTATGGTGGGGAAAAACGAGTATATTATAGGTGAAATTGCATTTTCCACATTGTTTGAATTATTGCTAGAAATTAGATATATATCCAGGGGCCGCGGAACGGTTTTCAAAGTGGGGGGGGGGGCTGACAATTCAAAAATCACAATCTCATGGTCATTTTTGCGCTTTTGTACCCGGTTTTGAAAAAAAAATGGGGGGGGGGGTTAAGCCCCCTCCCCCTCTTCCCCGGATCCGCGGCCCCTGTCTACACGGATCTTATATTCATCGCATCAAACGGGGAAATACAATTGCCAGGGCCATGGCCTCACGGAAATACTGTCAAATGCTTGAGGAGAAATAATTATGTAGCAAAACGAACTAAAGTCATTCTTCGGATATAGACATGCACATACAATACTTTTTATGCATTTTCTAATTATTCCACGTGTACATCAGTTTGAATGCCTCCACACAATTCGTTTTAGAAAACCTTTGTGTCTTGGAAAATATCATCGTTTGTTTCAGATCTCTCGATCACGTTTATCATGAAGGCAATGCAATGGAACCACCTTGGATAGGACGTGACTTGGGCCTTCAATTGTGTGTTTTTTCTGATCTAGGACGAAACAGATTGCTTCCAATTAGAACGTTGAGTGTTTCCTCCTAATGTTTCACCAAAACAACTGAATTGAGATTTGACTCGGCCGTGGGAATGCATTACAACAAACGTGATTGTAATCTTTAGCTGCTTTTTTTTAGTTAAAAGAATATCGATACTTGCAGAAGTTGACTGAATTTGTATTTTTATTTATTATTTTTGTTTTACCTGTAAACAATATTTTTCTAGAGTCTAGACTGACAGTTGAACAGTGAAGTAATTTTGAGAAAAGGCTGAGGGTGTTTTTTTTTTTTTTTGGGGGGGGGGTGGGTATTCCACTGTTCATCTTTAGTCGGGAGTTAGGAACAATACCGTTAAAAAAAAGTTGATTGAAAACTTGTCAATCCTGAATATACTTATGCATAAAGGTGTAGCCCGGGTGTGCACAGTGTGCATGTGCACCCTCCCGCTGAGGCAGAGGAGTTCCGACACTGATAAGCAGGACTAAATTTGAACACCTACTTCTGCTTACAACAGCTGATCTTCAAAACCTATGCTCCACCTCCCAAAGATGTGCACCTCCAACCATACCACTTTAGTTCCACCTCCCAAGATGTGCCCCTCCTCAAACCAGCCTTACGCCCTTGATAAATTATTAGGGCAAAATGTATACACCTTTATCATGCTTGTTTTGCTTTAACTTTACACTTGATTTAACACCAATCCCGAATCAATATATGTCCACACCAACAACACCGGTTTTGAATCAAACCGATGCTGCTGTATACTACTTGGCGTTGTATAAACACCTTTCTGGTGTTAGACCAAAAGGAAACTGGTGTTGTTTAACACTTCTCTGGTGTGGACATATATACATGTAGATTCCGGGCTGGTGTTAAATCAAACCGGAGTTTTTGCAGTGTATCTTTATTTATTTAATTCAACCAGGTTCCTGAATGTAGTATATATTTTTAAGTGTTCAGCACGTTGTCATTTGCCATATTGGAGCCGGCTATGTGGCGGGGGTAAATAAACCCGTCTTTTGCAGATTTGTATTATAATATTGAGCGTTGTCTAAAATGAATAAAAAAGTTTATTAAGACATAAGGCAAGGGAGGGGGGGGGGGTCAACGAAAAACAAAAAACAGGTTCAATATTTTATTCATTTTGTTAGGAGAACTTGAAACCCGCGAATTAGAAATTGCCATAAAGTTAACACCCAAACCGAATTGCATTTTAAGCGTGATTACGATCATTTCGGTGATTTATTAGACACTTAATACATTTGGTTTATTTACAACAAAAAATAAAACAACATTATACCTCTTCCTGATAGTGCAGCAATATTTCGTATAAGGAAGATAATGCATGACTATGATGTACATGTATACTACCAATCACCTAACAATAAATATGCAATAATTATTATTTATGTATGGATATGATTTATGTTTGTGAAATTAGTATGTTAGTATATATAACAACCCATTAAATTTAATGTATCTGGGAATATAAAAAAATGGCTTGGAGGACTGTATTCTTACCCGACTGATATTTTCTGCTCTTCAACAACCGTTTGAAAAAAAGCAAAAAAAAAAAACTCTACGAAAAATGATACCCAGACCTGCTTATCGATGACGAATGGGTGCTTTCATGTGAAAAGATTGCTTGGCACATATGCGTTAAATCGATCGGACAGCTTCCTGATAGCTAAGAGCTACATTAGGGAATGTTTGCAAAACATCTGAGGAATATGGAAAGTATAGTGCACTTTATCACACTATCAAACATTAATGTCGATTACTGTCGAAATAAATCATGGACAAGCTTAATCAAGGCTGCTCTTTAAACTCAACACAGCAATATTTAATCTATATACAAGAATGATCCATTCCTCAGCCTTTCCCATTCTTTTTTTTTTCTCTCCCTCTTCTTCTTACTCGTCTTTTTTGCTTTTTCTCTTCTCCCGTTTTGCTTTCTTCTTCTTCGTCTTCTTCTTCTCCTTCTTCTTCTTCTTCTTCCCCTCCTCTTTCTCTTCTTCTCTTTCTCCTCCTCGTCCTCCTCCTTCTTTTTCTTCTCCTGTTTTCTTCTTCCTCTTCTTCTTTTTCTCACAGTTTTTCTTCATTCATTTTTGTTTGTTCACTTTTGTTGACAGCAATGTTCATATTTTAACAACCAAACAGCTCCATCCATCGTCTCCTATAGTGAAAGGTTGGGTATAGGATTAAAATTAAGTACAAGTGACATTGCTCATTTCACATTTTAATTGCTAGACAACATTATGGCTGATATCAAAATATCATTGATGGGTTTATAGTATCCACTGATAAATTGCATTCTAAAGTCATATAACTAATACCTTTTACCCTAAACCCTAACCTTCAAATAATAGGGAAATAATCATACAATATACATGATAGATGATATCTGGTCCCCAAAAGGCTTTAGATTGTATAGTTACGAACTGCCGATGTTCCAACTACACATGCGCGCTGTCCAATCTATACCGGATGTCCAGACTGAGAGATTTATTTGAAGGAGATTGATGAAGAATATGCTTCACCATGAAATCTCCCCAGATAATTTGTTTCCTACTTTGGTGAATCTCTTTCAATCTTATACTTGTTTCACCTAATCCCTGTCTTCCAAGAATCTTAAGTTCTATAAATACTGTATTTCTTTTCTCCACTGCGGCGATTGCAGTTGGATACATTGGCCGTTTCTTCCCCTATTCCCATTCCAACTGGTGTCCCCATTCCATCAGCGTAGAAAAATTATATTTATGTTTCCTTTCCATCTTCATGCATTACCCCCAAACACAGAGAAAAAGGGAAAGTGATGAATTACGAGAAGTTTTCACCCCGACGATAAATTGGTTTTAGAACATCGAAAACAGAAAAATGATAATATTGGTGAAAGTTTGATTAAAAATCGATTTAAAAACAACGGGTTTAAGATTTATTTATGTTCAGGCTTACTAAATGACGGCACAGTAAACGCAGGCTAATAATATATTTTAACCGACAACTTCATCCATGACGATAGAAATAAAAATATCCTCGAGGGCTGTCATTTTGCGACAGTGTACATGTATCAATTTTCTAATGGCTAGAACTATTAACTATCAGTAGCAAACTTGGCACATATCAGCCGATGGCGCACATAGAGTTACAGTGCATACTGATGTGACTTCTTCATAAATGTATATACAGATTAAGATAACATCAAAGAAAACGTAACAAAAGTGAAAATTATAGGTCTGTCTATATACAGAGATTGAACAATGACAAGGTTGCATCATCGCCATGAATACGTCATTGAACATATGAAGTGATAATGGCATAATGTGATAAGTGATATGACTTGTTAAATCAAATTGTTCCGTCTTCTTTATTCGGGAGTGGGGTGGGAAAGATGGTGACAATTATATCGGATTGCTTTATTTCAATACCAGAAATATTCCACTCATTTCCGATTTGTAGAATGTTTTCCCGAACTCTTGGAATATTTCTGGTATTCCATACTGAGTCATCCAATATAATACGATAGCCCCCCCAAAAAAAAAATCAAATGAATAAATAAATGAATTAATAAAATAAATAAATGAATAATAAAAAGAAAAAAAGAAAAGAAACGTGCAATTGTTTATTGCAATTTTTTTAATCCTAAATGGACTCTGAAAATGATTCAATATTCGATTAGCACCAATGTTGGAAAGCAAATAGTGTCGCACAATGTGTGGCAGTTTGTTCACATTGCGAACTACATGAGAATAATTTCACTTTTTTTTCGACACCTCTGTTTGCCTAAGGCGCTAGTAACTTTTCACAGCATGTTTAGTCCGTTGATTACATGATCTTTTGATTCACGCTGCTACACTCTAAAAACTGCGGTGTTAAAATTGACACCAGTTGGTGTTAATAGAGGACCACACCCTGAGGTGTTAAAATTACACCCTAGAGATTAAACATAACACCAGATAGTGTAAATGTAACAACAAAAGATGTTGTAATAACACCTATAGGTGTAAAACTAACACCACCAATTTAACACCGGTGTAAAATAAATGTTGTGGTTCTTACACCGGTTAACAACACACACAGTGTACACATGTACACCGGTTAACAACACAGTTTTTGCTGTGTAGAATATGATAGTATATTGTGTTCCACACTGATAACATTGAATTAACACCTCATGTGTGACACAGCATTTTTGGCCCCCAAGTGGGAACATTTGACGAGGTTAGTATTAAAAAAAAATTATCTTAATCTGAATACTAAACTACGAAGAAATGTACCTATTAAAAACAAAAACCCTATCAGATTTTGAGTTCAACTGATTGAGAAAAAAACTGACTCAAAACAATCATAACATTCGACACAAAGAATAAAGCTACAAAATTTATTTTCCCAAATGTTTCTTTTAAGGTTGCTTTATCCGGTGAAAATGCAAAGCCGAAAAACAAGTTTGAAAATATTACGTACTCGAGATGGCAAAGAAATTCAAATTCGCCAAACCGCACCATGTCCACAGTGCTCGCGTACAGATCAATCAGACTGGTTTCGCTTTCGGGTGTTTGTTTTTTCGTTGGTCACTTTTGTTTTGAAGACGCTGTAATTAGAGGGAATGAATACGGTGGATACCGTCTGTAATTTCTGGGTCTCTGTTATTTTTATACTGAGATGAAACTCATCGAACGAAAGATTGAGAAACAAGATAGATAATAGGAAGTTATGTTTTCGATTATTCCGTCGCACTTTGCGAGGCCGTAAAAAATAATTTTGGAAAGGTGTGCTTAAAATTGAATGAATTATCAAACCATAAAAAATAGAAAAGGAGGCTGTCTTGTTGCCAGCACCAAGTAATCAATATTTTTATTTTATTGAGTTCTTGCTTAAAATGTTTTAACTGTGAATTAAGAAGATTGGAACAAATGGAAAAAATATATTAGACTCTCGATCAAAATTTCCTATCTAACATTGCCTAATCCATGCTTAAGATATAAAATCAATAAATACTTGATGAAATATACGGATTTTTGCTGATGTGTGAGCATTGGCGGCGGAAGCCACAAATTTTAGGAGGGGACAACCCAAAAAATTTTGACAAGCAAAAAAAAAAAAAAAAAAGGTTTTCAACACAAAAATTTTAGGGGGGACGTAGGAAAATAAATTGACAAGCAAAAAAAAAAAAAAAAAAAAAAAAGGTCATCAACAAATTTAGGGGGGGACCGTCCCCCCCTCCTCAAATTTAGGGGGGGACACGTCCCCCCTGTCCCCCCCCCCGCTTCCGCCGCCTATGTGTGTGAGTCATTTTCAACATTTGTACGGTTCATATTCTTAGCAAACTGTGGGTTGGCTTATAAGATATACAAGGGTGTAGAACTGTCTTATAAATTATTTCAAGTATAATAAGCAAATGTATACATATATACACACTTGTATGTATACCCAGCCAAAAAGAAAAGAGTTCAGAGACGGTTCACATGATGAAATGAGACATTAACTACCAGTCAAAACAGTAAACATGATCAAACGAAATCTAAATCGCCTCAATATAGGTAAGCGATACAACTCGACCATACAGCTGCACGGCCACACAAGGTTCGACATGGCTAAAATTAGAAGGGTTCTCGGGACGTTTAATCGATAAATAAACAGACGTTGAGTTCGGAATACACTTCCCATGCGAGTATGGGCAAGGCGATATAATGCGAACAGCGAACGAAAGAAAATATGATGACCTTGGAGGTGAATGTCGGCAATAAATTGACAAATTCACGGGTGAATGTCTTACATTGCTAATAAATGCTAATCCAATCGATGGCAGAAAAGTGAAATGAGTGACGGTATTGGGTTAGTTAATGCACGGGTAGAGGTGAGCGCAGAACGTGAAGGGGGTAGAGGCGAAATGTGGATAAAAAACAAAAACATGAAGAGCATGACGGAGGGGAGAACGAAGGGGGGGGGTAGATGGCAGACACGAGAGAATAGCCATAGACAAGATGTAGACTGATCTAGATATTAAGAAAAACAAGATAAAAGAAATCCATTTATTTGCCTAATGCGCGGATGATATTGAGGGGGCACAACGCGCGACGAATGGGGCAGAATACATACAGAAAAGTCACCAGTAAGCAAAGCGTTTGATCATTAACATTGAAACCCATTTTCGAAGATCCATTGTCCCCCATAAACTGTACAAAGAGAAGGGATTAGAAAATATTAGAAGGGATTGTAAAACATATACATGATAATAGGGAATGATTAGAAAAAGCAGATAAAAGCAGCAACAATCAAACCGATAAGAACATAAAAGACGAACTAAATCTGTATCAAAAGCCTCACTGAAATATAACATGTATAATGTTACAAAATATGATACAAGACAGTAAATAATTGAACAAGGTTATGCCTACATAATCAGAACATGACTATAACATGCACGACGAAGCTGAATCGTTTTAATGATATAAATGCCCAATGCACGGCAACGTGGAAGATGTATGAAAGTGTGCATTGCGCGGGATCAATCCGATTTATCAGGCGCTATTGCATCCAATATGAAAAACTATACCCGTGCCCAATGTTCGCGTTGGTGTAGCGGATATGTCGACGAACACTTTAGAATCAAGGTCGAATTATCACTTCAAA
This sequence comes from Lytechinus variegatus, assembly GCF_018143015.1. Lineage (NCBI taxonomy): Eukaryota > Metazoa > Echinodermata > Echinoidea > Temnopleuroida > Toxopneustidae > Lytechinus > Lytechinus variegatus. The sequence continues at coordinate 16,959,662 of NC_054752.1, forward strand.
TTTCGAATCGATTCGCGTTCATCGGTCTTATCTCTCTCACTAATGTGGTTCACTCTTTGTGAGTGAAATTTTAATAAACTGAGTGTTGCAGGCCTATATGAAGTTCAGTCTTGATCTTGGTTTGAAAGGGCTGTATATCCGTTTGCTGCTGCACACTGTGTACTATATCACGATCTGTTTTTGGCTGGATGAATTACGATTGTAATTAAATCATCGATTTGAAAAAAAAAAAAACATATATCTTAATCACACCAATGGTGTTACTTTGACAAGGCATTCAACATCTTGTTCAAAAGAAATACATCTTGACCCCCTTCCCCTTATTTCTTTGCCCGATACCTTCACTTCCCCTTTTATTATAAGTTGGTTAACCACAGATAGCGATATAACAACAGCAGCGAAAGTAAAAACTTTCCATATCTCCCTTTAGTTTACATTATTGATATCCATTGGTGATGTACATGTTGAGCCGGTTTCTAAAGTTCGCTCGCTAGGCTTGACACTTGATAGTACTATGTCTATGGAACCACAAATCTCTAGCTGCATCAGATCATCATTTTATCACATTAGGCAGATTCGTCGGATCCGGGATTACCTGAATCCCCATGCAACGAAGCAGGCAGTTCATGCTCTTGTCACATCACGTTTGGATATGTACAACAGTACTTTGGTTGGACTGCCTGATACTCACATAAAACGACTACAGAAGGTCCAGAATTCTGCTGCACGACTTGTAAAGCGTTCAAAGTTGTCGGATCATATCACCCCAGTCCTCAAGGAATTACACTGGCTGCCTGTTAGGCAAAGACTTTCATATAAAGTTCTTTCCTTGGTCTTTAAACTTAAAACCAACCATTCACCAGTGTACCTATCAGATCTTCTGGAGGTAAAGAGATCATGTAGACCCGGTCTTCGTTCAGGGAATGTTCACCAGCTCCAACAAGTTAGAGTGAAAAGGTCTTGGGGTGACAGATCTTTTTCCGTTGCTGGTCCCCGTTTGTGGAATTCAATCCCATCGGACATTAAGTTGTGCCAGTCAAGAGAGCTATTCCACAAAAAATTAAAGACTTTCCTCATGAGGGAAGCATTTCCTTAACTGTTGTGAGATAAGCCCGAATTGTTATTTTGACTACCAACTTTAACTGATTTTGTATTTTTCTTGTCAGTTTGTTCATTTTTTTTTGTATTTATTTATTTCATTTCTGTTTTATATAAGTTAATTGTGCGTCTTGAGTGTGTCATCGACAGATATGTGCGCTATACAAATCTTTAATTATTATTATTATTATTATTATGTACCGTTGATGATTTTTGCCTTATAAACAATTTAACATCTACATTAGATCACTATGCGACGTAATAGTGTTGAGCATTGAAGACGATTTTGTGTAAATCATAGAGAGAGGTTAAAGCACAGAGGTTTCCGATCCAATCTGTTATGAGATGGCAAAGGTGGTAATATTGATGTTAGCGAAAAGAAGTGAGCGAGCTCCAAATTAATAAAAAAAAAATCATTTAAAGAAACGTATTTCATTTTAACCATGCAAATAGACTCTTAGACCTTCATGTTTTCAGATAATTGGTCAAAATTTGGTATTTTTTTAAATCTACATATACATTTATATTAAGATTTAAAATTTGAGGGGTAATTTCGAAGGAAAAAATCGAAAGGGCACGTCCCTCATACTGCCGCTCCCGGGATCGCTCGCCGCCGTTTGGACAATAATATTTATAGTACCTCGATGTGAGAAGACAAGCTGACAAACATATTAACAAGTGGAACGCCAATGACAGTCTTGCCTGTATTATACATATTGATATAGGAGCTGTGTGGACTTTGAAAACAGCTACTGAATAATTATTCACAAAAGAAAACATTCATATAATAATAAAACACTTTGTCCATTGATGCAAAATAACATTTGACCTTGATCATAACTCAAGACTTTTTCATAACAATCATTCATATTTGATTACACTTATCTCTATATTTCATGAACTAGATCCATAAACTTTGTAAGTTATGATGCCAATTCAACAAATACCCCTAACACTGCCGAAATTCAGAAACTTGAATGGCCTTTGACCTGAAATGTGCACATGATGATCAGGGGTACTTGATTGCTCGTATGTCCAAGTTTAATCAACTAGGTATATAAACCTTTAAAGTTATGACAATTCCACAAATATCCGCAACATGGTCAAATTTTGTCGACCTGAAATGACCTTTGGCCTTATGCGACCTGAAACTCTTCAGTGATGCACCATGACCTCTTTGTCAAAGTTTCATGATGTGATGACATTTCAAAAACTTAACCTTGGTTAAGATTTCGGTTTTTAATATTGATTCCCCGAACATGGTCTAAGTTAATTGACCCTAAATGACCTTTGACCTCATTCAAGTGACTTATTAACTCTTCAAAGATAATTGGTGATAGTTGATAACTCGTTTGTTCAGGTTTCATTAACCAGGTTTATATACCTTATAAGTTATTACTTTTAAAACTTAACATTGGTTAAGATTTAAAATTTGACGACGCCATCGCCGTCGGAAAAAAATATAATTCAAAGAAATATTTTAGATATTACTAAATTACAGTTTGACACAGTGACTGGTCATGATCTCTTATTGCTTCATGTGGATACTAAAACTTAATATGAAAGTGGAGTAAAACATAAACAAAATAACAGAAACAACAACAACAAACAACCCCTCTTCTATGTGTAATATTGTGCGAAGCGTAACTGTGTCATAGGTCAGGTAAAAATATTCGCCAGTCCATCTTAAGACAAAAAGACAAGGAGACCATGTGTTCCAGATTTTTCTAGACCTATAATTTAGAAATTCTAAGCAGGTATAACCCCGAGGAAAGTAACATTAAACGGAATCTTTTAAGTAAGATCACACAACAAGGACAGTGAGAGAAATACGATCGCCTCGCAATTTGAGAATCCGATATGTTAAATCGGATAAAAATCAGTTGTTTTTAAGAGTCCAAGCAAGAGGAATGAGTACCATGCCCTGAATAAACCTCCAAACTTTTGCTCAAGCCAGACCTGTTGGTTTTGTCCTTCCGAAATCGGGTATCAGCAGGCAGAATCGAGGGCAGTCCCTGAGTGGTTGACCGGCACATCCGAACCTGTTGAGTTCGCAGTATCATTACATGTGTAATGGTAGTCGAATGTGTGTGGGAGGAATTCACGACAGGGCAATACTCGACCTAACAGGGATCATTGAATTTAGCGGCAATATATGAGACAGTGAACTGGAAGAAGGTGGAATAAAATTGATGAAACCCGAAAAGAGGGCGAAGAAGGGAGAAAAGGAGACGCTTTTAATGGGAATGATGCAGTTATTCAAAGATAAATGAAGAACCATTATATGTTCTTGAAAAGATGACAATGAGAATGATGAGTGAATGTTTGCGGCAAGCTCTGTTCTGATCAAACCTTAAACTTGTCCAGCATTTGCTTTTGTTTTGTTTTGTTTGTGTGTTGATGTTTTTTGGGGGGGATGTTTGTTTGCTTCTTATGATGGTGATTGATAAAACAAATCTTTATAAAATTCCCTCGTGTCAAAGTTGAAATAATGCAAACCAATTGGCGCATATTTTAAATGGAGTAGAAGATTGCACTTTTTTCAATAAAAAAGAACATAAAAAACAAATTACTATATGATTACATAAGCTATGACAAATTACCCCAAAACTATATAGGCACATCAGGACCATGGCAAGTCAGTATTCAAAAAAATATTATGCCCTTCTTTCGGCCCGATCACCTGATATGTAGGAGTCGGCTACGAGCCGCAGGCCAATTTTGCTGCTCCGGCACTACTCTAGATTAATAGTGAACGGTTTCGTTTAGGTGACCGATACGGGATCACCAGCGAAAATGTTATGCGTTCACCTGCGCGACGACACATTGCAGCATCACCGGGATAAAACACCGAAGTCGATTTCAATATCGCTGGTTCGCGAGTTCGTCCGGCCCCGGGGCGAGATCTGTAGAGACTCTTAAAAATTACGCACCTTATCGTGCTTCATGTCAAATACACTCTCTGGCCCAAGACATACGAGACTGCCACACTTAGATGTATAAGCCAGCGTATACCTGCGCACATACGCGTGGCCAGTCGTTTTCTCACTTAATCCCGTCTTCACATCGACCATTTCCTTTACTTATTTCCAAAATTGGATGTCTTTAAAAACATAAAATATCAATGTTTGAAAATATTTTTTGGAAGAATGATTTGAGCTGTTAACATAAGGGGGAAATCTTAATTTCAAGAATTTGGACTAAGAAAATGACTTGTTGTAGTCTAGGTACGTCGACATACGCTGGCGATGACGTTCGGGTGTAACAGACCCTTTACCGAGTCAGGGATAGAAGGACGGGTAAGGGGAGGAAAGCTGTGCGATGGGATGACTAACATGGTGCTATAGGGAGCAATAGACCCATCTATAAGAATGTAAGAATGTGTTAGTGTCAATGTCTCCCTAAGGCGTAGATTGAATGAACTTCAGAATCAAAATGATCATTCGGGGGGGGGATCAAACATCCTCTGTTGTTATTTCTATCCCGCTCTCTATATATCTCTTGTCCCCTATCATCTTTTCTCCCCTTTCCTTCCTAAATTCTGCTTTCTTCTCTTCCCGTAAATCCATCCACCTCTCTCCCTAACTCCTTTTACTGTTATTCAATCTTTCTCTTTCTTTCTTTATTTGTAAAGGAAACGCGTTAAACTGGGGAAATAAAGTCAAACTAACGCATGCCCCGGAGAGCCGGTAAAGGAGTTGGGGACATTAATATCGTGACTGTTTTAATTCATGCAAACAAACCTTGATGAAAATAGAACAAGGGAAATTCAATCTGTTCGTGACTATTAATTCGGCAACATTTTGTATGTCGATAAAAAGGTGCTAACTTAAGCATGGTCGACCGCCCCTAAACGGCCTTGCCAAGGGCAAGGATATCGAAAGGAGTATCACAGGTGTTTCATTCGATTAATCAATGCTGTCTACATATCGCCTCGAGTGTCGAACAGTTAGTGGGACACCACTGCAGAAATGTACCAGCCGTTGGCGCCATTATTGTACAACTGTACGGCCTTCAAGTAGATGTATTGATGCACAGTTTTAGAAATATTTTATTGTAACCAATCAGAACAATAATTAAGTGGATTCATATAACGCTTTTTTTGCAGACGATACACAGCGCTGTTGGGGAAGGGAACTTTACAACTATACAATTATACAATTATTTAACTAAACACGTTTACAGCCATGGAACTTACTATGCAACCACCCAGTTGCCACGTTTGCGAGCCAACATTTCGTACATGACATGCAACTCCACAACTATGGCCATATGCGCCTCCCCATTATAAATGTGTCCTTGCACGCACCATCAGCTTAATGGTAAACCAATTTAGCCAGTAAACACCACCGTTAACCCCGAAGAACCCATAAAACAGTAGTACAGTTTATTTCTGGACCTAAATTCCCCTGATTTCTTTAAATGTTTTTAAATCTAGGAAAAGTGATATGGTGAGCCTTTTGGCATGGATTCCCCGACCACTCTTCTGCGAGTTCTTACAAAGTTCAAACCACCTAAACACATCGGTGATTCCGAACGGAGAAAAAAAACTGTATTTTAAAGCCAAGTCAACTCAAAATACCGTTAACATGAGTTTTAACAAATATAAAAAGCACAACACTGGAAATGTTATCTAAAAAGATGTCAAGTTAGGCAATTAGCATGGTAAGTTCATCATTCAGAGTAGGATTCCATGACCTGAAAGCTTCTAGGATGAAGAAATCATAAACAAATCATGCATGGTTTGCATTTTTGTTTTCAGGTTGTGTCCATGTTGCTAAAAGCAGAACAAATACTATCAAACCCGCCTCCTACAAAAATCCCCACAGTCACCACATGCACACTCTCACATTCCCACCCCTCCCCCCCCCAAAAAAAAAGCACACAAATTAGAATTTCAAGATAGGTAAAAAATATGGAATGAATGACTTCCGCCGAAAGCAACAGTAGTAGAAACACACCAGGGACTTAGATTTCCAGACCTAGATCTGTCGGCAGAAGCTTGAATGGGTGAAACCGTTTTCCCCGCCCTCTTCTTCCCCTGGCTAGTTCTGCATGGAAGACATACGCTAAATCGAGGTTTCTTTTGCATAATTCAATCACCTTGATCATGACGGTAGTACCACAGGGACCATCGCCTCTATGTCCTAGAGACACATCCCTCCATGCACCTGAACTCCGAAGGGCTTCTATGCCCTTCACACGCCCAAAACACCTGAAAATGTCACCTATTTATCTCTTTCCGGCCCTTCTCATTCCGTCTATCTTGATTCTGCTATCTAACTTACGCACATTCTCATTCTTTCTTTTATTTTATTCATTTTTTTAGAACAGGATAGAATTTCATTAAATAGCAAATCTTCCAATGTGCAATTACGCGTTATTATTGTATAATAATTGAAAATTTGGGTTAAAACCTCAAACAAAACTTTTTCGTGTTTAATGCGTGTTGCTGTTTGATAGATCATACAATCGTCATCATTGGCATGGCCTTCCCTGCCTCCTTGTTCTTAACCAACCCAATACAAAAATGACGATTTTTTTTTTTCAACGCGTAAATAATTGTAGCGTCCTCTATGAAATTAAAAAGGAATTAACAAAGGAGTGGTTTCTCTCCGTGTATGCGAAGCTGATTCATAATTCGAAAGCATATCATATGCCTCCTTGAGTTCGATATTCCATCTGATATGATCACAGGCATTTCATGTAATTGAATGGCATCGTATTTACATTTTGATAGTCAAACACCCTCTTGGTACCAATTCGGAGTTGAATTCATATCAAACCAAGATAACTGTTGATGCCAGTTACACTTCGTAATTCCGGAGGTTCTTTATTGCGAAGGTTCGTAATTCCGAAACACGTAAATTGCCTATACCTCGATGTTTGTTAATCCGAAAACGTAAATGGGTTCTTTAATCCGAACATTTGTGGCGTTATTCCGAAGGTTCGATAATCCGAAAACAAAATAAGGTTCGATGTTCCGAAGGTTCGTTAGTCCGAAAATGAAATAAGGTTCGTAAATCATTACGTTTTCGGACTAACGAACCTCATTTCGTTTTCGGATTGACGAACCTTCGGAATTACGAACCTCACTTTGTTTTCGGACTAACGAACCTTCGGAATTACGAACCTCATTTCGTTTTCGGACTTACGAACCTTCGGAAAAACGAACCTTTGGAATAACGAACCTTCGGTATATCCGAACCTTCGGAATAACGAAGCTTCGGAATTACGAATGTGTGCGGTTAAGCCTAGCAATGGATTCTTGGAACTCTTGTTGGAATGCTCCCCAGGGAGTGGAGAAGGTGCATACATCGAATGCAGGCATGCGAGGATCCGATGACCGGGGTAATAGTAACGGAAAAAGGCTTAGAGACGTCGTTCCGATTCATTAAGCGCTATATAACTGCGGAATACTATTATTAACTGTTGGATGCATATTATTATTATCAAAATTATTGTTTTAATTTATCTTTTTTAAGGGAGGGGGAGGGGATATATTTTAACCGTATGATATTCCATGCAACGAGGATAAAAGTCATTCCACGTACATGTGTACATGAATTATATCCAGTGGGTAAGTTCTTTATGTGAATTCCATATCTAACCAAGATATCAAACTATTGGAACTCAATTAATCTTCTTTTTTCTTCAAATTTGACCCTTTTTTTTGGGGGGGGGGCTTGTCAAATTATTTTACATGTGTCCATCACAAAATTTCAGGTAGGCCCCTTCTAATTTTTTGGGGCTTCCGTCGCCAATGTAAAATTAAATTATTAGCCACTAGCCAAAAGTACACAAAGGGCCTTTTCACACTTGAATATACAATCATAATGGTATTGATGATTGCAATTCGTCTTTAGAATCATCGGACCTTTCACACGCTCACTCGAAAACGGTGATTTGAATTGGAATTCCCGACCAAAGACGGTTTGTGTCCTTGGCGACTTGTCAATCAAAGCACTTCATCGATACGATGAGTACATGTCAACTGTATTATCTACGGACGTGCTTGAAAGGACACGTAAGATCCGCCCCCAGAAGATGTTTTGGATGTCAAGCCTTTCAAATGTAAAATTCGTACCTTAATTTGAGCGAAGCTTAACTGGAATTCACCTCCGGAGTAGAATTTGTATTCGTGATTGTGATTAGCGTTAGTGATTCTAGTTTGGTTTCACACGTGCTAAAAATTCGTCATTAGCCTCATTTTCACTGCAATCATCATTCGAATTACGATTTTTTTAACCGTGTAAAAGGGCGGATAGTTAAATTCTTGAATGATTATAATGTCAATACGCGGATTCTTGTTTGGCGTCTAACCCACTACTCGTTCCATTCAATGCAAGTCCCTTGCGACCCAGGACATCCGCGACAACTGCAGGGCTTGAGTCGAACTTTCTCCTCATCTATCAGTCACAGAAATAGGCCAAGAACATCCTACATGGAGGAAACGATTTTTTTTTATCTCATTCTCGTTCAGCAGCAGGGGTAAAATGAATCGAAAGGAAGGGAAAAGATAGGGCAAGAAATCGAAAATTAGACGCGAGACGGGTCGCCAAGAAGCGCGCTCTCATTTCCTACATCCCTGGCACCTGTCGCCCATGCCCCTGTGCACTCGGCGAACCGGCAAGGGAATTCCTACCCGGAATTTAACCCACTTTTAAAGGCTTCATTAAGGCTTTGCCCGGGGTTGGAACTTGTCATTAGCGTTGATGGAAATAATATAAACGAGAAAATGTGACAAGCCGGAGAGACAATTAAATAAATGTGGAGCAATGTTGAGACTTTGTGTTTTCGCGACTGTCTACATCTGCTGATGTGGTTTGGAATCCAGGCGAACAATCTGCATCAAAATAGAGATCGGCAATGGTCCTAATACTACGTTGCTTGAGCGAGGTGGCGCTTTTCTAGGCGCCACAACGTCGAACTTGTCTCTTTCACTTTAATTGTGTCTGCTTGTTAAAATGATTTAGATGTTTCGCGATTGAGACAAAATCATTTACCACAGCAAGGCCTCTCGCGTTTTAATCAATATTTCCTACTACTGCATAATCTGTATATATGTGATACCGCCTTATTTCGCATGTTCTTCATTACAGTATTCATGTAGGCCAAATTGATATGTACATGTATCGGGTTCCGCCATTACATCTCTCTCATCCTCTCTCTACTTCTATCTTTCTTTCTTTCTTTCTTTGTTCCTTTCTGTGTCTCTTTAACACACACACCCACCCATCTACAAATTTTAATGAGCCTTCCTATTCACTTGAGGACAAATACGTTCATTAAAACGTTGTTATCATAAGAAATGCTTTTATCAAAAGGAGCATGCTGTACTTTGGTACACGATTAAAAGCCTGGCGATGAGAACATGTATTGCCGTACCATAATTCGCTGCTAATGTTGCCCTCAAAACATTAGGGTGGAGGGGGTATTATCCTAATATCAACGTGTACCATCTCTGTAGGTCAATGCTGCATGCGGTTACTACTCTCACCGTCCTCTATCGGAGTTCCCTCCGCAAGACGAATCAAGTCGAATACACGTTGATGGTTTTAATTTGGCCAGGACAGTTTAATTGCTGTAGAGATTTGATGTTACAATCGTATGTTGATAGGGCGTTGCCCCTATCGTCGGTAAGAGGAGCCTATGCAGGACCCTTGATTACTGCAGGATTGAGATGAGGACAATGCGCGAGCAGTTGGGTGGCGAGATGGTTCTCGAACTCGACATGAATGATATGTCAGGCATTGTATTACAATAACATTAAGATAAATACATGACAATTTAGGCCTATGATTTTATTTTTGTTGTGTGTCTAGGGGTGGTAGGTGGATTGGGAGTTAGGGGTGTGCGTGTGTGTGAGGGCAGTGGCGTAATTAGGGGGGCACGTGAATAGCAAAAATTTTCAGCTCGCGCTTCGCGCTCACATCATTTGGTTAGTGAAATGCGTAAGGTCTTAGTGAATTCCTATAAACAAGCCTTAGAATGCCCCTCTTCAGGTCTGAATTTCCTATATTTTCAGCTCGCAATTCGCGCTCGCAATATTTCATTAGTGAGATGCGAATGATAATCATGATTACAATTACTACAAAAAGTGCTTCATGTGTTAAGATGTAATTCTAACCAAATAAGCAAGCGCTTGGTACTCGCATTAGATGACTATGGTGAGATATGTATACTCTTAATGGATTCCTTAAAAAATAGTCCTCAAAATATCCCTTTTTCTAATCTGAATATCAAATGTTTTCAGCTCGCGCTCGCATCATTCGGTTAGTGAAATACGTATGGTCTTAGTGAATTCCTACAAACAAGCCTTAGAATGCCTCTCTTCAGGTCTGAATTTTCTAAATTTCAGCTCGCACTCCGCACTTGCAATATTTGATTAGTGAGATGCGTATATGTTAATCATGATTACAATGACTACAAGTGCTTCCTGTGTTTAGATATAATTCTAACAAAATCAGCAAGCGCTTGGCACTCGCATTAGATGAAAATGATAAGATGTGTTTACTCTTAATTGATTCCTAAAATATATTCCTTAAAATGTCCCTGTTTAGGGTCAATATGTACAAACAAAATTAGCTTTTGCTTCGCGCAGGTATTGTTTGTTTAGCGAGACAGGTATGTCTCGTGATTAAAAAATGATTTTAAAAATTGCTTATAATGTCTCTTTCTAGGTCTGAATGTCAAAAATTTTCAGCTCGCGCTTCGCGCTCACATTATTTGGTTAGTGAAATGCGTAATTTCTTAGTGAATTCCTATAAACAAGCCTTAGAATGCCCCTCTTCAGGTCTGAATTTCCTATATTTTCAGCTCGCGCTTCGCGCTCGCAATATTTCATTAGTGAGATGAGTATCATAATCATGATTACAATGACTACAAAAAGTGCTTCATGTGTTAAGATGTAATTCTAACCAAATAAGCAAGCGCTTGGCACTCGCATTAGATGAATATGGTGAGATATGTTTACTCTAAATTGATTCCTAAAATATAGTCCTTAAAATGTCCCTGTTTGGGGTCAATATATAAAAAAAAGCCTGTGCTTCGCGCTCGTATTGTTTGTTTAGCGAGACAGGTATGTCTCGTGATTAAAAAAATTGCTAATACTGTCCCTTTCTAGGTCTGAATGTCAAAAATGTTCAGCTCGCGCTTCACGCTCGCATTATTTGATCAGTGAGATACATATCCGTTTAATGGCACTGTCCTTAAAATGTCTCTGTTAGGTCAGTATACCTGGCAACTGAGAGCGCTTCGCGCGCTCTCACGGTGATTCAAAATTTTTGATGGTGCCCCCAAATGCCGTGACCCACGGTACGCCACTGTGTGAGGGTGTGTGTGTGAGAAGGTTGGTGTGTGTATGGGTGGGCGCGCACATGTTTGTGTGTCATCTTTCCCTACCCCAACACCTCTCTCTCTCTTCCCCTCTCTCCCTCTTTCAACAACATCGTTTAGGATACACACAAAACTAAAACAATAAAAAAACTACGAAATATGAACCTAAAAAGCAAGTTTAGTAATTGCAGAAGTTCACACACAAATTTGACTTGATATTCATGTACATATTATGTAAATGAATATTATAGGGAATATATGATGTTGGATTTATTTATTTTATTATTTATTAAAACATCTCTATACAGGATAACATGTTCAGATAAAATACACTGTTTTTCAACACGGTCCTGTTATATAAAAAATATCAAACAACACTAAAAATGCATACAAACTTAATTAAGTTAAAATACTGGGTATGCTTAATTTACAATAAAAGTTGCACAAAAAATAGAGCAGGGAGATAGAGAGAGGTAAGATAGAGATAGTGTGGTTAAGTATATGGCAGACGTAGAGAGAAAGAGTGGAACAACATGATACAGAATTAACTATACAATCAACTATGCAGTAAAATATGAATAAAAAATCAGTCTACTGTCAATTAAAAATACTTGTTTTTGTACGACCTCCTGAAATATAGATGTGTTTATTTTTTTAAAATTTCTCTGTATAAACAGCGTTCATTATCAGGACAGATTCTTATAATCTTGATAAAACAAATTTAGTAGGATGAAATTGATTTCGTAAATCTATCTTTTTTTTTGTTTAAGTCATTGCATGAAAACAAAACAGTATTGCAATTAGAAAGCAGGTCAAATTCGTAAAGTATTTTTTATCTGAACGAAAAAAAATGTCATTCAAAATATAATCAAATATTTATTAACATAATTATATGAAACATTAAGAAGTAGCATAACAGCGAGTACAATTATAATGTAACAGAATGTTACAGACCAGGAAAGAATATAAAGTATCCATGAAAAACCCTCTATGGGGATTTTAAAACGAACATTTCTACGTCTTGTTCTTAAATTCCTTCTATTTTTGTTAAAATACAGTTTTATTCGGAATTCATAAATACATATTCGTTTAAAGTGATTGGTTAATATTGGTTTGACTTTTAAAAAAATTGAGCTAGAAGGTCACACTTGTCACCTGTGTCTGTGATATGTTACAAAAATTAAGCGCAGAAATAATTGCGTTCGAAAATAATTATTTATTGCTGCACAAATTGAAACATAAAGTGACCGGAAACACCATCTTAATTTCATCCCATACACTTATGTGTACTATTTAGGCGTCTATAAGACGCATATTTACAAAATTGGGGTTTGCCTTGTAGTTTTAGCTTTTCATTGTCAATAATGGTTGTTTTCATGGTTTATTTGTTCTAATACATGCACTTGTACACATGTTTCATCTTGGTTTGAGAATTTTTTAAATCGGCTGCTCACAAAGTTAAAAAATACCTTTAAATGCATCTCCTTAAAAAATACATATATATATTTACATGTATATACAGAACAACAATACGCCCCTCCCCATTTAAAAGTATTATTGGAAATGCACGAAAACAAAGTTTCCGCCTACTTTTCACTGATTCATACGCTACTCATGTTTTTAAATTTTACAAGCAAATGGTTGTAAATTGTGTTTACCGCCCCCCCCCCCCATTCGAAAACCTTCCAACATACACAAAGATGGATGCTTCGGTAAAGAAAAGGTAGAATGGCCATTAAAGAGAATAAATCAAAACTGCGGTAATGAGAAAAAGAATTTTTTGGGGCGGAAAGCGGTCATTATGCAACATTTATTGAAAAATTGCAAGGGAGCAAAGGGAGTGAGCCTAATTTTTTTTCAAATTTTTATTCATATTCTGTCACGAATTTGACAAAAATCAAGAGATCATATCTTGGCTAAATTTAAAAGAAATCCAATGCAAAATATGATCACTCATGAAAGTGAAAAAACCATAAACTGACAATGCATTTTAATAAAAAAAAAAAAGGTAGGAGGGGTTGCAGTCCCCTAAAAATACCACCAATCGATCACATCCCTCCTCCCTTCCCTCCAAATAGTAATAAACTCCCTCCCAATCTTGCGATCGTGATGGAGCGTCAAGTGCAAAAATAACGATGGGTCCCCTGAGAGTCTATTACAAAGGGATTTTTCAATCAGTGAAATTGATGCTTGAAGGGAGCGGGATTTTTTTTTTATCCATTTCGTCATCATCATTACAGGTCATGACCCGAGGATTTCTGAGATGCTATTAATACCACGCAGCTATGCCAACTGTCATCGCAGCTTTATACATCTATTTCTGTCTGTGATGTTTCAGTCATATCTATCTGTCTTTCTTTCATGTAAAGGCGTGTGCCTACTCCGGACATCCCTATTTCCCTTCCTTGTTTTCTCATTTTCCCTCTTTGCCTTGTTGTTATTATTATCATTCTTTTTTTCATTTTCATGGCATGAGTGATGATAATGCTTCTTGCGGTGGTTGTGGTGGTAAATGGCATATGATAAAACGAAGATGATGAAACGCGGGGAAGGGGGGGGGGGGCAATGAGTGCAAATGTCGCCTCCTTCCCTCTATAATCTTGTCCTCATCTATTCCAGGCACTCATTATCATTGCTTCATTTATATTTATGCACTTCTCTGGTATTTTATCCCCTACTTCTCCTATCTTAATCCCTCATTTACAAGTCTGTGCATCCTCCAAATTTTTCTGCCTCTACGCACCCCCACCCCCCCCCCTTCTCTCTCTCTTCTCAACGGGCGATTCCATGCTAGAAAAATCAGCTATTTTCGCAACATTTTTCAACCTATTGTCCAAACAAACAAATAACTTCAATTTGTTTTGTGGAAATAATAGAGTACTGCTGGGTAGACATATGAAAAATTGACAACCACCAAAAAATTCTGTCCATGGGTGAATTAGAGGTAAAAATCTTACGTGTCGCACGTGACATTTCTGAGTCCCGTATGACACACAGCTTTTTCGCCCTTAATTCAACCGCAATCAAATATTTTTTTGTTCGTAATCAGTAATGTTTTTCACACGACTACCCACTATAAGTTTATTATTGACCAAAAATAATTTATCGTTGCTCAAGCAATCGGCTAAGAGACCAGAAATAGATGACAAAATGTCCCGTACGGAACGTATGGAATCGCCTCATCATTTCTCAAATGGATACTTTCTACATGATCCATATCATCATTCTCTTATTTTTATCCATCCTCCAATCTATGTCTCTACGCACCCTCCCCCCTCTCTGTCTCTCTTACAAACACCAATACATTTTCTCAAATTTCTCAAATGGCTACTATGTACATGATCCATATCATCATTCTCTTATTTTTTTTATTTTGAGAATTCGTATGTTTGCCCTCTCTAAAGTGCCCCCCAATCATCACACTCACTCGGGTTTTATTTTCTAACCATCTACCGTATAGTGACCCGAGTTTTGATTTATGAGCTAGACCATGACGGAAACAATCCGTCTTTTACTCTTCCCAACATCATTTTCACTTGCACAGTATAATCTCGGTATTGCTAGGTCCTTGATCTTGGTCTACGTTGAATTATATACATGCTAATATGTGTAGGCCTATAGTTTGGTTAATGCCGAGTAATGACATTGATTCGTTACAAATTAATTTACTTGCCTGTCCATTTCCATTATAAAATGATACAGCATGACAAGTTGTAATTTATGATGGTATGATGATGCATTCATTTCAGGCCGTTTGGTGCCCTCAAATGCAAATTTCCAATATTCAAAATGCAATTTTATTCTCACTTGATCGATGCGTCTCTCACTTATAGAAAGCCCAAAGCAAATATTACTGTTCGACATGTCTATTGTGTCGCTAAAGATTATTTAGTTAAGATAAAAAATTACCAAAGCCTTTTGCACTATTTGAGATATTTTGCATGATTTTAAAAAGAAACACTAAACAAAACGACACTCCTCTACACTAAAAAAAACAGAGTAAAAATTTACCTAATAGTAGTACTGGGAAGAAAGGGACCATGCATGTTGCTAGGTGAATTTTTCCCCCATTATTGGGCAAAATGCATGTTTCAAGGGTAAATTTCAACGCAACATTGCGTAAAATTTACAAAATATTTGGTATAATTTTGGGTAAGACTGTTTTTACAGTGTACAGTGATAATATGATCTGCGGGTTGCCCTATATTCAGCGATGACAACAGCAACGCTATTTTGCAGAAAGCTATACTTTGCTATATTGCGTTAATAATGTTGTTTCATAACATTCTAAGTACGCCAAAATAACTAGTTTCTTCAATAAAAATGATTGATTTCTTCAACAATAGGCCCGCTTCTGCATTGTTCAGTGCAATATCAGTTGGTATACATCGCACAGTTTGTCGAATAATTTTAAAATGAACATTCAATAAATTTCCACACATTTTTCACATTCCGAAAATTTAAGATTAGATTGTTGGAATAGATTTGATTGTGATGATACACGTCACAATTGCGGCCACTGCGACATACGACCAGTCGAATCACCTTTCAAATCATATTTCAAGAAATAGTGCAACATTGCTGGAAATAACACTGGTGGTATTGGCACTTGTACGACTGTCGTGTGTGTGCAATATTTTGAAGTGTGCGTATATGTGATTTTGGGGTTTGGTGCGTGTTAGAAGAAACATATTAAGTTTACTTTCACATTTTGATATGACAAAGCAAGAAAGGGCGGATGAGGACAGAGGAGGAGAAATGGGGGGGGGGGCACCATTCATCATTCCCAAAACCTCATAGAAAAATTACTTTTTGTATACTCATAGTTCTGGAGTTCGATGACTTTGTTTACTGGCATTTCTCAGAATAATTTTCGGAATATTTTCATTCCCGGCAGACGTTGCACAGTTTTAATCCGTCGGGATATAAGAAGATGAAAGAAAATCGTCCCAGTGGTTACCGTTTATGCAGAAAATTAAAATCAATGGCTTCGCAATTTGCCAAATAGGAATTTTTATGGAGAAGGGCTCTTGGAAAAAGTCGTCGACAGGCAATTTCATAGTCATGATAATGGTGTTTTTCAACGAATGAACCCGAATCAAAGTAGGTCCAAGCTCGTATCATTTATGCGATAATCACAGGTAACATAAAGTATGATAAGGACTACAGATGAATGTGACCAAGGCAGCATCTTTCATTTTACAATAATAATGTAGTTACTATGTGACGCCCTAAACAAATTCATAAAATTAGTATAGGTTCTTATAATTTTCTCATCACGTTTTTGCTTTGTTCACGTAACTTTTTTTTAAGTAGGCCATAATCGTTGATTGTACATTTTTTAAAGACAATCTTGACGTCGTGACGATCTTCAATGAAACACAAAAGCCACATCATGTGCAGTTCTGACAAAGTTGATAGTGGCAAATGGATGTGATAATGAAGTTGATAAATAAAACCCCCTTTCTTGTCGCACCATGTACCAATGAATGAATCGAAGATAAAATTCAGTACGAGTGAACAGCGCCTCAATAAAAAGCTATAACCTCTTTGATGTTTTCAATACTGCTGGGAAATGAAGATTTGTCATGGCTGTTGAAATATGGGGCAAGGGTCAGATCTAAAAATACTGTCTATTTTTACAACTGGGTTTGAATATGGTGCTGCAACGGTGGGAATAAAATAGAGAGAGAAAACTATACAATGGCCGTGAGAAATTGTCGAGGAAGGGGGCCGGGATGGATTTAAAAAAGGATTTACTTATGCATTCATTGAATTATGTTTACATCCATTCCTTACTCCATCCATCTACTTAATTATGCATCTATAATCTTACTAATATATTCATTTTTCCATTTCAGATCGAGAAAAATGTAATGTAGTAGTGAGTAGTAGTAGTAGTAGTGGTAGTGGTAGTACAGTAGTATTATAGTAGAAGTAGCAGTAGTAGGGGGAGAGGTATAAGTTGGGGGTAGTAGAAGTAGAAGTAGTAGTAGTAGCATGCATCAGCAGCAACAATTGAATAAGTAGTGTATTAATACATAAGATAATGCGTTTCGCTGTATCATAAGATTTATTAAGGACCTAGGGGTTTACATATAGGTCGGTCGGAAGTACTCCCGAGAGTGTATCGGGAGTGCACAAATCACACGACGTCGTACAGAGGTCTTACGATTTGATTTTCTGAACCTTAAGGGAGATCATGGAGTGGCTTTGCGATCTTCTTACGGTTTCCGTAAACCTCCGCAAAAGACTCGACCAAATCGGCCGATCAGTAAACCGTATTTGCATGTTATGTGGCAACATCCACGCGACGATGTTGCACTGCCATCTACGATGTTAGTCCGCTTGCCACCCAATTAGTGCTTGTAGTGCTTAGTTGAATTTCTTTCTTTCTGGACATGCAGGAAGACAACAAAAGGGGGAATCCATATACGGCGAGAAGAATATGTTTTTGAAGGGGCGAGCAGCAGGGTGTTTATTTAATATAAATTGTTTCCATAAATTTCTCGCTGAAATATCTGACATCCCTCAGACTATGCATGGTGATAGCGATGTGTATAAAAGGCATGTATAGAATGCGATTGTGATAAGTTCACATGGCTCAGTTCACAACGAACATGGCTTTAAGATGTTTGAAATTCTGCCATTATAATAATCTCACGACTTCACTTTTCTTCCTTACAATATCTGATAAGGTTTTAATTCTTATTCGATAAGCAATAGAGACACATGAAAATCTACCTAACACGGCGCATTGGACGAAGAGAAGTTGACACCCTTTTCCATACAAAAAATTTAATATTCTGAGAGATTTGGACATACCATTCATACCAATCATGCCAATAGTATCATTATTTCACTTTTTTTTCTTTTCTGTCTTTTCCTCTTTTTTTTCTCTGAAGTGAGATTTTTTTTTTTGGGGGGGGGAGAGGGGGGGGGGGGGGGTTCAAGGGGACCATGCCCCCAATCTTTCCACCAATGCTCTCTGCGCTTTCCCCCTCCACTTGTTCAGTATACTATGTTTCGCTTGCAATGCTGCCCTCTTTTAAACAACGTTTTATCACTTCATTTCAACCTATTGTATCAGGCTACTATTTCACTATATTCAAGAACCCTTCTTCAATGTAAGTTCCAAGCTCCCACCCTCTCCAGTAAATTGATACACTCGCAATCAAGACACTATATAGATCGAAATAGATACGTACACCGTCGGTATGTCAGAAGTCCATCTTCCCCGACATGTCGAAGTCTCGACAAAAATCTATTTCGAGCAGAAAATTATTCTATTTTTACCGGCAGCCCTATCAAAGATTGATGAGGTTAAAATCCAACTAGCTTACCTGGAGACGGAGCGAGATGCTGCTCCGAAATTGCCCCGGGACGCGTGGGATGGGAATCCTGTGGTTTTCCGCTCCGAAGCTAATACTAGAGACGGCGGAACGAATTAATCACGTCGTCTGTATCGCCTCCAGGCTTACCGAATGTGTCGTTTGAAACCCTGAGGCCGTACGACAGATTTTCTCAGCAACTTTCCTCGTCTTTGGCAGTTCTGTTTCCACCCCTTCTCAACGCGGGCGATAATGGGAAGATTGGTTTGGTATTCAACAGTCTTTGAATGAATGTAGTCAGAGAAGACAATAGAACAAGAGAACAGTCGAGTAACTTTCTTGAAAGACACAAAGCAAGGGCTTTATCTTTGCAGTGCTAAAGATGCGAGTGGCGATTGAAAGCAGAAGCAGACGATGGTCCACAACCACCGGTAAACACTACCCTGGATGCGATAACTTTTGTCATGACATGCGTAGCGCGCTCTAGCGGCAAAACCATTTTAGTTTACTACCCATACAACCTCCAGCGTCCTGCATCACCCGTCAACTTTGATAAATATCCATCGTTAAAAGTCTTTGTCCGAAAATTGCACTGATGTGTCCGAAAATCAAATTGTATTTTCACTGTACGCACAGCTCACGTGAGAAGCTTCTCTTATAGGTCAAATAAAATGTTGTTTTATTTATATAGATATCCAAATGGAGTATATTTGTTTCAAAATTGTCTTTTTGAAGTAATGTGTCTTATGAATCTTTTATTTCACAAATAGTTAAATAAAAATGTACATATGCTACATAATCCCCTCAAAAAAAGTTCTGCAACTCAAGTTTGAGTGCTAATAAATTTCTTAGTGTGTCATCATCATATGTAAAAGTGGTATCATTAGAAAGTATGATTATTCTTCTTTACGATCATGTGTAATTTGTAATGCTAGTGTTATCATGAAATACACAGACATGATAAATATGCAACAACGTATAAAATGAAATTATCATGTATTGTAAATGAAAACGGTGAAAAAAATTAATTCAAATCGAATCGAATTTTCACAGGAATGTAAGGTAGGCCTATATTTTATTCTAATTTTCCTTGTTATTTTTATATGTATTATTTTTTTTCACAAACATTGGTTTTATGACAATTTTTTTCATGAAAAATCAACAATTCCAGGTACAACAAAATTAGTCTTACATGAGTTAGTTTCCCAATATCAATCATCAACCATGGACCGATTATTTTTCTTGTCAAATTATCTCTTTATTTTCAAAAGCACCCCCCTGCATATCTCCAGAAGTTATTTTGTCAATTACCTACACGGGTCAATACCGGCTGCCATAGGGTTAAGATGGATAGAAGTCCTACATTACCTCTAAATGCCAATACCCCCCCCCCCTTCTCGAGACAAACCAATAACATGGATAATGATAGTAGTTCGTCGTCCTTTTAACCGAGTCGCATAGTATACATTTACATTTTGATGGGGCGGACGTTCTTCATGCACTCTTTTTTTATTCGGCTGGAAATGGCCATATTCAACCCAACTCCGATGCGATCTTTAAAAGGGTCCCATTTGTGTCGCTATTCAATAAAAACCGCCGGCGTTATCGCGCTTCAACGCGGAGAACACCGAAACCTCAAGAGCGAAACTGATCCACCGTCCGTATACTCAGAAGATGCGTTACTTGGCGGGTAAAACATGTTAAAAGGTTGGAGGCTTTTAGTTTTCTTGGAAATGTCCCTTTGGTGGCATCTATCTCGCTTTTTACATCGCTAGATATGGAGTAATCATTAGGGGAAAAATAATTTTCAAAGCTTGATTTTGGGCACTTAACTCCTTTTTATGAGGAAGGGTACACGCTTCTGAAACTTCTTTCTGCTCGCGTTACCATGGTTACTGCTTCGGTCACACACTTGCTTACCTTTTTAATAATATAAGTTATCACGGTTCCTAATGTGAACAATTTGCATACAATAACATGGCGTTTCGAATGAGATATTGATGTACGGATGTTGAGAATAAAGAGAACTGTTAAAAAGTTATGTAGTAATACATGCACATGTAAAAGTGCATACGTTCCGATTGCGCTTAAGGTGGTGTCACACCTTGGCGTTTTAGACAGCGTATGCCCGACGTATCAAAATTTCTCTAAAACGTCGGCATACGCTGAACTTTGATATTTTTTTTTCAACTCTGGGCGTATACTTAGCGTATTCATAACGAGTTGGACGTATACATAACGTATTAGTAACTTATATCGAACGCTTCGTTAACTTATAAGTAACGTATTCCAACGAATGCTTAGCGTTTTGCTGGCGTACACAACTTACGCGCGGCAGCGTATCGCTGACGAACACGTGTCGTAGCATATAAAAAGGCTGCCGCTCGACTATTCAAATCATAACCGCACGATACATCACCGTATCAACACCACCGCCATGCCGAAGAAAACTCCTGTGAACCCCACCTTTATATACCAATTCCTATAAACTTGTCAATACGCCATTATACGGTAGCTGTAAGTTATAAACACGTTCAGTAAGTTTTGTGGTCGTCCGGAGCACGTCTTCATACGTCAATATACGTTAGAGTTAAGTTACACATACGTTCAAAGCACGTTACTCATAGGTTAGAAGTTTTAGGGTACGCTGGACATTATCTCGACGTACATCGACTTATGAGTAACTTACGAGTAACGTGTGTCAACGTGTATCAACGATCGCGTAACTTGCCTCCAACTTATGGTCCGCGTATGCGGGACGTATGAGCCATACGCTGGCATACGTCGAAAAATTTTGTGCTTGCACAAAATTTTTCGACGACCTCGCCGTATGACAACGTATACCAGCGTGTTTTAGCGTACTCTTAACGTATGCAAAACTTACCCGTAACGTATTCGACGTACGCCAGCGTATTCGCCAAATTCCTCATACGTCGGGCATACGCTGTCTAAAACGCCAAGGTGTGACAGCGCCTTTAGTCGAGGTTCGATCTACATGTACATGTAGTTTAACTCAAACTGCTAAGTCCAGAGTTAAGGTAATATATTCAACGTTACCATTATGATAAGAATCAGATGAGTGATTACTATCCCTGACAAAAACTTTAATATTCGTCACAATGTCCTAGTCTTTTTGTCATTTATAGTTTCTGAAATCTCCAACGTACTACTTGTACTCGAATCCCAACAGGGTGTTTGCTCTATGAAACATGTTTAAACTGTATCCTACCACCCATCCCCACAGACCAACATATCGACGAATACTAGATGCACGCACACCCCCCCCCCCATGCGCAAAGGCAACGTCTTGATATTTCATATGAAACTCAATGATCAGCAATATCAATTTCTTAAAGTCCATCAACCTTCGTTGATTCAAATACCTTCCGAATAGCTTCTCCAATATCCGATAAGACCGGATATGCGTCATGACTGTGTCTCCTTTAAACACCAGTATATCCGATCACCATGGTTGTTTTACCACATCACACGCATCCAGCTGAATTTTATTAACTGTTATGCTTTATTGCGACTTATATAGTCCAGCTCCAGTAGGTCCAGTGCTCATTAAAGGCCCCCTCACACCTAACCGAATTGCCTGAAATATGCCTTGCGATGGCTGGCGAAACGCAGTTTTTTTTTAAATCGTCTTCAATGGTAACTGATAGTAAATCATATTTACCCTTCGTGTTTGGGTTCGTACACCTTCTGAACTAACAGCTGCGATTATTCAAATTCGCGCGGAATTTTTGAACATGTTTAAAATTTCCCAACGAATTGAAAAATCGTTGGTCATCTGTTTGAATTCGCATCTCTTATTTAGTCTGCGGTATTCTTCGTTTGTCGTTCGTGTGTTATTGTCGCGCATAGTCCCTCATCGCGCTTTTGCCTAAGTGGACCGATCTCGAAAGAACCCTTAACGAAGCAACACGATGACACAAACATACAAGAACGCCCGATCTATTCCCTCGTCTTCGTTTCTAATCGCAAGCCATATCAAACCATTGCTCACTGTTCGTTCGTCTTATTGGGTAATATCAACACTTCGCTCGACTCTGGCTACAATTTACTCAAAGAGGTGAACCGAAAAATCGATATCCTTCGCATGTCATATTTATCATTCGCTTACCGTTCGTTGATAAAATTTGACAATAGTCACTGATTGCATGATTTGACGGAATTTTTTTTGAATTCGTTGAATTCGCGTGCATTTCGTGCATTTTTCCCATTCGTCACCCTTCGTCTGCCTACATTCGGTCAGGTGTGAGGGGGCCTTAAAGCAATTTTCATTTGATTGCTTGAAGTCAATCCACTGGAAGCAAACTTAATTTTAATAACGAAAGCATTTGACAATTTAATCTTATTTAAATCAATTTTATTGTTTTTAAGTCGAACATTATGAGACATAATGGTCTGAAGAAGAGGGTCCTTGAGGCACACATTCCTGGTAAACGTAGTAGAGGAAGACCAAGATGTAAATGGGACAAAACAGCGAGGGAGGCATTTGGTACCATGGAGAAAGCAACTAGAATGACTCAAAACAGACGGTTGTTCCACGCGCCATTAAGCTACGCTCTGATTAAAGTATGCTGTGACGACGACGAAGTCGAACATGAATGAATATTTTATTTTGATCGCTTGGTTTGTTAGTAACAGGTCAATTGTAAATTCATTAATCTTATGTTAATCTTATTTAAATCAATTTTATTGTTTTTAGTCGAACATTATGAGACATAATGGTCTGAAGAAGAGGGTCCTTGAGGCACACATTCCTGGTAAACGTAGTAGAGGAAGACCAAGATGTAAATGGGACAAAACAGCGAGGGAGGCATTTGGTACCATGGAGAAAGCAACTAGAATGTCTCAAAACAGACGGTTGTACCACGCTGCCAAAAGGGAAGCTTCGCTCTGATTAAAGTATGCTGTGACGACGACGAATTCGAACATGAATGAATATTTCATTTTGATCGCTTGGTTTGTAAGGAACAAGTCAATTGTAAATTTATACATTAAAAGACATTGTTGTTAAATCAGTTTCTTAAATTTTCCAAATAAACTTCAGTAATCTGACATCCATAGACTTAGTAGGGGAACGACCAGACTATAGTAGGAAATGGACTCATAATCATCGAGAAAAAAAAGACAGGTCATTTTGATCATGATCATGGATATACTGTACATGACATGGTTAGATACAGGTGGTCTCGGACTTGATAATGACCAAGTACAGGTAAAAATGGAAAAAAGGGATCATCATAATGATGTCTTTATTGGAAGTTAATATCACTAACTAGATATGGATCAACTGGTGTTTGAAATGTAATTACGGCAAGGTTGAATGAAAAAATTCGAAAAAGAAAGAAATATTGTGATTAGACCAAGTGGTTTTTTTTTACACCTGCGAGTCTCATTACACATGTGACAGACGGACGCCTACGTAAAATATCCTTGAAAGGCCAGATGAAAATGCGTTTAGATTGAAACCCATCTGTTGGCCCATATTCGATTAGAACAAGAAAAGTACACTGTTAGAAAATTTATCCTTAAACTAAAAGAAGTTCCTGCAGCAGAGTCTCGAGAACACCTGTAATCTTACCAGATTGCGTAATCTTACAGGAAATTGGTATTTGGTGTGTGTAATCTTACAAATTTCCTTAAATAAAACACTCTTTTCCCCTTTTTCTAACAGACTTGTTCTGTTAAATTGCAGAAAAATTCCTGTTTCATGAATTTAAAGAATGATTCTGGTATTGCTTTCTGCAAAATCTTCTTTTATTTTTCTGTAAAATCAGTTTTTTTTAACAGTGTACATATCAATAATTCACAGCTTTGCTGGGCTTACCAAACCTGTTTTCTGATTGCCTGTTTTTGTTTTTACTTCATTTTCAAATCGGTCACACTTGACACAGCATTCGGATCATTTACATCTATCGAGCCGTCAATATCTAAATGCAGGTTCATCGGTGATGACATTGGCAAAAGTCATGTTTGTAGTATAATCTAATATTGAATTTCATCTATAAAAAGATTTTATAATTCAGCACAAGCTGCAATACGAACTCGAAATATAACGCTATTATTCTTATCAAAATCATTCATACAAAATTCATGAGATAGCATTCAATTAATTAAGTTTAAAAGGCCACCTGCAAAGTCTGTGCTATCATGTTGAACATGATGAAAGGGCAACGTTACGATGTGGTTACAGCCACGTACTATGTTCAAGTTTCTCGACGTGAAAATTGTTTATGAAGTCGCATTTATCCGCGCACAGGCAGTCCACGATGGCAACTACAACGAGTCCACTAATAAAAAAAGGTTGATGTCCTGCTCCTTGATTTCCAATGATCTCAATCGATCGATGAATCCCTCCACGTAGAAAGTAGCACATGAACGTAATAACTATATAAATACTTCAAAAACCTTACAGAGGGTTAATTTGTGTGAACTGTTGTCTAACATCCGAAAGCTTCATCTGATGATAATGTTCAGGTGCCACTTAATGCAGGAAAAGCTTTGCCTTACCATGTTTTTGAAACAGGCCTAACTACCACCTCAACGAACTTCAAAGAGTGTCTGAAGCCAGCGAAGTCGCATCACGAAACGCCGGTTGTGTGATTGGCCACATGTTATATAATTCCATGCAGGACACGCACCTCTTTACGGAACCGGTCTAACTTTCATCTCTGAGAATTTCAAAGAGTTCCTGAAGCCAGCGAACTCGTACCACGTAATCCCAGTGGCAAAATCGTCATCGTCAGGTCCGAGGTATATCCCGTTGAGGTTGCAGTAGAGACAGCCGTTGTACCACCAGCCGCCTTCGGAGTAGAGTTCGGCACAGTTCTTCTTGGCAAGATCGTTGTCCCGATCGGTCGTCGTAAAAGGCATGTGATTGTGGTAGCTCAACGAATCGCCTGAAGAGGGAAGAAGTGGTATAAAAGAATTGAAGCTAGAGCATGTTTTATGATTCGCAAAATATTTCGAGGTAAAACTTGACATTTTTTTCCAAAGTAATTGCCAGACTGCCATTATTCTAATAAAAGTATTGGATCTAATTATAGACAACCTTCAATCCTTCAATTCAGAATTTTCTTGCAGGGCCCTCCCTAATGTCAATCAAATTAAAATGTGTGGTAATCTCTAGCGTACATAAGTGGACGGGGAGGGGGCAGAGTCGCCCCCCCCCCCCTCCCACACGCAGACTTTTCTTTTGAATTTAGTTGTCAAAAAGAGTCTCCCTGAAAGTGATTTTTCATGTACACAACTGCTGGTAACTTTCGGTTTAAAACAAAATTATTTCACTAAATACCTGCGGAGCCGTTCGCCTTGAATGAGCCAACAAGCAGCCGATAGTTACTTCTGTAATCACTGATCACAAAACTCTCATACTCCGCTGTAGCCTTTGTCCCGTTAAAGTCTTGGAGATCGATCCGGAGTTCGTAGTCGTCCTGTGATGTCAGTCGACTCATTTTGTCTAGTCCCATCCAGAACTCTTTAAGGAGATTACCGAATCCTCTTCGGTATGCACCCCACAGGCGAGCAAAACTGGTCTCACCGTTCAATCGACGCTGGATGACCTATATAAGGAAAGTATGACAAAGAGGATTTAAAACTAAATCAATAAAATAAGCAGAACTTTCGAGACAACTTCTTTAGGACCTGTAGGATTTCTTATCCCATTTCACAAGGTGATATTAGATTTTCGTTGAGAAATTTCTTCGACATCCCGGATTGGGGACAGTGTTTCCCTTTGAATTAATTCTGCGTTGCGCATTGTCCCCTGGTGATATTATCTGGGCAACTTGTCTTATTTGTTTTATTTTTGTATTATATACATTCCCTCTTCTGAATATGAGCGTTCTGAACATTCAAATATCTAACCAGTTGAGTTTTGAAACAAGTGGACAAAGAGAGAGAAAGATCTTACCGTCCAACCTCCCCCAGCAGTAGCCATGTCACAGAACACCTGGAAAGGCTGTCCGCATCCGTCTGGCAGTATGGTATAGACCCCAGAGACGTTACCCACTTGTTGCTGCACTTCAAGACAATCTCGCGGGATCACATCAGGTGGTTCCATGATAACTAGCTGGACCCCTTCCAGGATTGACGGGGGGTGTCTCGATACCCGGCTCGTCATCGCCATGCTCGTCCTCCTCGCCTGTTGAAGCGAGGACGACATCTTCGATGGATGATGAGGACGACGATGGAGTTAACGGTTCATCGTCTGATGATGATGATGACGACACAGTTTCTGTGTTCATGGTGTTGGGTGACGTAGGCGCTTCTGATTAATAGTAATAAATAAATTAATTTCATTGTTTAGATTGAATAGGGATAACGCCGGGGGGGGGGGCACTTCCATGGACGAGTGGAAAAAACGTTCAGAGGACCCCCTTTTCAAGATAGGGCAAGTTGTAACGTAGGGGTGTCAGACACACTACAATAATGAATAATAAACTACGTGTTTACGGTACAATTTGCGAGGGAAGAGTAAAATACTTTATAAAGGATGTACCTTTTTGCCCCAACACAGAACACTACGTGTGTAGGGTCCGATTTGAGCGAGGTGTGTTGGGTGGTACTAAACCCAATGCAAGTAAAGGTAAAGCCGACGTCCGTGACATAACGATTAAGATATCGTTGTACTTGTTTAGGGTGTCGATTCAGGGAATACTTGTCAAGGGTACCGCTTTGTGTGGCAATACTTGTTAAGGGTAGGGTTACACACGCCAATACTTAAGTTGTGCATTTTCAGAACATGGAAAATACTTGTTTAGGGTGCTTTTCGAAACCAAATGGTCAACTCGTCAATGGAAGTGCCCGGGGGGGGGGGGTTAACGTGTCAAAGTACGTTGGTCCGTAACGAGTAATAACGGAAATAAAGTTAGAGAAATGACGATTAACTGATTTACATGTAGACCTATACTTTAACACTATTCTATCATTCTAATTCAATATTCCTTATAATATTATGATAATTGTTTATTTTTCTTTTTTTGCACCAAATCCAACGTGCATACGTGTATTTAATGTATTTTTCTGTTTTTTTTCTCCCCTACTTGAAAGAGTATAGGGGACATTTCCTGCCCCTTCCAGGGCTGCACCATGCAGTAATCATGGTAGTTAGGTATGTTTTCACACCATGCTCACCATACGTATCAGCATGATTGGTCTCCCGCACACTCGAGAGTCCGTCGACGGCTAACTGAAGCTCGCCAACCGTCTTAACATGGAGATCGACAGCCAAAGCGGTGTCGATGCACACCCCTTTTGTCTCTTTCACCTCCTTGATGATCTTCTGCAGGGCGTCACACCCGCACTCGACGTCGGTGTTCGACATCATTGTCGTCGATGGCACCAAATCGATGCCGGACCTCGTCGGGTGGTTCAATCGTTGGTTGATGTTTAATTCTTCGATGCCATCCAGCATTGGTTCGGAATCTGATGACGAACTAAAACTTGCAGGCGATGACGATGTCGCCGAAATAAACAGAATTACGCTGATGAGGATGGGATAGAAGTTGTGATACATAACACCCATTGTCCAATTCCTAAGCGAACATGGTGAACGATCGCGTTGCGTCATTTTGTATAGACAGTTTGGCCTGATTAAAATGAAATTCTAGTAGAAAAGGCTCTTTAACTGATAGGTCATGTAGATTAGGTCTACATACACCATGTACACGAAAACGAAATCGTAAGGTGACCGTTAGTATTTGTTGGTAGTTGGTCCTGTGTCACGGTTGGTGTCTTCTATGAAGATGGTAAAAAATCCATATGATTATACGTTAGTAAAAACCCAATGTCCGGCGATGCAAAACTCAACTTGTGCGAATGAAATTACCTCCTAATCATGCATTGTGCCATTGTCGTCGACAATCTGCTAATCACGATCGTATCGGAATGTGCCCTTCACAAATGAGCATGATGAAGACCAATACTTGTATTGTAATTTTAGGTATTGAAAAAACTCGCGTGCAGTACTGACCAGAGTATCGCTGTGGACGTAGATCACAACATATTGAGCGTCGATAAAGGTAACACATCCACCTCTGCATTTCAGGTACAATTGATGTGTGGTGCTTTACACATTATCATCAGGTGCAATAAACGACCAGACGTTTACCTGGCCCCATGGCCATACTGCCTCACTTTGTTTACCACGCGGAAGTCAAGATATATACCATGAGAAGGCGCACCTCCGCACCAACATGACGAAAAGTCGATCCGAAATGGCAGTAAAGAGCCTACCTGGTGGGAGGTTTGAGTTACCTCATCTGCCACTATACCTTTCTGGTTCAATTGATTCTCTCGTTGATGTTTCCGTCTGCGGTATCGAAAAGGTTTATTTCTCTGAAGATTTGTGGAGCAGATGCACCACAGACAGTGAAAGTGGGATTTTCCGGAAGAGAATTATAGTCTGAAAATATTTCCGGTTCTCTACGGTGTCTGCCAGAGAACATGGAAGATTGCCCTTTTTTTGGTCCGATTTAATTGATTGTAATTTTCCGATATCATCACACCCCCCATGATCCTTCACTACTCTGACTACAGAATTGATCGTTCTATCACCAAACCTTGATATATTTAATTCGTTCCACAATCCCTGCAAAGTGCTTCAGTCTCCTTTGACATAGGAATAGCGAATTGTGAGAATTACATCGATATCTCTGGAATAGTTAAACGAAGTTGGTTTGAAACAGTTTAACGGAAAAAAAATCTCCAAAGTTTATTTTCAACGTGCATCGATGAAGGTGGATTGTAAAAGTTTGATAGCCACAATAGCGGGAAACCCTATGACAGACTGCACATCCGGCATTGGTTACCATGACGAGGGCATATATTACCAGTTAATCATGAGAGTTTTCAAATTAAAAAGTGTAAGAATTACGAAGGGAGGAAAATTGTTATTGTTCGAAGATGTTATTATTACCCCCCCCCCCTATAAAGATCGAGCCAGCTACTTATGAAGAAAATATGGCGCATTGTTTCGTGCTTCTGTTTATTATTATTATTATTATTATATCATTATCATCATTATTATTATAAAATGTTGACAAATTATGTAAACAAAGAACCGTTGGACAATATTTCTATACGACAACGAGTATGCATATATTATACACCTAATACTAAATTGGCAAAAAATATATATCATTGGAGTGACTAGGCGTAAAAGTGAAAGGGGCAAAAATGACAGCGGCAAAATAGACGGAGGCAAAATTAACAGAGGCGTTTCATATGGCTCCATTGGAGTGGCCCTCTTTAGAAGAACTTATTTTTCCACAGGGTTCATGTAAAGAATAGATAGATGAACATAACAATTTTTACAAAATTTGAAACGTCAACAGGAATATTAGAGGTAAATATAATTATATGAGTGGTGTGTGTGTGTGTAAGGGTGTGTGTGTCTGCTGTATTAACAGAGTTGAGCCGAGGGACCCAACTAGTTGATCAATGGTTATGCTTATCAATAGTGCATAGCGCCAGCTATAGTTTCAGTGAACCATGCCGTTCGTACTTTCTTTCTATATAATATATACTTCCTTAGTTGTGACTTTGTGCTGACTTTATATGTTATCATAAAGCGATAAAGCTAAATATCCCAATCCCCCTCTTACCGGCCCTGCCAGAAAAAAGGGTGCAGTTTAAAGATTGGCATAATGACAATTTTACAATAATAATAATGAAAAATAATGATATTAATAATAATGATAATGAATAATAATATTTAGCTTTTACATAGCGCTTGATACAGAACAGTTTCTTAGCGCTTTACAATTTAAACAGAACGTAAATAAAACAAATACAACATCATGACTTTGAATAGAAACAAAGTATGAATTATAAGTGTACAACCTTAAGAGGTAATTAAATTTTAACCATATAATAACAAATCAATAAATGAAATAGCCAGATAATAATGGATAACTGGTAATTATTAGTGTAAAACATTAAAAGGTAATGAAATATGAAGCATAATAACAACAAATCAAAATCAAGAAAACGGATAACTGGTTATTGCAACAGCTTACTTGTTTTGTTGATTAAAAAGGTGTGTTTTGATTGGAATACATCGGCAGTAGGAGAGTTTTAATGCGGGCAGGGAGATTATTCCAGACAGCAGTGGCGCACACCGAGAAAGCAGAGATCACCTAGAGGGCTGGGTGCAAGTTGCAGTTTTGATGATGAGCGGAAAGACAATGCAAATATATAATACGAATAACTCTATCATTGTGGAAAAAAAGCTTGTTCATGAAGAGAAATATCTTACATCACACTCATGCCAGCGGAAGTATCTCCAAACCGCCTGATTCGAAGTTGACCAGTCTGCAGCTGGTATGATGGGTGTGACTGGCTGCAAAATTGAGTTCGAAAAACGTGGACCAAATTAACCCCCATTTCTTGCATATCTCAATTTTGGTTGGGAACGTTTTACTTGTACTAAATGAAGCTTTTCATCGAGAATAATCATGAGGTGCTGGGGTCGGTTGAGAATATTTTCAGTTAATACAAACCAAACTACGTAATGGAATTCCGAGAGAAAATAGAAATTTGATATTTTTCCTTCTTCTTGTTCATGGTTATTATTGTTTCTGATTCAGGCTTAACTTTCGGATCACAGGATTTGATATTAAAAATATATAGTTATAAATGATGGCACAGTCACAACGACGAAACAGAACACAAATCAATTAAAGTATTAACAATTACATACTATCGGCGAGTTTGAGATCGGATACGTCAATTTGACTGTCGTATAACGCGATAGACCCGCTACAGCGTTTTTGTCTTGTTTTCGAAATAAAATGAATGTTTGACCGGTGTCAGGTTTCAGGAAGTAAATTCCCTTTTTATTTCCTTGTTTGCTGAAGGTAATCTACCTGTGAAACTACCCACCTCAAGTACTTTGATATTCAGTTACCTACAGACATCACCTCATTTCATATTTCATTTTTTTTCTCAATAGAATAGGGTTTAATTTTTACTTCCTCAATCATTTACATTGTACAAGTTCCAACGGCACCCCCGTCTCATATAAGGTATTCAATACAACTCTCTCTTTACCCCCCTCTCTCTCTTACCCATTAATACACACAGTCACACTCCTGCACCATTTTCATATATCAATTTGCGTGTGTGTGTTTATATCTTTTTGTTTGTGTCTTAATTTTTTATTTTTTTTATTTGTATGTTCTCATTTACATCGTCACTGTACATTGAACCCCCCCCCCCCAAAAAAAAACCCCACAAAAACCCAGCATGATATACCTCAAAATTCAACATAAAAAATTTGACAACATTATATAAGTATAGCAAGAAAGAATTTTAGATACATGTTCAATAATAAGCAAACATGGTGTCTAATTTGACTTTTCAATCTTCTTCTTGCAATTTTTCCCCCAAAATATACTTTATTTTATATTGTTTGCTCTCCATTTTATTTCTTTTAAGAATGTTTCAAATATTTATTTGAAATTTGATTTTTTAATCGTATTCTATGTCACAGTTTTCTTTTTTCAAAATGAACTTAACAAGAGATGGAAAACCCATACCTTAATCTCAAATATGTTAACAAAGTTCGAAAGATATTATCGCTCAATAAAACAGTTTCTTGTTAAATAATTTTTAACATTCTTACATTCTGCAAATTTAAAAAAAAAATTCTGGTCACTCAAAATGCTTAATGGAAATTCCATCTTGCTTGTTTACAGAAGGATATTATTTTATAGCTTAGGTCACTGAAAACCTTGTTAAGTTGTCAAAAGTCAGCCATTTTCTCGAAGCCGATTGATCGAAAGTCCTGATTTTTGGTGTTACTTTAATCTGACACCTGCCTTTGTCGCACCAGAGCTTCAATTGTTGTGGGTCTTGTATGAATTGCCTGGTCTATAATCGTATTTGAAACGACTAAAGAAACAAGAATTTCTTTTTTGTGTTCAAATCGCCCCTTGAAGGTCTTCTAACCTCTTGCAGCCTGCTACGACCTATGGTTGACATTTCATGGAAAATTCACCTGTTTTTTTTACAACTCACAAACGGACTTTTGTATAATGAATTTGATAGTAGCATCAGGATTCATTTGTCAAATCCGCTTGACATTTGTTTTAAATCCAAACATGAGAATGCCGAAATATTAAAGTTTGAGAAAGTTAGAAACGTATGGGGTAGATCATTTGCTCATGCGTGCCACCATAAATGGAACAGACTTCCTCAGGACATAAAAAATCGAATCTATGTTCAGTCTTTCAACAATGTTCTCAAAACCTTTCTTTTTACTCCTTAATTTATTTATGAGCATTGAGCATGCTGCATTTTGGATTTGGCGCTGTGTAAGTCACATGTATTATGACTATTACTATTAATACTAAATCATGTATGCGTGCTTCACATGTATCAATTTGCATTTATCAATTCAATACAAGTATGGGCTGGATATGCCCTCTTCAGCTAAGGTGGATGGTCCTCTAATGCGGGTCCAATCTGCCGAGAGACTGGAAAAATACGACGAACGAGAGACATCATAAACAAAACCTCTCCCACTCGGTCATGAAATTATGTTTTAAAAAGTTTTACGATACCAATGGTAAGAAGAATGATAGAGTTGATAACCATTATTTTAAAGGGGGCAGGGGCGACTTGCATTTCGATTCCGCCAACTGGGGCTTGACTCTTCCTGGACATTCTACAGTGCAATGCTTTACGGGACTCAGGGGGCGGAATGCAGGATTTGCCAACATAATTGGGGAGGAGTTCTTTTTAAAAGGGACGACATGCAAAAAAAAAAAATGGGGCTCGTGTTCGCTTTGCGCACCCCTGGATCCGTTCATCGTGGAAACTCTGTGTCTTTTCATATTGCAAGTTACACCCATCAATGGCTGCGATTATCTTTTAATTTCTTTTTAAATAAAATATCCTACTCTGTTCATATTTTCTTGCGTGATTCAAGATTTCACTTGATATATACATTTACCCAAAGGACACGCATTATCTCAGCCTTCTCTTCGGGCATGTCAGGTTAATTCGGAGTGTGACGGACGATTTCTTGGCTTGCTCTGGACTCTTTCTGTTGTATTTCAAAATGAAACTTTCGGATGTCTCGTGTTTCTTTAAACATTAAATAATTGAATCGTAGGACATGGCCAAGACAGGGGCATTCCCTAACAGATCTCTCTCTTCGCCATGGGACCGTCTCCAAGCGTCCCCGTACATGCCATATGTATTTCCTTTGTATTTTCCTTATGGCTGTTATTGTAGACATATATGGTAGAGGGATGTGAAAGGCATTATTCTGGAAGACGGGTGAAATTCCATTCATGTAGTTGAATTCCAGAAAAAAGAACGCTTTCGATATGCCAGAGAAAGCTATTCCTTTATACAGTTGAGAAAATTCAAATCTTTATTTTTGCAAACGCATTAAAATGTCTGTAATTTATATCCTGAAATTCCGCCTAGAAATGCCTGAAATATATATTTTTAAAAATACAAAATTGATAGACTCACAAACATGATTTCCTGATTTACTGAAAAGGACTACCATGGAATTTTGTTTATTCGTTATGTTCATAGCTCAATTTGGACACTCATTTAAGTAGATAGTTTAGTGATAATCGCTCGTGTCAAGCATACGTTCTATTTGGGTGACGATCACATACGGTCTTATGATTTGTAAAAAGACTTGTCAACAGATCGTAGAGATACGAGAATTCAATTTCCCTGATACCTCTTTCCCACTCCCGTACGATCCGCTGCGATCGCCACGATTGATATTCCGTAACTGATCGCGAGAATTTTTAACCATTCATTTTTTTTTCTTTTTTTTGTTTTGTAGTGATCTTTATTATTCATTCAAAATAAATTTCGTACATACATAATCAAGAAAATATAGAACAGGATAATAATTGCAGCAGTGCAGTAGACAAATTAAATATCAGTGTAATAAACATAACAGGCAAATTGTTTCAGAACAGAGACATAATCCGAACTCATATAAAATATAACATTTTAACAAGTTATGTATACATGCAGCTAAAGCAAGTAATAAAACAAAGACGAAACTACGCGAATTAAAAGAATGAATATATATAAATATATAAATATATATATATATATATATATATAATATATATATATATATATATATATATATATGAGGTTCTCGTACATACATAATCAAGAAAATATAGAACAGGATAATAATTGCAGCAGTGCAGTAGACAAATTAAATATCAGTGTAATAAACATAACAGGCAAATTGTTTCAGAACAGAGACATAATCCGAACTCATATAAAATATAACATTTTAACAAGTTATGTATACATGCAGCTAAAGCAAGTAATAAAACAAAGACGAAACTACGCGAATTAAAAAAAAAAATATATATATATATAAATATATGTATATATATATAATATATATATATATATATGAGGTTCTCCCATCCCATGAGCCCCCCTTAGACCCCAAGCTAAACAAACTAACACACCAACAACAAACATGAGAAATAGTAGACAGGAATAAGAAAGAAAAAATAAATAAAAAAAAAAAAAAAAAATTGATCAATGCGATATGATACGAACCGATACGATCACTGCGATTTTTACCCGATTAAGATCACTTTCCAATCGTGGTGCGATTCGCTAAAGTGGGAACTTGCGATCGTTTGCGATCATTTGGTCAGAATGTATGTTGCACACAATCGCAACGGTTGTAAGCAGTCGTACCACCAATTGTGAAAGGGGCTTTAGGGAGTACATTAAATCGTAGGACGATCGTACACTCGGGGTCTGCGTCTCCCTATGAAGTTCATGAGACCGATGAGTTACGATTACTTTACCGGCATCGTAAGGTCATCGCATTTAGGCCGAATTCGGGCAAAATGCATTCACCCGATGACCAGAAAGATTATAAAACACTTCCTTTCTTCCTGGGTAGTTGTATTCGAAACAAAGCAAGTACATATATCGCTTTAATCAAGGACCTATATACGAATATTCATATCTAGCTATTCTGATACCCCCCCCCCCCCCCCCCTCTTCTTCCGATAAGGCAATTCGAGCGATTTGAAAATAATTCCTTCCAATTCACTCTAACTAAGAAGTTCCATGTGAATAGCAAAAACAGATTGTTGGAGCTCCAACATTATTTTTTTTTCAGTCGGCTTTGCCACATTTAACGAAACTTCTCGAATTAGTCATACCAGTACGACCCACTGCTAACCGACAGATGGGATGTCATTGACAATAACGTTACAGTCTTGATCGGCTTGAGGTTGGCTCCGTCGGTGGGACTATGGCATTGCCTGTAATGTGTTAAAGCGGTTGCTCCGGAAGCATAGAAAAGGAGTCGGAAACAACAATCATGACAATTGCAAGGAGCCCTGTTCCAACCATCATTATGGCATCCGGTGGTTCAGAATCTGTGGAGTGAAAGACACACGGAGAAAATACTGAAATAAGCTGCAATGCCTGTGTATGTTTTGAATTATTTCAACGTCCCTGTACTCTTATGTTAAATTATATATGCTATACAAAGGCATGACTTTAATAAGGCCTTCAGTGTGGACAGTGTCAGGGGCCGCGGAACCAGGGGGCTTTTGGTTGGGGGATTCATGCAGTCCCCATTTTCCATTAAAACTGCACAAAAGCGTAATACCGTCTGATTTTGATTGTTAGCATGGTTGCCACCTCCACTTTCGGCTCAGCCGCCACCCCCCCCCCCCCAAAAAAAAACCCGTTCCAAGGCCCGAGTGTGACGATTCTCGATAAATTTAAAATAAAACAGGATTACATTACGTAATGGGTATCAATAACGCTGGCAAATATGACTATTACCCCAAACTGGTGAAATAACTGTGCAGTGGAAAAGCACGGACCTCTTCAATATAAAGAGGATCATGGGTTCGAACGCGAATCATACTTAAAGGACAAGTCCACCCCAACAAAAACTTGATTTGAATAAAAGAGCAAAAATCAACAAGCATAACACTGAAAATTTCATCAAAATCGGATGTAAAATAAGAAAGTTATGGCATTTTAAATTTCGCTTCATTTCACAAAACAGTTATATGCACATCTTGGTCGGTATACAAATGAGGAACTGATGACATCACTCACTCACTATTTCTTTTTTATTTTATTATATGAAATATGAAATATTTTCTTTTCTCGTCATTGTCATGTGAAATGAAGTTTCATTCCTCCCTGAACACGTGGAATTCCATTATTTTAACATTTTGTGCTTCAGGCAAGGAGGTCCTAATCGTCAAATTCGTAAAAATTGAAATATTGTATAATTCAAACAATAAAAAACAAAAGAAATAGTGAGTGAGTGACATCATCGACTCTCTCATTTGGATGTAACTGGCTCGTTCATATAACTATTTTGTTTAAAATAAGCGAAACTTTGAAATGTCATAGCTTTCTTTAATATTTTACATCCGATTTTGATTAAATTTTCAGCATTGTGCCTGTCTGATTTTTCTTTATTGATTCAAATCAACATTTTTCTGAGGTGGACTTGACCTTTAAGTAACTCGAAAATGGGAAGTTCTGTAATTTTTCTGTGTAAGAATTGAACATGGTAAAACTATGCCAGAAAACAGTTTAGCTGCAATGGTTCTAACCCGATTATTTCGATATATATTCTGTATTCTCGTAACTGTTTTTCATCGTAACGTTCAAAAATGAAGGCAAACAGACAATGAGGAAGCAATGCTCGATTTTGCCGGATATCTGAAAACTTAAGATTGTTTAAGGAGATTCAAGGGGAAGTCGGTCTCCGGTATTGTTTTGTCATTCAGGAATCAAGAACATTTCTCTGTGTGTGCGTGTGTGCGTGAGGGTTAGTGTTAGTTAGTGAGTGTCAGTTTACAATTCTTCGAAAAAATACTAACTTTCTTCATTAACAGTATTGTACTACTGAAATGAATATAAGAGAACTGGGAAGACAAGTCTAAAAGTACATGTATGTTAAATGGTATTTCATATAATCATTACAATTTCAATTATATTGCAATGTTCATTGCTCGCCCCATTTGGGGATCAAAAATTCACCTAGTCCTATACGTTTGGTATCTCACAGCATTTTCTGAACGAAAAATGATCATGGGCACGACAAGAGGGACTACTCTAACCAAGCCGATGATGATTTTGCAAATAAAATCGTCCTGACCATCATGGTGGTGGTTTATTGTGTAAATGAAAAAGGTGATTTGAAATTACATTTCTAGGTAACCATATATTTATGGAGGCGTTAAGGATGTTTATAACATTCCGTTAAAAGGAATTACTTCTTCCCCCATAAAAACAGGATCATCCTGCATAGTTAATCTTAAGTAAGCTCCATCTTCCTCTACAATAAAAATGTATTAAGACCCCCCCCCCCTAAAAAAAAATTATAATTTTAACGGTTTGAAATTGGTTTCAGGATCTTTGTTAATCTTAAGCAGGATAGGGCACCGCAAACCAAATAGTTAGTTCCTTGTATTCATAGCAATGGGCATGCAATGTACTTGATATATCAAAACTAAACAAACATAAAACCATGTTAGACAAAACCATAAGATTAACCAGCAATACTTTCAGGGTTATTTCTCGTCGGAACTTAATTCATACAAACAATTTACATACAGGCCTACGTGAGAACATTTGAGGGGGGTTGGCAAAATAAGGTATTGATATGTGGCAAATTTAAGATGTATAAAAGGAAGCAAGCTAGCAGAAAAGTTTGACCCTTTTTTTAGAATTTATGCTCTCTTCACTTTCTAATCCCCAATGATATATTTTCCGGGTTTCTTCTGCCTGCTTTATGTCTTAAAATTAGGGTTCGAATACATTCAGCATTGCAGTAAACATGCCTTTCTGGTCCTACTGTGACCAACTATCAGGGTTCATTATCGCATGAATTATTCGGGTTTCTTCTCCAGTTCAATTCAAATACAATTCGTTATAAAATATTCCTTCGACTTCACGCTCAAAAAGTGGACGCTTCCGTTTGATATTATATTCCCTTTTTCTTTCCTTTGGGATGAACGCCTGATTTTCCGAATGATGGGGTGAGACAGTCTTAATCCCCAGACCCAGTCTTTCACTCAAATTTACCAGCCCCCCCCCCGCCACTTGGTTTGTGGCGAATGATTATTCAAATAAGGATATTGATAATTTTGTTGATTAAGTCAAACTCGCTTATGGTGAGTACAAGGTCAACTTGTCCTTGATTTGATCAGGCTAATAATCAATGACAGTGATTTATCAGAACATTTCAACATTTTTTTTGTATAGGTCTTTAAACATGTATAACATATTTCAATGTGCACAGCCATGCATACCAATCTTTTTTTTTTCGTTTTTTTCTTATTCTTATGAGGGGCCTTAAGTAAATGACGAAGGTTATTTATTATTCAAATGAATTATTTGCACTGCATAGAAATCAAATAAAAAGAAATAACATGTATTTATAAAATTCATTTCTCGTTTGTCATATTTTGAGGAACCCACAATATACAAGCTTAGCTTTTTAGTGGGATCCTCCATTCTCACAAATTATAAATCGCAAATCCTTTACACATGATTATTTTGTATGTAACTTTCTTATAACATGCCTTTCTCAAGTTGATTTTATGGCATTGGTATATTTTTTATGATGTTGACTTTTAATGATTGTATTCATTTGATTTATATTTTGTTGAAAATGAAATAAATGAAATGAAATGAAAATTTAACTCATGTGGAGTTTGAATGGTTCGGAGAGCTAGAGGTAAACTGACCCGCCTTGATGAAAATCATGTGATGCGTTATTAGAAATCTTAAGGTCTGAATAATAGACTAACCTAATCGTCGATAACCTGCTAATTATGTATAATACAATTATTGAAACTTCCCCTATATCAAATGTCCGAATGTAGCGTGTCTTCATGATTTAATCCTGGAGCTTAGGTCTTCCTCGTGTTTTCATCTTATTCGGCCCTGCGTTCAAATTTACTTCGAGTCAATAACGGTAAACGCTCAGAGGGACAGTACATTGTAGACGATATCCCTGAACGTGCACCGACTCATAAGAATTCGCAAGTCCTTTGTCATATCTGAGCAATATCGAGATTGGATTTATGCACCTCGACTGGATTTTGAGCCCGGGGCAATAGAGGAATCCCCGATGCTGTATTTGAGTCCTATATTCATTCATAATTATGCCGTAAAATTCATTTCTGCTGGTCGGACTCTCCAAATGAAAACGTCTTGTCTTCATCCTGATCATGTTCCAGCATTTATTACTGCTGGCCGTTCAGAGCATGAACTAGCTAGATAATGTACTGATAGGATCCTATAACGCTCAGTGTCTTATTTTGGGGGTCTTTGCTTTGCTTCATTCGCACTTGTTTTCCTCAATGAACCGACCTAGGGAAACAACCTTTGCCAATTTAAAAGCTATAGCCTACACCCCGCTTCGAAAGCTTGAGCTCATATCGACATTTTCATAATGAATTCCAATTCTATTGTCGACGTTCAATACCTGACCTTTTTCGTTTAGTTGTCAAAATTGGAGAAAAAAACTTGACAGTGGAATTTGTTGTTTCGTGCTTTTGCATGTCTGGAGGCATGATTGGTAAACAATTATTTGAGGCGCATTGTGTAGCTGCTCTTGACACGCAGTGTGAGCCCAATCTTCATGAATCAAATAGTGGAATAAGTGCCAAGTACTTCTTTTCGGCGTACAACATTATTGTAAGTTTGCGAACGTGCTGTTCAGTGGTTTCATATTAATTCGTCATGATCACTGACCCAACGAAACTTGCGAGCAGAGCTGCGGAGTGGGAGGTACTCGGTTCACGACCAGATTCTCTCGTTGGGGAGTAGTCAACCAAGGTTTTCAAAGTCCGTGGAAGTTCCAAATCAGGACTTCGCCTATCCACTAAAGGCTTTGGAATCATTGCAGATTCACTTATACTAAAAGGAAATATGAGTCGACTCCGTACCTGAATCCACTTAGCCGATGAAAGATAAAACTTTGTCTGCTCAAAACAAATCTTCTGCTGGTAGTGCTTAGAAGGTGTCCCGAGAAGCACATCGGGGTCAAGAGGACAGCTCCTAACGCGGAACAGTTTTCTCCAAGATCCTCAGAAGTCAGAACTTCTGGAATCAAAGGAGAGCCATGGCGGAGATATCCCCCTTTACTTTCTTTCTGTCACTTTGGTCAGTCTTGACCGCGGTCCAAGGTTTTAATATGGACTTAAATGCTCCAGTTGTACATTCTATCGACGATACCGAATCGCAGTTCGGCTTCTCGGTGGCTATGCATCGGCACAGCGGAGACAATATGTAAGTTAATATCACATTTTGATAGCGAAAAGGATAAATAAGTTCAATTCCATGGTCAGATTGAATGGTTGTCTTTCGTAAATGGCAAGCTTGTAGAAACTGGAATGTTGGCATGAAATAGCTGGGCGTCGATACGGCGGCCAGTGCATAATTAGTAACAGTTTCATTGAGTATTTATATTACTGTAGCCGTGCATTATCATCTTGGATCAGTTCGGAGAGAGAAAAAGACAGAGAAAGGGAGATGATTATATTTTTCATTTTTTTTAGTCCTGCTCCGAACTCGATGGGCTTCTCGGTGCATATCTATTTCAAAGGGTAAAAAAAAACGCATCTGGACAGCATGCATGTTACATATATTTTGGAATTGTGAAATGCATTTCCATGTATAGATGCAGCTAACCAAGACAATCTCAGCTGATTTGAATGAAATTCGGAATAGGGGAAGGGAGGGGGGGGGACCCTGGTCAGAGATACCTTCCCATGTGTTTGTTCATTTATTTAATAGTATAGAGCATATAGTATAAACGGCGGGGGTGTCAAATTCTGATAGACACTACTCATTTTAGTGTTTTATTCCTAATTATTGTTGATGGCAATTACTTGCTTTTTGGCAACACATCATCTCTTTGTCAATATCCACTGGCCGCGATTCCGTTTTCTAAAATTGATAGCCCTTCATATGTTTTGCTTGGCAACAATTGTTTTGAAAGAGATGGAAGACATTTGCACGCACAAACCATGACTGTGCATGAATAATGAAAACAACTCATAGAACAATTGATAATAAAACATCGAGTAAGAGTAATCATGTTTAACCCATTGGGTGCAGATCCGCTAATCCGAAAATATAATTTAAAAAAAAAAAAAAAGAAAACACGAGTCAAAAAGTTCCTATAGTAGAAACGAAAACCTTATAGGTCAAGAGAGCATTTCATGAAAGATAGTAGCCATTGATTTTCATTTATAAATAAGCTCTGCGCCAATCAGATGCAATGATTTTAGGAGCTTACCACAGAGTGGATATGAGAAAAACCTGTAAGCACTTGTTCATGTCGTGCTCCATGCATAGGCCTACATACCTGCTTCGCATGTCGAGTATTTTCCTTGTGTACAAATTCCAGAAACTTACGATGTTTATTTTTCTGTCAGGAATATACCGTATGTATACATGTAGGTATCAATACACATATTTAAATTGTAGGGAGCAAATACAACCAAAAAATAATCTAGATTTCAAAGGCGGTAATGAATAGAAAGAACCCACACATTTGTTTTTTGTTCTTCGTTTTTTAATAGCCTTCGTCACACAGTTGACAAATTGCAGTTGAGTGATCACTAAGTATAATGACTCCTAACTTACCTCTTTCCCTTTTTGTAGGCCTATAAGTCTTTCCCATATTCCTTTCTTTCTCCAGCGGTCTAATGGTGCACAACATACGGAAAACAAAAATTAAAGGTTGTAGGAGAAATGTTTGCCTTTTGAAAATGACAGTGTGTTTTGTGACAGATTTTGACACAATGTTTAAAAAACATGTCATATTTCATTATTTTTTCCCCACGTTTTTCTTTCTTGGTCGTGGGACCTCTTGTCTTGTATATATATATATATGCACACACATTTGAGGGAATTCGAGCTTAAAATGTGCACTGCACTTGCATACGTTGTTGATATTAGCATCTTCTTATTTAGTTTTTTTTTGCGATCTGTCGCGTTTAAAGTTGAACATGTTAAAACGAATGATATACATAAGAGCTACATGGTGGACGTTGAATTACTTCCCACGGAAATTAACATGGGCACTTGTAAGAATGCGTTTTCTGTTGATTTTTTACTTCCTCGTTAATTCAAGATGGTTACAAATGGATGACGGCTTCCTGGATACTATGTTGGTTTTTGTTTTCTTATGTGTATAACATGTATAATGCGTGTATTTAGCGAGGTCAACAGTATTCTGCGTGTAACGCGTAATATAGACAGGGATGCCTCGTATTGTTATATTCATTATATATGATATTGTTTGATTTCCTTGTGTTATACTTTATTAATAATTACATTAAAGAGCGAATGATACATTAATAATCACTGCATGTATATGTATATTAGAACTTTCTACTTATTGCTCATTTTACAATTCATTAAGTGGCTAAGTACCACAGTGTGCTATTGTATATGTCCTTTATGTTATGTCATAATGAAATCGAGATTGAAACTTCAAAGTGATACAAAAGGATACTGAGAATAAGAAGGAACAAACCTATTTGCATAGACAGGAAACAAAAATGAAAGAAGTAGCAAACGCAACGTGTGAACGCCATTTACGTAGATGCCAATGTCCTATTCATATTCCATTTAATAGCAGATCATGCGTTGTTTCGGGGTCTTGGGAACGATATTTTTAGCGGGGGGGGGGGGGGTTGCTGTTGAAAAAAAGGAAAAAAAGTTTCACCACAAAATTAAGGTTATTTTGGTTACCTTATTCCTTTATTACATTTCTTCCAGCACACCTGGAGGTGCTGCCTATGAAGAATAATATAAGCAGCACCCAGAAGGAAAACTTTCAATGTTGTATATTCCACCACACAAATTTTGAAGAAAAAATAGCCTGATCATTCA
Source organism: Lytechinus variegatus (assembly GCF_018143015.1). Taxonomy (NCBI): domain Eukaryota; kingdom Metazoa; phylum Echinodermata; class Echinoidea; order Temnopleuroida; family Toxopneustidae; genus Lytechinus; species Lytechinus variegatus. The sequence goes on from NC_054752.1 coordinate 17,003,362, forward strand.
TAATTGGTTATAAAATAGTATACTGGATGTTAATCATAATCATGATTGGCTGATATCTATCACGTGACCGGTCATTTGTTTTTATTTGATAGGAAACTTTGTTTACGACTGGTACTAATGACTAGTTATATTGAACGGTCATGGATTTGAAATGAGGATGGTTGATCAAACTGTAACCGGGGATGCACATCACTATTTCATAAATCAAGTTTTGCTCTGGCACTGGAATAATTACATATAGGCCTATCTTTGAAAGACTACAAACGCAGTCGGCTATATCTCGGGTGTGAGAACCCATCCAAGGCTTCTCGTGCAGCGCCCACACGCCCTTGTATGATACTGCAAGCCACTTATAAAATATTATTTTTAATGTATATATTGATGTATATTCCTCGAAACGAAAATGCCACTCGAACCTCAAAAAAAAATAATCTCAACCATACATTAATCAGGTTCTATTGCAAACAACTTTGTTTTCAATGATAATTTGATTTGAACCAAAAAAAGTAAAGTACTAATTAATCACGTTCAGGTTAGGCGTGAGTTTGATTACAGTGTCCAAAAATACACATTGGAATCAGTCTTTGATGACAGTATGCACGAAAACCTTTCCTTCATCATTTTTTTTTTCGATCAAAATATCAAAATGAAAAAACCATGGTGTATGTACAGACCTCTAAAAAAATATATTTTCTTTAATCTAAAATCGCGTCTCAAGCATAGCGTGGTCGACAATTTCATAATACAAAACTTTAGTGTCATGGTATGAAAAATGAACATCTGAATGATTGAAACAACGGTGATATCATTAACGAAAGAAGACAATATATGGCACTGTTGTCGACCTAATTCAAATTCATATTATTGAACAATTAGTTGTGAAAAATATTAAAGAGTTATATGATTATTGATATATAACCATTATAATCCGATGTAGTTCACAATTTTAATAATTCTTCAGCAAATCTTAGGCCAGATTTCAAGTGTTTATTTCATGGAGATTTTAACAACACTTTAAGAATATTTTAAAGTGATTTTTATTCCTTTCAAATTACTGCTTCATGTTCAAGAGATATCCTGGTTTATCCAAATCTACGGAAATATTGAGGTCATTGCAATGTTCCACATTAATGTATTCTTCTTAATTTTTTCTACACTGTAAAAAAATCGGGTAACATTTTTAACACACCACGAGGGTAATTATGTGTCCATCCAATTTTGGGCATTTTTTTTACCCAATGCGGAAACATATTGTCCATTAAGGTTAAAAAACAGGCAGCAATTGCTTTAGAATGGGCAAAATTTTCCATAAAGCACACTAGATAAATAAAAAAAATGCCAAAATGAAATGCCCAATGTTGGTTGGACACATATTTACCTTCATGGAGCACTTTTACCTGATATTTATTAGAGTGTAGGCATTATCATGATTATACCTATTGACAATCGATATTCTTTCATACTGGCATTGACAGGGAAATATGATACGATTAAAAAAAATGAAAATTTTAAAAGTAAGAATACGAGAAGACAAACGGTTTTTAATTCCGTGATTGAGATGGTCATGCGGTATTGAATGTTACCAGCAGATAAATCAATTTCAAATTCTCCCCTTTATCGCACTTATCCCCTTGGGATCCTTTTCCTTAACGTCTTTAGTCATTTTCGTGTTTCTTTGTATATACTTCTAAATTCCTTACTTTCTGTCATTCTTTTCTTGCCATTCATTTTGTTTCATTCACCTGACCTGTTAATTTAGTTCTTCCGTCGTTCCTTCTCCATTGTTCTTTCCTTTTCCAATTTTTCCTTCTTTTTTTGTTCTATGTTTCTGTTGTATATGTGAAAGGCAATCTAATATTATTAATATGTGGCAAGTAAAAATTCAAAATTTTCAGAATAAAGGAAGATGAATCTATTTCTTTACTTAATCGACTATTATGCGTTATAATACGTCGAATTTAATGGATATTCATTTTTATTGCTGTTATCTGTTTACTGATAGTGTATTATTCGTCTTGAAATTATTTCTGAGTTGAATTTAAATTGCAAGACTTGGCTTCTTCACACAAACGTGAAAATCATATTGGAAAATAAGGGCTGGAGGGCCTTGAATAGCAAAATTATAAGTCAGTCGGACGGCTTAATTTGGCCTCGGCTACGAAGTCACTCCATTGCTTTGACTACAACATTGGCGTTCGCATCCTACTTGGTATAAGTTTACACCCTGGGTTGAGAGTGGCAGAGTGTAGACTACCTCTTGCCAAAGGTTGTGAGAGCCTCAGTGAGATTCGAATTCACCTCATTAGATTGGGGAAAAAAATCCCGGTCAGAACCAAGCCCCAAAACGTTATACGTCTCTATTTAAGGGGATTCCCCTTCTCCAGATCTGCAGATTGGGACTTTACAATAATACGAAGGGTGTCATATTCGGAGGGAATGGGGTCACAGGGGCGATCGGCGGGAGGCCATGTGTATCCGGTTGGGTGTTGTGGGGGAGGGGGGGTGGAGGAGGGGTCAAAATTGAGGTGGCTGCTTGGCTGGAGGTAAATTTGTAGGGCAATCCCTCGTGGAAATCAAGATGGGAGCTCTGACGATCATGGATGGAGGCATGGTAAGCTCTTCATGCTATACTTATTGGGTAATAATGCTGGCGAGCTGAACTGCTGTTCAGGGTGTCATATTGGCTAAGTGTGGGCGGGTTTCCTTAGGCCAGTTACAGTATCCCCTCTCAGAGAGGAATGCCCCGAATATCAAACATTGGAATACTGTCAAGTCGGTAATCTACACCCCAGTAACCCCCAATACTACTACTACTACTACTACTACTACTACTACTACTACTACTACTACTACTACTACTACTACTACTACTACTACTACTACTACTACTACTACTACTACTACTACAACTACTACTACTACTACTACTACTACTACTACTACTACTACTGCTACTACTACTACTACTACTACTACTGCTGCTACCTACTACTACTACTACTACTACTACTACTACTACTGCTACTACTGCTACTACTACTACTACTACTACTACTACTACTACTACTACTACTGTTACTACTACTACTACTACTACTACTACTACTACTACTACTACCACCACTACTACTACTACTACTACTACTACTACTACTACTACTACTACTTCTACTACTACTACTAGTAGTAATAATAATAACAATAATAATGATAATAATAAACAATAAATAAATAAACAATGAGAATTGTGATTAATATGGATTGATGATTTACGGTAGTTGTATTGTTTGAAAAACTTGAGCAAACCGAACCGATTTACAGACACTGAGAAGGCTACAACTAAAAGCTCTATTACTTGAAAAAAAAAACCAAAATCCATATAAATCATCCTGAAAATGAAAAATGAAACATCTCCGAAATAAACTGAAGAAATGGATATAGTGAAAGATGTCTTTCTATAATTCTTCTTTGATTAACTATGCGGGTATACTGAGAGGTAGTGAAGTATTAGAGCAGAACTTGATGAATGAACGTTTAAAAAAGCTCGTTGGCGCGTGGAAATAAGCTGGTAGGCACCTCCATTTAGTTATAGGTTTTTTTTAGACTAAACTCTTATTTATGACCAGTGGGTGGAAATTCTTTTTTCTTTAATTATTTCTAGAGAGGAGGGACGGGGGTGGGGGTGAGTACTCAATTAATATAAACGATAACCATAATGTGTAGAATAACCTCGTGGTCTCCCACTGAATTTTGTCCACTGTTCTTCAATCTTAATTTTAAAGGTCAAATCCATCCCCAAAAATGCTTTTTTTAATATGAATTATAGAAAAATCAAAATAGCAAAACACTAAAAATTTCATCAAAATCAGATGTAAAATAAGAAAGTTATGATATTTTAAACTTTTGCTTTTTTTTCACAAACACTGATATGCACAACTCAAATGACACAGTCGATGATGTCTCTCTCTCACTATTTCTTTATTTTTTTATTGTTTGAATTATACATATTTTTTTTTTTTTTTAATAGATTTGACAAGGACCAACTTGATTGAATAATATAGTATTAAACGATGCTAATTCCACATGTTAAGGAGGGGGGGGGGGTTAATCGTTGTTTCACTTGACAATGAGGAGAAAAATAGAAAATATCATATTTCATATAACAAAAGGAAAAAGTGAGTGGATGACGTCATCTGAATCTCTTCATTTGCATACCCACCTGGATGTGCATATAACTGTTTTGTGAAATTAAGCAAAATGTTAAAAAGTCATAATTTTTTTATTTTACATCCGATTTTTATGAAATTTTCAGTGCTATGCTTGATTTTTTTTTTTTCTCTTCTTATCGAATCAACTTTTTTTGGGGTGGCCTTGTCATTTAAGGTACATGCAGTTATTTAGCATTCCAGTCCTTCACAACAAAAATTTTGGTGTTAACCGGTGTACATAGAGGACCACACCAGCTATTTTACACCGGTGTTAAATTGGTGGTGTTAGTTTTACACCTATAGGTGTTATAACAACACCTATGGTTGTTACATTTACACTCTTTTGTGTTATGTTCAATCTCTATAGGGTGGTATTTTAACACCTCAGGGTGTGGTCCTCTATTAACACCAATTGGTGTCAGTTTTAACACCACAGTTTTTACAGTGTATAGCGTTAGATGAAACATCTTCATACCATGTTGTCCCTATGTACCACCATAGAGCTATTAGCTCCATGGTACCACCATGCATGTAACATGCACAAGTTATGTCAGGCAGAGCATACATGTTAGTTAATGATCGATCCCGCATACTTTAAATCCATGAAGAGTCAATGCAATAGACATGCATAGGTCTAGCCGGGTTATTAATAGACTCAACACACTCCACACATGCAGTATCACCTTGATGACTTCCTCTTTCATCTGCCAGCACCATCAAATGGGATGAGCTTGGGGACACGAGAACATTGGCGGCAGAAGCCAAAAAATTTCGGGGGGGGGGTCCACCTGGAATTTTGGGATTGACACAGGTAAAATTGTGACAAGCCAAAAAAAAATTACCTAATTTTTAGGGGGGAAACACCAAAAAAGATCTGACAAGCAAAAAAAAAGATTATCAACATGAATTTTAGGGGCACCAGAAATATATAAATATTTTTTTTTTTGGGGGTGGGGTCCACCAGAATTAAGGGGGGGGGGGGGTGTAGGAAACAAAATTGACAAGCAAAAAAAGGGTTATCAAGAAACAATTTAGGGGGCCGTCCCCCACCTCAAATTTAGGGGCCCCCCGCTTCAGCCGCCTATGCACGAGAACCACCATGGATACAAGATACAATAAAAATAAGAAAAAGGGATGGAAAGGCAAACACAAATTTGTGGAATGTGTAATAGATTTCACTGTTAAACAACTTAAGGTCAAAATTATCGCTCGCTCGCAATGTTTTTTTTTTTAATATTAACCGATGTGCCATAATGTCCCAGTCGGTAAATTGACAAATTATGCCCCTGTAAGCCCCCCCCCCCCCTCAGTCGTGTTTATGTACATGGCGTATGTCTACAAATTCCCCCTTAATAATATCTATTGTAGATTATATGTAGGCCTATATTCATATATTGCCACGCTCTCATAATATGGAGAAAGGGCGATAACCACAACTCCAACCACTCATAATAGCACTTTCGGTGGCGTGATATAATGTTTCCCTTCGAATTTTATTTAATTGCTACCACACCCCGGCAGGCTAAACATGATACAACCCAGTGTAATAATAACACCGTCTCTTAATTGAGATGATGACATAAAATAACAATTAAATGAATTAAATAAATCAAAATGAAAAGAATTATGTTGAAAAGAAAGTCAGAAGACAGATGAGGAAATGAAGTAAAATAATGAATAAAGATACTATCGTATAATGATATAACATCGTTTAGTCAGTAGGCCTATTGAAACATGCAGTAACTGATTATTAAATGAATGGATACATCAAAAATAACAGAATAAATGATTGAGTGAACAATTAGAAAGATTGATATAAATCAATGGCTTTTTAGATAATTATGAATCTAAAAGACAACGCCTAGAAGATAGAGCCCAAAAGAAGTCAACGTCACTTCAAAACGCATTTATCATGATTGTTTATTTTTCCACTCCTCCCCTGCCAAATCGTTGTGATCTCCGTTAGTACTATTATTAAACATGCTTAAAGACTTGTAAAACCATAAATCTACAAATGGTGTTAACCAATTTCTGGAAAATGCTCTTCAAAACTCCATGAAGGACGTACGTCCGTGTGAATTAAAGGTAAGTTGCTGTTACTGATCAGCGGTATTTTATAAGAAAGAATTGAAATAAAACAGATCTAAACTAAACACTAAACTACATTATAACTAAGAATAACCATGGACCTGCAATGAATTAACTGACGTGCCAATATTGAAATTTCCTCAAATTGAAATGCAGGCGACATGAATTAGTGGTTCTGACTTTCGTCTCTTAATGAGAAGGTTGTTGGTTCAAATCCGGGACTCAATTTCTTTTAGCAAGAAATTTATCCGTATTGTGTTGCACTTAACCCAGGTGAGGTAAATGGGAACCTACATGTAGCATGAATTTATTCCATGATACGCTTTGCGCGTAACAGCTGATCTGTTAAAGCAAGGATATATCCTTGAGTTAAAAATTACCCAATATGGGTAGAAAGGGAACAAGCACGTTTGCTGCTTATTTTTCCCTCATATTGGGTATATGCAACGCAACATTGCGTAACTAAAACTTACAAAGTATTATCATTTTACCCAGCAAGCATACATGTTCAAATTTTACTCAAAATTGGGAAAACTGTTTTTAGAGTGTATTATAATATGCTGCAGTAATGTAGAACGCTTAAAGACTTCTGATAATCTGATATGGTAAATTTCAAATGCGATATAAATAATAAACAAGTATAATTACTGTTAATTATTTATAAAATATATATTTTTTTTCATATCGAGTGCATTGACAAAATTATTGTAAATCACTGGCTATCATCAGTATGACATCGGAAAAAATGAACATGAATTATACTTTCGTTAAAACAATGAATTGAAAAAAATAAATATATATGTATCCTTAATTGTTTAACAACATTATTCACAATTCCTAGTGGGGCATCACTCATTGTTTGTGTGCGTTAATAGGCAAAAAATTACCATTTGGGAATGAACACAAACAATTAAAACAAAACAGCAACAAAAACAGCAAAAAAAACCCCGCTCATTACTACTCATAGCAAGTAGTTTTATTCCCTTAAAACAAATCGACAAGCTAATATAAAAGGGTCACCAAAAAGAAAGAAACACAACTTGATCTGCCCCAAAAGGGGTAAGTATTTTAGGTCAGAACAGTAGGCGTAGGCCAATACTATAAAGACCAATGGTTGATACAAGGACGGTATAGTGGCATACTGTTCTGTTTCATTTGAAATATCATGGCTGAATGCTTTTGCGACATATTATAAACACAATACTTCAAACACAAATCCATTGTCATTTTTATTTACTAGGTTTGGCCCAGTATACCTTTGTTCAAAGCCACACGAGGAGTATCTGCACAGTAGAAGTGATTTTATAAATAACCCGGTTTCAACTGTTGAAGCAAAAACATACTAATATTATTTCTGAATTTCCGTTGTCATATAGGCCTACGTAGTGGTGCTCTACAGTGAAACGCATGCATAGTTAGCAAAATGTAATTCAATGTTCACTGTATTCTTCACAGTGTACCCCGCTTTGTACTTTGCAGTAGAAGATAGCAAATAATGATATACTACGACTAATGATATTCTTGAGCGATATGAATGTTTACATGAAATATGATGATGAAAACCAGTACGATATAGGATAAAATTAAAAAGATGACCAATATAAATTAATCCAATATGAATGTCTAAACAATGATGTCATTTATATGTGATACGATAGATTCTATGGGCCTGATGAGGGACGGGGGGGGGGGTCTTGCAACTCCTATTGCTTCTTTCCAAATGTTGTAGGCCTATAATAACTGCACCAATTGCAGTCGTGCACTGTAAAAAAAAGTACGATGCTAAACAACAACAGCAAGACCCTCGTGTGTTTCAATATAGCATCGAAAACTCAAACAGAATACACCATTGGAACGACTTTGGACGAACACAAATGTTCGAAAAACTATTATAGGTTTGACATTGGTTTAATATACTCTGCTTGGTCCTCTCACATCAATTATTTAGGGTAGTTTTAACACAAATGTTTTTTTTTCCAGTGTGATGTTGGTTTTATATTGACTTTGAACTACTGCAATATCAGATTTGTAGAGCATTTAACATAATATGCTAAGCTAAATCTTGTAACCACTTTGTCGCACCGTAGGAATTCTATCGAAGCTGATGAGCTATTACTGGTGTTAATCGGTGTACATAGATGACCACACCAATTGTTTTACACCGGTGTTAAATTGACAGTGTTACTTTAACACATAATATTATAGGAATTATTATAACACCTTTGGTTGTGACATTTACACTCTTTGATGTTATGTTCAGTCTCTAGGGTGCAATCTTAACACCTCAAGGTGCGGTCCTATATCAACACCAGCTGGTGTCAGTTTTAACACCACAGTTTTTAAAATGCATGAAGAACACGGTTCGTTGTCATAAATGATACGTTTGGTGTATTTGCCTCAGGTACAGGATTGTTCAATATCAACCATGTCTTCTTTTTTTCTTGTTGTCACTGAGCACCCAAGCTGACACAGCAACATGAATGTGTATTGTCTGAATGCTTTAAATATCCGTTCTGCATTCCAACTCATTTTTGTTTTGTATTCATAAATGAGTATGATCATGGAAGCATTTGAATATAGTTTAGCACTAGCTGGTAACACAATAGATAGGCTGACTAAACAAGATGAATTATTTTGCCCAAAGAATCATTTCTTCACACACATAAGTACAACAGTACAGACTATTCTTGGAGCAGAGCTAAACTTAGTCTACATGCATACAAAATCGTAATGGTAAATTGCCAATTCGTTTACTGCCAACTCGTCCACTCACCACATGGTCTACCTTCATTTAGTCTAATGCCATTCTGTCCATCAACATTTCGTCTAACAACTATTTGTTCCAATAACCATTTGGTCCAGTCATCACTTCGTCTAATCGCCAGCTCGTCTATGACCATTTCGTCTCATAACAGTAGTTGGCCTAATATCAGTTTTGTTTTCATTCATTTTGCCCAATTAACACTTAGTGTGATTAGACCAAATGGTATATGGAATAAATGGCTGTTGGACCAACTGGTTATTAGACGAAATGGTGAGTGGACGAAATGGCAATTGGATCATGCGGATACTGAGTATGAACTGATGGTAGACCAAATGATAGTTGACGAGTTGGCCATTGGACGAATTGGCATTAGACCAAATAAAAATGAACCAACCTTACTATGAGAAAGGTTTACGAGCAAATATTAATTAACCGTGGAGTATGTTTGACAACGTAAGAATTATACACATATATCCATGGTATTTATTAATAATCCAACGTTACTCTTAAACATGGGTATGTAAGCCTGACCACCCGTATATGCCATTGGATTGAATAGGCCCTACATACTGCAATTCACGTAGGCATCCAAAACGAACAAACAAATAAAACAGATTATGGATTAAGACAATACTCATTAGTGATCTTAAACGGCCCAAATCAAATCATAAGACTATGATGTTTTTCGTAATGAATTTGCGCAAAATGTAATTTCATGGCTATATTTCACACACAAAACAGAGGGGTACACTGCAAAAACTCCGGTGTTAATTTAACACCAGCCCAGAATCTATATAATTATGTCCACACTAGAGAAGTATTGAAACAACACCAGTTAGGAATCAAACCGATGCTGTTTTAATACTAATTGGTGTTAACACCTATCTGGTGTTAGACCAAACCAAACTGGTGTTGTTTAACACTTCTCTGGTGTGGACATAATATAGATTCCGGGCTGGTGTTAAATTAAATTAACACCGGAGTTTCTGCAGTGTGTAATGAGCCAAATATTGGAGGAGGCAAAACACAGTGTATGGGACATTATTTCGAATAAAAAAAGTCGCGAGCGAGCAAATACAAGGTTTTTATACGAAATGCTAATTCGGCCATAGATTTTTGACAATGTATTGAGAAAATAATATCACATTTTACCCTTCCCCTTTTCTCCCTTTTCTTTCCTTCTTTGGTTGATTTTTTGGGGTATTTATTTATTTATATTTTTTGAGGTGTTGCCCCAAGTCCCCATCAATACGCCAGGAAACGAATAAAGCAACACCAAGTGCATGCTACTCTCCATATTGGCTGCATTCTGGTCGCACCTTTACTCTCTACGAGAACATGACAAATACATCCTACAGGTTTCAAGCACGTACATTCGGCATAATTACGGATCCAGGGGTTGTCGGATCCTTGCTTGGTTTGATGACTGCGAGACCTCTATTCCCATTCTAATGATGATTATCGATAAGACAGATGGCAGTTTGAGCGTTATCGTCTTCGACAAGCAAAGGAAATTCTGAGTATCACCCAGACAAAGAAGGTGAATCATATTGAAAATGTATGCGTTTCCAATATGATCATCTGGGACCCGCATCATTGGCGCCAGTCACATCGACCCGACATATCAGCAGCCGATCAGAGACCGCTTGTGTGATTTCATTTGTCACGAAAGAGATCCCATTTGGAATCTGGTTTTCGGTGCGACTGGGCTTGACTGGGAACGCAGTCATTAATTCAGGGACGAAATTCTGTTGGTAGGAGAGAAGCAGATGGGAGGGATAGAAACAAAGAGAGAGAGAGAAGGAAAAAGAGAGAAGAGTAAAGAGAGAATGGGGGGGGGGGTCTACGATAAAATACAGGACTAGAAATGAGAGGGGCGTAATAACTAAATTGGCTCAATTGCTATTAATGCGCCAAATGAATGTCAGGGAGGGCAATTCGACATCTATCTTATCCTTGGAACGTACGAACTTGCCGAAATTTTGCCGACCATCTCAATTTCATGATTAAAATCTCTGATGCATCCACTTTTCCAGATACTGGATCGATTCTCAAAAGTGTCCCAAATCAATGCAACGGAAAGACATTGAAAAATGACGTTTGTGAAAGGTAGGGAATTGGATGGGAAATGAACCATATACAATCATTCATGAGAAAAACACGATTTCATGATTTCGTTCACCCTTTGCAATTTAGCGGTAAAAACAAGAGCCCCGTTTCGGACACCTCTCCATTCTGGCTTAACTTTGGTCATTTCTAGAATCATTGGTCCTGGTTGTCTTCCAATTACATCCGCCATTGGAGTTTAGTTTTACTATTTGATCACCCGAAACAAATTATTGTGTGTGGATTTTATACTTAGCTGGAGGGGGGGGGCTTTACCGACTGAAGTAAAGTAAAAGAAAAATATCAAAGCACGGCGACATTTAATTAGGCACATGTAAAGGGAGTATAATATGCAATAATAATAACTTTAATAATGATAACGGTATATTTACCAAGGGTAGTTACTTCAGTTCCGAAAACTGTTCTCACAGCGGGCCCTGCTATTATTACAATTATTACAATTATTATTGCAATACAATTTTGATATATTATCGTTTCATATAAAATGATCATGCTAACAATTCTGGCACTGTGAAATTGCTAAATGTAAATAATTTTACAATGAATAATGAAAAAAAAACAGCAGAAAGGGAAACATCCCAGAATAGGGACAGGAAACGAATATGCACATACGATGTGAAGTGATGATTATACAAACTAATTCTGCAGAAAGTAACAATTGAGCGAAATCAATTATTCCCTTAAATCAGGGACCTACAGTGTAGTTGGGTTTGAGTGACGTGATCCAAAAATTTTCAGCTGTATATTATTTTCACGTTCAAGTTGAGGTTTATAACACACTTGATCTGTGACTTATTTCAGGTATGGGTGACACCGAGGGAAGCCCCCTAACTTTTGAACTCTGTCAAACAATCCCCAAGAACAGGTGTTTTGGTCCTGAAAAGTAGAAAGCTCCAACCTTCCGTGTTTTAGCTTCGCCCCTGCGTGCTAACCCTTGCCATTCTCGCATGATGTTGATAAATTGCGAGTTAGGCAAAATTTGATTTTTTATTTTCGGATGAAGATACATCATAACAGCGAAACAACACAGTAAAAAAAAGTACGTTGTTCAAGCCTGACACTCTGACAACAGGTTGTTTAAAATGTTTTGCAATTGTTTAAACTTTTTAAACAACTTGTTTAAAAGGTTTAAACAGTTGTTTAACAAGTCTAAATATTTATTCATAAAGTTTAAACAGTAGTTGTTAGAGTGACGGGCTTAACAGTGTTTTTACAATGAAGATTATCCACATGTTTCTCAAACCATGAACCCATGCGGGATTATCCACGCTCAAACCATTTCAGCGGCCTTCTATCCTCCTCATCCATCTCTTGGCGAAGTCATCAATTCATAAATAATATATCCTTAGTCGTTGGATCCTGGATTGCCTGACGCTGTTTTTATGCTTCCTATTCCCTGACAGAGAGTTCCAGAGTTGAGCTGTTGAGTAGCCAACATGTCATAAATAAAGACTAGACTAAATAGAGACAATGAAATACAACATTATGTTAAACTGTTCGGGACTTAAATCTGTGACAGAGAGAATCGTGCTTTTGCCCCCATCCTCAATATTTCCTACTAATGTGCATATATAGGTAGTCAAGTTCAAGGTTTTCTTAAAGGAAAAGTCCACCCATCAAAAAGACGATTTGACTAAAAGGAGGAAAATCCAACAAGCACAGCGCTGAAAATGTCATCAAAATCGGATGTAAAATTAGAAAGTTATGACATTTTTAATTTTCGTTTAATTTCATAAGACAGAATGCACATCGTGGTCGGTATGCAAATGAGGAGACTTGTGACGTCATCCACACACTATTTTGATTTTATTTATTAAAAAAAACATTTTCTCCTCATTGTCGAATGAAACAACAAATTGTAATTGTGTTTTCATACTCCTTACATCTCTTCATGTCACTCCTCCCCCTCCCCCTTTCTCTCTCTCCCTCTCTCTATCCCTTCCCCTACACATTAATCAGCCCCTGCCTTTCTCTCCCCACCCCTCTCTCTCTCTCTTCATCAAATAGCCCATGCATATGATTTGCCTCTGCCCGATATGTATCAGATATGTTGTCATGTGCACGTTTTACTGTCTTCGTCCACTCTACATGTTCCATCCTTTTCCGTCCATTAATCTCAAGATGTCTCTAACAAGAGCTCCTCGGTAGTGATCAGATGTGGGTCATTAGGTGTAATCAACATCGACGACGCTTCCAGCCACTCGATGACTCATACCATGGAGATTCCCTACTCGGGATACCCCTTTTCCCTTCACTAGCTCGGAAACATCTCCCCTTCGTCCCATCCCACGGGATCTCAAAAAATCAATCTCTTATTCATTTCATGTTCCTTTGAATTTCATCTCCCCCAGCTCGTTAATCATGTCATATTTTGTTGTAATATCATACACGCACGTCATGAAGAGGTGTTAGTGTAATAATCTAGGTGCTTGGTGTTTAATAATTCAGACGGTAATTCTGTTGCAATGGAGATTCCGTGCAGATTGCCGTGTGATTAATGCGATAGCGTGATAGAAAGATGGATAGATTAAGAGACAGCCAAATGGTTTATTTATGATAATAATAATTTCCCAAATTCCATGTTGACATATATGCTGCATTTGGTTGTAAAAGTTAACATAAGAAACATGATTAATATAAAGTTTTAATAATTAAAACAATAAAATATCAACGCACCCATGCGTCTGTCCTTCTCTTTCCCCTATCTACCTTTCACCCCCTCGCTCTCAGGTCTCTATACCATTAGATCATACGCATCCATTCTACCGATGATCATCTGAAGAACTTGCCCCCCCCCCGACTTTGCGAATGATTAGATTGGATTCTTTTAATTTTGTTGAATTCACAATTGTGTTCTTGTAAATTATTACCATGATTACGCGTACCATTTATTATTTACCACCAAATAATTACCGTTCTAGCATTTAGATCAGTGCATACAATAATGCTACCTGTCATGGTCGAACTTCCTTACCGGAAGTTCCTCAATGCTAAACACATCCGGGGTCACTGGGTGGGAACGGTTAATGAGATAACGTTAATATAGATCTTTGTCAAACAGTTGAGCATGATGGTAAGGATATGGGATTACATTAGGTCAGAAAACCTTTCCGGAAAATCAAATATTTTGACCCCCTGGTTTTTTTTTACAGATCTTCTGCTCCTATATTGATATATTACTTACATGTATACTACTTTAATGCTGTTGCTAATGATGATTATAATAATGACAACAATAATAATAATAATAATAATAATGATTAATAATGACTAAAATAGTTTCCGAATAGTGATAATTGCGGTAGTATTATAGTAAACATGAATAATTACGAGGACAAAAATGGGATAACAATGATGACAACCGTGATCATAAATGCTCTTCTACCCCTCTTGCCTCAATCCAGTAATAACATACCACAATGTTTTACATCATAATTCAATTCGGAAAACCTAAATAAACATGATAATTCAACAGGATGGCGGATAATTCAACTTATTTTCTTTTCGTCACTTATTTCCTGTTTTTTTTGCGGGTGATGTGACCTCGCCTAACGCGTTAGAGGTTACCTAACGATAATGATTCAAGAACAAGCTTTTCAAACGAAAAATTCAAAGTAAATGAATGAAACATTTAACCGAAATTATGTATTATGAACTTCAAAACACAGTTCGTAAACAAATCCAAATAATTTCAATAGAAAAATGATGCGGAAAAGGAAAACAAATGGTTATTGATAATATTTGTCATAATTTGTTTAATAACGTCTACGAAAATCAAAACAATTGAAATATTGCACAGATTTTATGAGACAAATCACATTAAGTAGTAAATTGCACTTTCATGTAATGGCATTTTCTTTTTTTCACTGATTACCCCCCCCCCCCCCCCCTCCTTCTGCTTACGATCTCGATTGAATTTCACAAAATTTCACAAACAAGGCTTCTTCTTCTTAATCTATTGTTTTTCCTTTTTTATTTTTTTTCCATCAAGACCGAATTACTGTTGTTCCCTTGGTTATATATCTTTCCACTGTTCCTGCATCAAGACAGGATTTGAATGCATGCATTAAGGGACAGAATTAATTCTCCTGAGGATGTTCTGATGACACGATTATTGATGACGGAGGTAGTGGTAGATGATGGCGACATTGGTACTTACATGTAGCTTATAACGATGTCTGGCCCCGGTTTGATCGAGGGCCGTTTCGAATGTCTTCGACAAAGAGTACATTACCACGCAACCCGATAAGAGAGAGTGGGGCTACTATTCTGTATACAAATTCATCGCGGGCCCCAATACATTTAAAGTAGGGAAATGCATTTGGATGGCAAAATAAAATGTTATTCCTTGGGGACAAGTACGATTCACATGTACCGAACATATTTTTTCAGCGCGAAGTTAACGTTAGTCAGCGACCGTCTCTTTCGTCTTCATGTTTTGTGGAGTGAAAACGATCGTTTCAGAGTACATTACTACTTGAATGTAGTTCTTATGACAGCATTTTCTGAATATTTACGAATGCTTATGTTCTTGATGCCGCCATATTTATATCAAATAACGGGTCAGGATAAAAGTTTTGGATGGCTCTCTTAAACCCGATCAACAAACGGTTGAATGCATGCTTCTCCCTATAATCCGAATCATCTATAAACCAATGCGGAACCTTCACATTCTCCTTTTACATGTTTTAGATGTGAAGATAAAAATGCCAATCATAATCGTAAGTCTTACAAGAAAGCCCGTCCAGGGGCGTCGATCCATTTTTCAGATGGGGGGGGGGGGGCAAAATCATGAACAACGTTCCCGAAGGCGCTCGATCGTACAAAACACCACCCCCACACACAGGCATACATATATATCATATATATAGAGAGATAGATAGAAAGATTAATGCGAGCGCGAAGCGCGAGCCGAATTTTTTTTTAGTATACCATATACTGACCTTAAAACAGGAAAAGCGTACCTGTTAAAGGACTATTTTGTAGTAACTCATGAGGAGGATACATATCTTACAAAACAGATATATAATGCGAGTGCCGAGAGCGAGCTGAAATTTCTTTATATTCTGACCTGAAAGCTTGATTCTGTCAGCATTTTTGGTACCAATGATTAAGATTGGTATCTAAAAAACAATAGATGCGAGCGCGAAGCGCGAGCTGAAATTTTGATATTTCGATCTGACAAAAATGACAGTTTAATGGATGTTATTGATAAAAAAACGAGATATATCCAACAAAGATTATTGCAAATCGAAGTGGGAGGTCTTTTGAGGTTTAGAACTGAAAACGGGACATTCTATTCGCCTATTCAATCATGAAAAGTATGGGTTTTTGCTACAGAAATGATGCGAGCGCGAAGCGCGAGCTGAAATCTCTTATATTCCAATCGGAAAAGATGACATAATTGAGCACGATTTGAAATAAAGAACTATTTTTGTATCTCAGTCTCACTTGCTGAACATTACAATCTTATTTTATTTTTGCACATCCGGAATTATTGGGGGCAAAACGATATGTTTGCCCCCCCCCGAATATTTTCATTGGTGGGGCGATCGCCCCCAGGCCTGCCCCCCAGGATCGACGCCTCTGAACCCGTCTGTGGTATCGCTACCAATGCAAACATTGTAATTTGTACTTTAAACGAATATACTAAACCACGAAAATTGAACTGTCAAAAATGACACCTTCAGTTTCGTAGTATTATTATCCGTGTTTTTTTCTGATCCGTCATCCTTTGACGCCTACGAAAGCACAACTTAAAGTTCGATATTTTTGGCAACCTCGGAATCCATTACTTTCACAATGCAGACTGCTTCAAAGTTAGACAGAGTCATCACTCAAAAGAGATGAGTGGTGCTCGGGTTTCAATACTTGACGGTGCTTGAAATCCGGGTCGCGGGAATTTAAAGTTGTCAAGGTAGTTTCCAGAAAAAAAAAATATTCAATGCAATTTTGAACATTATAAGACTTCTGATGTGTTTTTTTTCTGATGTTATACAAATGGAAATGAAATAAAAAGAATTGATTTGAAAGAATTGAAATTGAAAAGAAGTTTGCATAAATCACCTGATTTAAAACTAATGGTGTTTTTCATTATTATTATTCATTTCAAACTATATATGTGCAAAGCGAAAACTGTATTTTAATAAATAATTTCTTTTTTCAATTGGTAATGGGGGTTGAGGGCGAGGCGGTGACTTATCTTGATAAAGTGCTGTCTACGTATACATACATGAACATTCAACACAGCTTACTTTAAAGATATAAACAAATAACGTGATTTGTCAAACAAATAAAATATTTATGCAAAATCATTCCCTGCGAATGAATAAAAAACTTCGATTTTTCATCATCGTCAAAACAAGTCTACCAATTAAATGAATGTTTGATGTCGCAGATTAGATTGCCTTTGTATAATTCAATATCTGAATATGATATTTTTAAGCACATTTGATGAAGTAATTGGCAATACATTTTTAAATCAATTTTCACTTTAAACACTCGAAACCTTGCAACTCGAGTGTCGGGAAATTAGAGTTTTGAAAAATTTTACCAAAACTAAAATTACCAACCTTAATTGAAAAGAGAAAGATCATCGAAGGTTTTAAGTCCGTGGTTGAGTAGCATCTCGATCTCCCCATATTATAGGGCCTATTAATTGTCTCCTCCTTCTTTACAAAAAAAAGACTCCTTCCTTCCCTGTCATGCCTGTGATGATTTAATGTTCACTCCAAATATGGTGTTTTTCATAGCCACGAAATCACGTGATTTTTATTTATTAATGACGGGGTGATTGGGGGTTACAGTTATATTTTCGCCCATTTTTATGGTCATGTCGTAGGACATGACTTTTAGAACCTCCTCCCCCACAAAAATTAGTTGAAAATTTTGAAATAGGAAAAAAAATTCAACTATTATCTTTTGAACTTTTAAAAGGAAAAAATAAGTTGTCCTAAACTACATTTTTCAAACCATAACATCCGGAAAAGCATGACAGTCATTCATTCTTCTTCTTTTTTCTTTACTTTTAGGGCCACCAGCCCCACGCCCCCCCCCCCTCCTCTCACCCACACGCCGGGTATCTATATGAATGCAGGTTTCTTACTGGCTGAAAATGCAAATTACTGTTGTGTTTTTCCTGATTATTTTTAAACAGATATCAGACCGTGGCACACGGCAATAAAAGGACAGTATCTGACCCCCCCC
This sequence comes from Lytechinus variegatus, assembly GCF_018143015.1. Classification (NCBI taxonomy): domain Eukaryota; kingdom Metazoa; phylum Echinodermata; class Echinoidea; order Temnopleuroida; family Toxopneustidae; genus Lytechinus; species Lytechinus variegatus. The sequence continues at coordinate 17,021,755 of NC_054752.1, forward strand.
CTTGATACAGAAAAACCACCTGATGTATGAACGGGTTTTTTTATTATGAGCATTAAACATGAAATAATAGGGACAGGAAGAAATCAAACGCGGCTTTACATTCTAAGAAGAGGAAGATAATAAAGATTATATCGAAAGGTACTATAAACTTTGCGGGAACCCAAGAATATTATCAATAAACTTGATATGGATCCTTTATAAAAAGATAAAGAGAAACGTAATATACCTTTTATCGATGTTTGCAGTCATCGATAGGATGGCATAATAAAATCAACATGAAATTGATATTGATGATTTATCAATCATCCGTGAAGTAACTCGTGATCAGTTTAAAAAAAAGATGAAAGTCTTTACTCATCTATTGATGCTAATATGACATGTATTAGGGCAATCCCTTTTTGTGTATTTGCTTTTTAATTGTATTCTTCGATTAAAGGGGGGCTGTAGGGGTCTATGCAGGCAATAAAAATAACACAGGCAAAGCAAGACAAAACGTCGATCATTATCAAACAAAAACATGTGTATTTGTGTTAGAAGTTAAACTGAATAGTGTTTTCCCCCAATAATACTTAACAATTTAGTTCATATGTTTGATCATGGAGGTAGAACCTCCATAGTTTTATTAATCAAACAAACAGGTGTGTGTGTTGGGGGGGACCATGGATCTAAAAAAATATCGAATAAAGGGTATTAAAGGAAATTATATAGCATTACATTAGTAGTATATTATGTAGACATCTATCCCGAGGATGAGATCAGTGTATAAAAGAGGTAATTTTGTTTTGGCCTGCTCGCATTCTCCCTAGCAGATTTTTTTTTTATTTATCAATGTGATATTAATAAGCAAGAAATTAAAAGATATGTAATTGATAAGCAAGAACTCGCAATATTTATGTATAAGTATAAAAAGAGTTTGTTACCCACTCCCTTTTCAAAGTCAAGTTCATGACCATAATTCACATTCTTTATTTGTGGTCTATCATATCCTGTCACGAAGCTAAATCATTGAGTTTATCGTGTTTATTGTAGGTCCCAAACAATGGAATATGATTCTCCAAATAATTCACAGTATATGTCTTCCTTTAGAAAAAAATGTCTTGTTAATGATTAGGAATTTTCACAGTTGATGGCGAATCAATCCATTACTTGTGCCATATTTACCCTTCACTTCAACGTGTGTAATTTTTTGCACTTTAAATGTTTGTTTTTCTTTTTCTTCTTTTTCATCTTTTCTTTTCCTACATTGAATCTATTACTAAAAGGAGATTTTGTGGAAAGCCACACAATTCATTTTGTATCTACTCGCATTTGATTTGTATTTCTTTGTATTTTTATTTCATTTGCGAAATATGCCAAATGTTCACCCCCCCCCCCCTTATATTTGTTGTGTAATCAAGTAACCTTGCTCAATCACGTAATGGTGAGCAAATTAAATGTGGTGATTATCGTGACTGTACTCGAATATCACGTCTTTATACTGAACAGTAAGAAAATAAATGTTAGCCTCGCTAGAACTAGACTTGATGACTTTAATTGCGGTTACGTATGAGTATGACACATGAAAACTAAAACAATATTATTGATTAACATTGATTATTTTTTTGCCATATTTCATTCAACACGTTCGCACGAAAAGCAGGTCAAGCAAGCCTGTTTTTTATTTAATGTTGTCATATTCATCGATTCATTATTTTTCAAAATTTTATTTCAACTTAGATTTTTTTTTTACTTTTACTTCATTTTTAATATTGTTTTATTTCTTTATCTGTTTTTTTTTGTTTGTCATTCTTTATATTTTTGTGTGCGTGTGCGTGATGGGGACAGGGCCCACAGGGGTATCATTTTAACTTTAAGTAATGGGTTCTCGTCTGCCATGGAAATAGAACGGATGGACATTTTCGACCTTCAGAAAATTGAGAAAAAGAAAAAAAAGCTGGCAACGTGCTATTTTCGTGGGTGGGGGGCGATTTCACATGTACCATTTTTTTAGGCTTGATTAGATCATGTATATGAAATATGCTGCTATGAAGAACATTATGCACCGAACCGGGAATCGAACCTCAGAATACGATAGATTTAAACCTGGTTCAGCAGTCGAGAAAGAAAACAAAGATATTAGATATTATGTATCAACATGTGTTTATAAGATTCATTAATAGCCCTGTTAACAAAATGTCCAAGCAACAACATGTTCATGGCCATACGATCTTCTTCCGCATTATACTGTGTACTAACCCGACACCGTTCATGATCGTTACCAAACTATTTCCATTTGTAATTGTTTACATTTTCACGCTTGCGGAATTTATATCCGTCAAATACTTTGATTTTATGTTTGCGTGTGTATGTTCGCGGTTTTTTTTTTATCCAGAAACGGCCACGGAATCAATTATATAAGTTATTATCATTTACCATTGGGAAATGGTCCACCACTTTTTCATTGCTAAGTGTGTGCTCTCAAATAAATAACTAAGTCAAGGGCAAACTAAATTTATTTTATTCATTCCATAATTGATATTGTTTGAATATTGTGTTTGTTATTTTATGCCTGATGGACATACAAACTTCCACTGATTAGTCACGTTTGATTACAAATGGATTAATCATGACTCAAAGAAGGACTGCGCTATTAGGAGCAGGGGCGATCGCCCCTTTTTGAAAAGGGAAGAAATGTAGGCAATTGGTATAACCATGGACCTATTACGGAGTAGGTCAATGTTATAACAGGGAGAAAGGTGAAAAATGGTTTCCGAGATTGAGTAACGCGATATACTTCCAACATCAGGCCTACTCATGTTAGTATTTAAAGGTCAAGTCCACCTCAGAAAAATGTTGATTTGAATCAATAGAGAAAAATCAGACAAGCACAATGCTGAAGATTTCATCAAAATCGGATGTAAAATAAGAAAGTTATGACATTTCAAAGTTTCGCTTATTTTTAAAAAATATTTATATGAACGAGCCAGTTACATCCAAATGAGAGAGTCGATGATGTCACTCACTCACTATTTCTTTTGTTTTTTATTGTTTGAATTATACAATATTTCAATTTTTACGAATTTGAAGATTAGGACCTCCTTGCCTGAAGCACAAAATGTTAAAATAATGGAATTCCACGTGTTCAGGGAGGAATGAAACTTCATTTCACATGACAATGACGAGAAAATAAAAATATTTCATATTTCAAACAATAAAAAACAATAGAAATAGTGAGTGAGTGACATCATCGACTCTCTCATTTGGATGTAACTGGCTCGTTCATCATGTTCATATAACTGTTTTGTGAAATGAAGCAAAACTTTAAAATGTCATAACTTTCTTATATTACATCCGATTTTGATGAAATTTTCAGTGTTATTATCATCGGATTTTTCTCTTTTTATTCAAAACAACTTTTTGTTGGGGTGGACTTGTCCGTCAAACATATGATCGATTTTTTATTTTAAGTTAAGAGTTATGCAACCTAGAAAGCTTTTTGGCGCGCTACTTTTGTCTCTTACTCTCAGATTTGACCAAGGGCTACCTTTTAGTTGTTACCCTGATTCGAGCCAATTTTGACAGTACATTGGGTCATTTAACTCGATTCGGAATCCGTGTCACTCATCTCGGAAGTCCGGGTCGTTTTGGCCCCGTCAGGGACTTAGCCCAGCAAGCCCAGTTCCTTGGTCAAATTTGACTCTGATTGGGTCAAATATGACCCGGCATGAATAAGAGTTGCACCTGGATCAACGGTGATCATGATGATCTCGATATGTAAAAATGAATATTCGATTGAATGCAGTAATCGTAACAATATTGGAGCCATACGGGGGTGGCTGTACCACACCGAGTATTTCGTAAGGTAGGGGGGGGGGGGGGGGGGTTAACGACAAAAAACATAAAGCTTATTGCGAGTTCTTTAAGAATATTGGCAGTTCTTTGATAGCGCATTGCAGAAAGCTAACCATGTCCCTATGAAGTTTTAATAAAAAGAAGAAAATTAAGAAATAAAGTACAATGAACAGGATGGAGTACAGATATGACCCACACTTAAAAGTCGAAATTGAAAAATTATTTTTTCACAAGTTTATTTTGTTGTGTTCTGTCTTGTTGACAACAACCCCTCTCTAATGAGTCATGTTAAAAGTGTGCTGTGTACAATAGCTATCGCTGTGTAAACGCTGTTTGGAATTTCAAGCACGTTGAAGCCCTTCACTCTAACACATATTGTTTAAACTTTTTTAACAAGCTGTTTAATACACCGCGTATATGTACGATACATTTTCTTTTCACTTGTCATTTTCTTTCCACAGGTATTTTTCTTTCTACTTGTATTTTTCTTTCATTCTTTTCATTCTTTTTCTTTCTTTGTTTCTCCTGTCTGTGTATGCTGTAATTTTCATTGCTTTTAACATGTTTAAGAACCATTGGGATGACCTTGCTCCCCTTGGAGCGCTGTTTCTGCTCAAGGCTGTGCTTACAGACAAACAAAGTACGCAATGAAATGAGAAGGAATGTGCCACCAGTAAAAATCTAAATAATCCGTCAATCATATAGGTACGGTCCCTCGGATTAGTTAAAATGCGAACGTAACAACGGAAAGTAAATGAATAAAAGCAACTACAACATTATGATGTTGAAGCTGCTATTTGATAATACATGATTCAAAACTAGACTATGTGCTTTATTAAATTGTCTCCATGTAAAAATGTTATTCTATTTTTTATTTTATTTGTTTATTTCAGGGTTATTGTTGGTGCGCCGAGATATCAAACAGAGGAATTGGATGTAACACGAGGGGGCGCCCTATTCAGATGTCCTCTGATGTCATTAACCAATCCAGGGGAGTGTGAGGAACTATCAGCTTTTAACTCGCTAGGTAAGACCACAAAAGTGAAAACAAAACTAAATATACAGAATCAAATCTAATACTCAAGATGACGGAAGGATTGCTGTGTAGGCGTTAGGGAAGAAAAAGGAGATGAAAAGAAGCTGGAAGGAGAAAAGGGGAGAAGAAGACGGAGAGGCAAAAAAAATCAGAAAAAAAGAATAAGGATAGAAGATTGAGGAGGATTTAAAGAAGGGAAAAGAAGAAAGAATCGTGAAAATTGAAGGGCAAGAATACGATGAAGAGTAAGACGACGACGAAAAAGATGCAGACGAGGACGGAAGAAGAAGAATACGAAGGATAAGAAGAAGAGAAGAAGAAGAAGAAGAGGAAGAGAAGAAGAAGAAGAAGAAAGAGAAGAAGAAGAGAAAGAGAAGAGGAAAATGGAAGAAGGGAGGACAAAAGAAGAAGAATAAGAAGAAGGAAGAAGGGAGAAGAACGAAAAAAATGAATAGGAGGAAGAAAGGTTTATCAAACACATTTGATGGTTGATTGCCGAAATTATAACACATATTTTCGATTTAAAAACTCCCAATATATATATATACACATGTAATATATAATTATCATATTATTGTATGGCGCTATTTATCATGTTATAACTCCAAAATTCAAGTTAATTTGAAAGAACAAAATACTTGGCATGGTGGCTCAGTGGTAGAGCGCCTGCCTCGTGGACGGGAGGTCGTGGGTTCAATCCCTGGCCGAGTCATACTAAAGACTTTTTTTTAATTAGGACCGTCGGCCTTCTTGCTAGGCGCTTATCATTTAAATTGGAGAAGGGTTATACCAACCTATTATGTTATGCAGGGCCAGATGGTAGACCAGTTTCCTAAGTTGCTAAAGTGGCTTCCCTGGGTAAATAAAACGTTTTCATCATGTATTATTGTTGATTTATTTATTTTCCACACAGGCAATGAATTCAACGAAGAGGGTAACCGCATTGCCAACAAATCGGGTCAGTGGTTTGGTGCTAGTGTAAAAAGTGCTGGTGAAAATGGAAAAATTTTGGTGAGTGTATTATATGCATATGCAAATTTTGATTTCTGGAAATTAATTTAGTATCAAATGTAAAAAAAATAATATGTAAAGTATGTGTAAATGAATGTAAAGTGATACCTCTAAGATATAGACAAGATGTGTTTTGAAAGGGAAACTATCTTAAAGATTTATACACGTTGGAATTTGAGAATTGCACCAAATAATCTTGAAACAAAATGCATTAGCACCAATATATCAAATTGTTCACGGTGTTATATGCTTACTGTGCTTGTGATCCCTTGTTAACACGGGTGACAGGTGTGGATTTTACAAGTATTTGTCATTTGCATTTCTGAGCTTTACACTTTACCCGACACTGTACCCTATCCATCGTTTGATTTCAAATTCACAATTTATAAATTCTAAAATTATTTTCAAAAATCGGATTGGCTAGGAACGCAGAAGACCATGCCCCTTCCTGACAATCACACTTTTTGTTTACCTTGTCAAGATTTTTTTACCGTTCACAGCCGCGCGTGGGGAATGTCAATTCGTTTTCATCCCTTCAATGAGTTAGATGTGAACAACAATAACAGAAACCCTTCAAATTTCAAATTCAAATTAGAATTGTCGTACATATACTTTTTTGTCGTTCTGTTCGTCAAAGTCAAAGTGTTAATTATTATTATTGATGCCGTTTATCTTTATCTAAAACATGTTTCCTTACTTTTCGTTTGTGTGTTTGTTGCCATACAGGCATGCCGTCCGCTCTACACGTGGTTCATTCAACCAGAGGGGGGTACCAAATCTAAACGGGAGCCGATAGGGGGGTGTTTTATCGCCACCTCAGACTTCTCCAATATAGAGCTGTATGAGCCATGCAGAAGCACTCAACGTAAGTACATGGTTCAAGTTCAAGTTTAATTTGTACAAAAAACCCCAGACATATAAGTCTAAAAATCAATAAACAGATAATACAAAAGGATAAATGTATAACATGTATGAGAGGTTTTCGAGGACCCCTTAATAGCAAAGTTTGTGAGTGGGGCCCTACAATAAATGAGATGTAAAAATTGAAGGAACATATACTGTTCATAATAAGAATAGAATACTGATATGTACAGATAAAAACAGAGATGAGCAAAAACAAATGTGCAACGCATACACACACACACACACACCCACACACGACTAGGCTGACCAGCTACATGATAACTCGTACTAGTTTTATAGAAGAACATTTCCTATACTAGATTTAAACCCAGATTATCAAAGCGATATCATTTACAATTTACTTTAAACCGATAACATGGATAAAGAGTTGTGCAGTTCCTAATATCAGCAGGCAACCGGTTAAGAATTCAAGGAAACATTAGTTCTTACATAAGGTCGGTGGATGAAGTTTTGTTGACGTGTATTGTAATTATGTATTTGGTCAAGAACTTGTTGGTATGGTGTCGACTGCATTCATGGCGTGCGACAATCTCATCATGTCGACATTCTATCAAATGTTACTGTCGTGAGGTCGACATAATCTTTGAAAGTCGACTTGACAAGATACCGCATGTAGCCATGTATACATGCGTTTTTGTAAAAGTCGACATTTTTTCTAAAAGATTCAATAAACATGACAAATAAAATACTGAATTGGAAAAAAAAGATCTTGTAAAAATGGCTTGCAATAGTCAGGTTATCTTTCATAATGATTCCATAATCGATTCGTATTATTTTTCAGAGTCCGAGCAAAGTACTTTCGGTGTAACGCATTGTGAGGCAGGGATTTCAGCTGATATTTCTTCGGTGAGATCCCTCTATTCCATTGACGGTGACGTCACGGGTTCATAGTCTGAATTATTGCATTCTTACCTATATTGTCAAGTTGCGAACTGAATAGAGTGAAATTCACATTGTTTGCTTTACAATTATTGTGGCAATACTTATATGATGTAAAAGGGGGGAAAGGTTCCAGGTGACCGTTTCATAAAGCTGTTCGTAAGTTAAGAGCGACTTTAAGAACGACTGGTGATCCTTTCTTGTGGTAAATGGTATATTCATTGGAGATGGTTACGCGCGAAAGAAAGGTTCACACAGTCGTGCGTAAAGTCATTCGTATCTTACGAACAGCTTTATGAAACACCCACCAGGAATGATCTTGTAGTGGGCATATAATAAATTTCGGCATGACATTTTAAAATTCCTGATATCATACATTCCACTAGGGAATATTGATGGTATCTGTACAATCAATAGGTCGATCAAAAGCAGGTAAATACCTCTGTGTGATAAAAGTGTGCATTAATACACCTTTTTCAATTTTACTTTAAAAAATGCAAAGCGCGCCCATGTCAAGATTGGTCGCTTCGCTCTCTCGCTTTTGACTTTTTTTTCGAAAAAATATTATGCGTCTTGTCCCTCCCCCAGGAAACAAAAAAAATCTACTTATGGCCATGCTTGAGAGCGAGAGAAGCTGCCGGGGGGGGGGGGCATGGCAGTTACAGCATTTGAATTGAACGATTTCGCGCATCACATTTTCCTGGGTTGTCTGAAGACATGTTCACTATTTCAATGTATATAATTGGGGCTCCCTGAACCGGGAAATCATTGCCTATTAATGTTAAAAGAAACTGAAATCCTAATGAAAGGGCCGAACTGTTAGTAAAAGCAATTAATTTTCTGCTAGGGCCTTAACAGTTTTTATGTTTAAAATGATGAGCTGAATATAGGACCTTTTGGCTTTTTTTGATACATATTTATAACAACTTTATTGTCCAGGCACCGTGCCACTGATCAAAGCAAAATATACATTGTATTCCCGATTCAACCTCTTTTTTTCTTTTAAGAAATATCATGGACAAAATGTCATGTTTCAATGAATGCGATCGAATGTGGTTTTTTTTTCGATTACCTCCCGAACAGGATGAGATATTAATCGGCGCCCCCGGAAGTTTCTTTTGGCAAGGTAAGCAAGATAAATGTAATGTTGCTGTGTTTTTAATGATATTCCCAGGCAGATAAATATGTTGAAAATTCTCGGTGGAAATGTTTGCCTGAAACACAGGTGGCATGTTTTCGGGATTACCTTTATCATTAAAAGGAGATGGGGGAAGTGGGATGGTCGGTGCGAGTAGTTGCTGAGAGTAGTATGTTAACGTTGTTAACGAATAGAGGGTAGCAAATGGAAGACATAGTCTGCAAGTACAGACTCGTATTTGACGCTCTAACCAATAACAGGTCTAGAGTAAAGACTAAAATCCAAAAGCTCTGTCTGTCAAATCAGAGAGCCAACCACAGTACACAGTGAATATAGTCTCACTATTTCAGACTCTGTATTGCTTACTATGCGAATTGCGACGCCAAGGGTCTGTGCATGCAGACTAGGGTATATAGACAAGGGGTAGAGAAATAGTCTGCTGTGCAAACCCTTCACTCGAGTTAAGGGTCTGAATGTGCAGCCCACTCATGTCATGTGTACGGAAGGCCCTCTCAGCAAGTTTTGTATGTGCTAGTCTTTGCGTGGAGACACACTTGCTGATCAAAGTTTCAATCAGGGTCTGTGCCTGCAGACTAGTAGAGAAACGGAGGACGGAGAGACAGGAGAGGGGTAAAAAAGAATCAAGAGGATTTAACAATGTGTATTAATCGATGAATCAATTTTTAACTCCGCGTGATTGATTAAATCAATGTACGGTTAAACGAATGCGAGTTAGAGTCAATTAAACAAACAATTCGAGGAAAAAAATAGGAAATGAAATCTTGTGAATATAATTGAAATAACAAAAAAGAAAGAAGAAACGAAAGACAGAGCGTGGGCGTGTGTGTGTGTGTGTGTGTATGAGAGGGGGGGGGGGGGGTAGGGTAGTGAGAGGGGGGGAGAGGGGGGGATAAGTATGAATTTAGATTGATATCATGAAAATTCTTGCATTCTAATTCATCTCATGCTTATTCAGATTTTTTAAACATTCTCTCCTCTTCTTTCCATCAAGGACAAATATGGGTGGCAAATACAGATCTTCAAGGCGAGAGGCGAACGAATGAAGGACCAACGTTTTTTGACGACAGCTACCGAGGTTTGTTCTTTTTTTTGCGTTGTTCTGCCATGGAGCAAGGGTGTTCGTATATTTTCTACGTTTAAACACGTGCTAGATAACAAATTCAATGTACATTCTACAAAGTAAGGTTCTTCAACCAGCACTTAAAAGTGACTGTCTTTGGGGTGCTGATTTTCAGCTCTTCAGGTTTAAAAATGACTGTACTTTCCATTGTTTTAACACCTCAAATGCTGAAAATCAGCTACATAATTGCAGTCATTATTAAGCTCCTAAAGTGCTAAATCTAGCATTTTTCGAGCTATCAAGGAATGGAAGGGTGATGGTTAGAGGCTAGGAAGAATGTAGGAGAGCTGAGTCATGCAGGATATTGCCTTGTAAATTGGGGCAAGTGGACTATAACCTACTGTCAAAGTACAAACCCCAGCGTCAAAGTACAAACCCCAGCGTGATACATGATGAATTTGAATAGGCTTTCAATACAGAAAAAATTTGTGAAATTTCGATGATTCAGAACAGAATGATTACTATGATCGTGTAAATTTCACTTCATTTGTATGAGAAATTGACAAGAGTATAATAAGGACAGTGATGATCCCTACCATTGGCGGATCCGGAGAGGAGCACATCCGGACCGCCCCCCCCCCCCTTTGAGAGGCGCAATATTTTTTTTTTGATGAAATATATGCCATGGATACGCAAGTGAGGACCTTTTAATTCTTGCATGCCATTTTTTTCCTGGAATAACATTGCTTTGATTTGTGAGTAAAAACCTTGGGGTTTTTTTTGCTCGTCAATTTTTTTTCTTACACCAAAATACCCCCCCCCCCTTTGAAAATCATGGATCGCCCCTGACCCCTATGCAGCTTTGCGATTATGGGAACATAAGGGACTTTACGATTTCGGATGGGATCCTTCTTGACTGCGGATGGAGCCAAGGACAAAATCAAAAGAGACAGATTACTCCACTGTGTACTGTAAATATCAACTCCCTCTTATCAATTTTGATTTGTCATAATCTTCTCTAATCAGGATATGCAGTAGCTTTCGGAGATTTCAAAGGCGATCCTAGACCCGAGTATGCTGTTGGAATACCTCGTGCAAGAGGCGCTTTCGGGATGGTAACTAGTTTGGTTTTATTTTGTCAAATAAAGCAGTCTGTCTTTTTTAGAACTTCATACTTTCGTAGTGTGAAGATAAAGATAACGAATCATATACTTCCAAAACACTCTCACATCCTTCCACACTGCACATAGTGTGAACTATGACTTGTGAGCACTAGCGTACCTACGGGGGGCAGGGGGCAGACTGCCTCCCCTGACGAGTCGCAACCCATTGAAGGTACCTATCCCTGCCCCCCCCCCCCCCACTGACGAGAAGTTGAAGACCTTTTTTTTTTTGCTTGTCATTTTTTTTCTGCTGTGTGAAATGTCCTTTATATCCGGTTTAGACCTTTTTTTCTGGTACGAAATCCTTTATCTGTGGTTGAAGACCTTTTTTTTTTTTTGGCGTACGATTTTGCCCCCCCCCCCCGTGAAAAATCCTAGGTACGCCACTGCTTGTGAGGGTGTGATTCATACTGTTAAAGTGCTCAAATGTTACAGTGTGAAGATGATTTCATGTTATGTACACCTCTACTCTGTGTGTGATCTCAATGTGTTTAAAAAGCAGAGGATATTAAGATATGTGGTTCACATTGTTGAAACGTTCGGGTGGGTGTTGCATTAAGCTGTTCGTTACTTAAGAGCGACTGGTGAACCTTTCTTGTACAATAAATGGTATACAAAAAATGGTCATTGACGATGGTTTAGCGCATGAGAAAGGTTTAAAACAGTCGTTATCGATGTCGCTCGAAACTTACCTACAGCTTTATGAAACACCATTCGGATTTAACAATGTAAAGGTGTTTCAGTTTTTCACATAATTTACATTGTGTCCCACACTTCAAACACACTGTGGGGGCGAACTGTGGAACAAACTGTGGGACACTGTGTTCTCCTAAACAGAGAAATGCGAGAAATTTTCAGAATTAAAAAAAAATTAAGGTAAACATAATACCGGGTTATTTAACTTTTACTTATAGGTATCCATCTTCGACTCGTCAATGAACGCCTACTTGAACATTACAGGAAGCCAGGTCGGTGCCTACTTCGGTCATACCCTGGTCGTCTCCGATTTCAATGATGACGGCTTGGTGGACCTCGTTGTCAGTGCGCCGTTCTTCATCGACGAGGAAAAGACCACCAATGGATGGGATATCGGCCGAGTGAGGATATTCTACAACGATGGAAATGTAAGCATGTTGATTTATATATTATCACGTACGTTTCTCACTCTAGTTGGAATAGGGACTTTTCGCTTTTATGACACGGTAATTGAAAATGGAATTAAGGTCACAATGGAGAACTGAGAGGCTTTTGTCGAAAGTTGGTGGGCTGGGACAGCAGATCGTGCGAAGATTTGCCGCGGAAGAACAACTGCCACTATCGTACCTACGGGGGCAGGGGGTGGCAGTCTGCCCCCCCCGACGAGCCACAACCCATGCAAAGGACGTATCCCTGCCCCCCCCAACGAGCTTGAAAGATCTTTTTGCCCCCTGATGAGCGTGAAGAACTTTATTGCCCCCCCCCCTGACGAGCTTGAAGACCTTTTTTTGGTACAAAATCTTTTATTTCTGATTGAAGACCTTTTTTTTTGGCTTGTCAAATTTTTGGGCGGACGTTTTTGCCCCCCCCCCTCCCTGTGGAAAATCCTAGGTACGCCACTGACAATTGCAAATATGTCGTTGTCCAGAGTCAAGAGATTCTGATGCTGTCCCGGTCAATCAACTTTCGACAAAAGCCTCTCAGCTCTCCATTGTGATTTGACTTGCCGCATTTTTAAAAGGAATTGGGGCGCTGTTTGAGAGATTCCTCTTAGGAAATGCGAAAAGTCCGTATGTAAGTTACATTGTCTGCGCCGCTGCTTTTAGCAGGAATTTCGCTAGAAAGAAGCAATGCGCGTCTTTTCATACCAGCTTTCATATAATATTCCTCAATGGTTTGTCTATGATGAAGGATAATGAAAGGCCGCAAGCTGCGTGGGGCAATCCCGCGTGAAAGATGCTGCTCGGACTTTTGACAGGATACCTCAAATGTGAGGGAAGAGGGATGAATGCGGTCTAACATTTCAAAAATATAGACAGGAAATGAAAAACGAATTAAGAGAGCGAAAATATAACTATTTCTTTAACAGAAGAATCGTGCACTACGCCTGTGCATTATAACTTGAAACTCTTCAACTTTTGTATTTCACATTTTGATATGCACTGATTGTTCGGTATATGAAATATATGATTTACGTCGGGAAGACGGAGTAGAAGGGGGGATGAATTTTCACTTTTCCATCAGGTTTTGTGATGATTCTAAAAAAATTCGTTACTACTTTGTCCAAAGTTACGCTGAGTAATTGTTCCTTGAGAGTCATAGAAATAACTGAAATATGATTAAAGATTACAAATGTCGGGGGGGGGGGGATTTGTGTAATTTTCTGTTCTTTTTCGTCTCAAATCTCCTATTGCCGTTATACCCCTATCCAGGCTGGTTTCTCCGAAGGGACGACTATCCAGGGTTACAAAGTGAGTTCTCGATTTGGATACAGCATGGCTGCCCTCAACGATGTCAACCAAGATGGATATAATGGTAATATTATCCGATATTCATAGAATAATGCTATGACTTACTTCCTATTTTCTTCTTAGGAGCGGGTGTGAGATCAGTTGTGTATTGATATAATGATAGTACAATAAAAATCTGAGAAAATTACCATTCATTGAACCCCCATACGATTTGTAGAAATGCTGTTCGCATACGACGTGACAAATTAAATGACTAAAATTCTAATATATTTTGTATTTTGTGGTGGGTTTCCCCCAAACCTTTGCCAATATTTTAAAATTATTTTAACGCCATTTTTACAATACCCCTTTTGTCGTGGTTAACTTCCCCCTTTAATGTCTGGTTTGTTGGCAAAGCGGGAATTGTTCAGATTGGGGGGAAAAACATAATAATTACATTTCCTTTTTCTTCATTAAAATTGTAATTGTATTTTGTTAATTGTTGGTTTCATTCTGTTCAGTACAAGCCACGAGTTGATACCATTCCCTTTGCCCTTTGAAAAAGAGACGGCATTCTGGTTGGTATATTGCTGCGTTTGTATATTGAAAAGTTATTTCACTACAACTAATGCATAAAACATTTAAATGTTATTATATTTATGCTGGATATTGAGCAATTCAGCATCCGCATTTTTTTCTTGCAGATTTAGCTGTGAGCGCCCCTACCGGAGGTCAATCGGGTGAAGGAATAGTCTACATATACCACAGCAAAGGTCGCCTTGGTCTTTCAACTATATTCGCGCAAGTAAGTTAAGTTTTTAATCACTGTTTACAAACTCTTTACCAGATTTTCTTAGAACCTTTTAGCTCAGGGCGCTATCGGGAGGGAGGGGGTATGGTTGCCCCATCACTTTTCGAGTAGTGAAAACGCAAAAAAATCAGGGCTTTGTTTAAAGAATACACGATCTAGCTAGAGCAAAAGATTTGTAATGATGTATGCATTCGTTGAACAAAGAGGTTATGTCTTGTTATAATGACATATAATCTTCCAAAATTAAACGGAGAGATATGTGTCCAGATTATCAAAATAGTATATAATATAACGCCTGCTTCTTTTGGACACTATGAACGTGATGAATGGGTATTGATAATCATGAATTCCACGCCTCGTGACCTTTTGCCAAAAAATAGGTATGTAGATGCTCTGCTATTGCATTGTATTATTATCAGCGTGCTAACGTTTTTTTTTATATACTATAGAATATTTGTGTATATATTGCTCGATAATTTGGCGATGTGGTTATTCACTTTTCAGTCCCTTGAACCGTCGGACTTCGGACTAAGTCTGCAATCTTTTGGATCATCGCTATCGGCAGGAATGGACATGGATAATAACAGATATCCAGGTATGTCGATATTAATCAATTTAAAATACCATCTTATCATCATATAAGTGTATAGCTCCCACGTGGTCTATGACAGGATATTTCAACGCGTTTGCAAGCGTATACTTTCCTTTCTAGTGTTGCTATTGGTTCGTTATATCATGTTGCTATGTGTTTCTTTCGAGCTAAATAATTGACATTAAAATCATAAAAGGTGTTTTGGAATACCTTAATTTTCAGTTCCTTAACACCCTTTTCCCTTTTCGTCAAATCATAGATTTGGTTATTGGGGCCTACAAGTCAGCAACAGTAGTACTTGTTAGGTAAGCACGATTTTTCTTTTCTCTCTCTCTCATACCTTCATACACACACGCACCTCCGCATCCACACATAGACAGTGTTTTTTTAATATGGTGAGGAAAACTTCTCGCTTTTCATGTATCATTGCATGGTTTAACTCATGCAGTCGACATTGTTATGCTGCAATGCTTGGCATATGTGTTAGGCTTGCTCCTGAAGGAATATATTTAGTATATTTTAGCATAAACTACACTGTTAAAAAAACCTGATTTTACAGAAAAATAAAAGAAGATTTTGCAGAAAGCAATACTAGAATCATTCTTTAAATTCATGAAACAAGAATTTTTCTGCAATTTAACAGAACAGGTCTGTTAGAAAAAAAGGGAAAAGAGTGTTTTATTTAAGGAAATTTGTAAGAGTACACACACCAAATACCAATTTCCTGTAAGATTACGCAATCTGGTAAGATTACAGGTGTTCTCGAGACTCTGCTGCAGGAACTTCTTTTAGTTTAAGGATAAATTTTCTAACAGTGTAGAAACTTCTGTCACATCCCTCTCTTCTGAACACTTGCATTCCGAGTTCCATTATGTTTGAAAAAAAAAACAACTACAAGGACTGAACATATTAGTGCAGTATGCAGTAATATAAAGATAAATAATATAAATAATAAATGCTAATTTATTAGGCGCAATATCAATCAATAAGAGATGCTCCAGGCGCATAGGTGAATGGGGGGGGGGGGGGGCAAACAAAACAACAAAGAACGAAAAATATGATAACTTTGTAGTAACTTGAAAGATAATCGGTTTTAATGGCGTATTGGCAAAAATAGTGAAATCCCTATTCAGATATAAAATTGCATATTTCTTTTGAAAAAAAACTACTGCTTTGGCGTTCATTTACAGTAATTTCCATATTTATTTTAAACTGACATGTAATTTCAATGTCATATTATTGTCAACTTGCATTTCATGAATATCTTGATTTTGGGGAGATTTTTTTTTAAAGATGAGACGGAAAAGCGGTTCACTAGGTCCATGAGAGTCTCGATACTAACAGAAAAGACAAATCAGTCCGTCATTAGCATAGATATATTTAATATCGTATTCCGTCCAGATCTAGACCAATCGTTCACGTGACAGGATCACTAGTCTCGACCCCAGGATCACTTGATCTGAAAGTTAAAAGCCACACCCTGCCCGACGGAACAGCAGTGACAAGGTAAGTAATGGGGTTGTCCCTATGTTGCCATGAAAGTCTGCCTACATTAACAGCAAATCTGATGTGATTGCCTATGGGGGATTATTCTTTCTTCTTTATTAGGAAGTAAGCGTGCTAGGTTTGAATCCATATCCGAAGACTGGGGGTGTGGTGGCGTGCACCTGTAATCCAAGCTACTTGGGGGAAGTTACAGATTTATTCCGAGGGTCGGGGTTCGAGCCCTGGTCACGTCTTACAGATTGGTCCTCTAGCATCAAGTTGTATGTCAGTTCCGGATGTAAATAATCATATCTTATTGAAGCATGTCTGTTCAACCCCCCCCCCCCCTCTCTCTCTCTCTCTCACACAACTGACATTCCCACCATCCCTTCACTGGGTGACGAAATCTGGAAACTGGTTCGCTTCTTTTAGAAGCAATGGGTGACGAAACCTGGAATCTGGTTTGCTTCTTTTAGAAGCAATGGGTGACAACATCTGGAATCTGGTTTGCTTATTTTAGAAGCAATGGGTGACAAAATCCAGAAACTGGTTCGCTTCTTTTAGAAGCAATGGGTGACGAAATCTAGAATCTGGTTCGCTTCTTTTAGAAGCAATGGTTGACAAAATCCAGAATCTGGTTCGCTTCTTTTAGAAGCAATGGGTGACGAAATCAGGAATCTGGTTCGCTTCTTTTAGAAGCAATGGTTGACAAAATCCAGAATCTGGTTCGCTTCTTTTAGAAGCAATGGGTGACGAAATCCGGAATCTGGTTCGCTTCTTTTAGAAGCAATGGTTGACAAAATCCAGAATCTGGTTCGCTTCTTTTAGAAGCAATGGGTGACGAAATCAGGAATCTGGTTCGCTTATTTTAGAAGCAATGGGTGACGAAACCCGGAATCTGGATTGCTTCTTTTAGAAACAATGGGTGACGAAATCAGGAATCTGGTTCGCTTATTTTAGAAGCAATAGGTGACGAAATCTGGAATCTTGGTCGCTTCTTTTAGAAGCAATGGTTGACGAAATCCAAAATCTGGTTCGCTTCTTTTAGTAGCAATGGATGACGAAATACGGAATCTGGATCGCTTTTTTTAGAAGCAATGGGTGACGAAATCCGGAATCTGGTTCGCTTCTTTTAGAAGCAATGGGTGACGAAATCTGGAATCTGGTTCGCTCCTTTTAGAAGCAATGGGTGACGAAATCCAGAATCTGGTTCGCTTATTTTAGAAGCAATGGGTGACGAAATCCGGAATCTGGTTCGCTTTATTTAGAAGCAATGTGTGACGAAATCTGGATTTTTTTTTGTAGCAATGGATGACGAAATCCGCATTCTGGTTCGCTCCTTTTAGTAGCAATGAGTGACGAAATCTAGAATCTGGTTCGCTTATTTTAGAAGCAACGGGTGACGAAATCCGGAAATTGATTCGGTTCTTTAGAAGCAATGAGTGACGAAATACGGAAATCTGGTTCGCTTATTTTAGAAGCAATGGGTGACGAAATCCGGAATCTGGTTCGCTTATTTTAGAAGCAATGGGTGACGAAATCCGGAATCTGGTTCGTATATCTTTAGAAGCAATGGGAGACGAAATTCGGAATCTGGTTCGCACATTTTAGAAGCAATGGGTGACGAAATCCGGATTCTGGTTCGCTTATTTAGAAGCAACGGGTGACGAAATCTGGAATCTGCTTAGCTTCTTCACGTAGCATTGGGTGACGAAATCTGGAATCTGTACTTTTTATGAGTAACAATGGATGACAAAATCCTCAATCTGTGTCGCTTTTAGTAGAAATGGGTGACAAAGTCAAGAATCTGGTTTCGTTTTTTGAGTAGCAATGGATGACGAAAGCAATAATCTGTGTTGCTTGTTAAGTAGCATTAGGTATAGTTTCAATGGGCGACGAAATTATTGATCTTTGCGGATTTATGTTGGTACTGTATAGAAATAACAAAATCTTTCCGGATTCTCCTTCTGTCCAGAACGCTGTCGAAATTATTAGAAGTTTTGCGGCTTTTCAGAATAGTGGTGAAATTCACAATTTATATAGCTTTCTATTTGGTACCAATAATGAACAAATCCTTATGAATTTTAGTTGTGCTAATGCAATGTTTTAATTATAGAACCAATGGATGACGGAATTCATAATACGCGTGGCTTTTCGTTTGCTAAAATAGTGATTAAATCGGAAATCAAGTCATTTTCCCCTATCCAGCTGAAGTAGAAATCCAAAATGTAAGCGTTTTCTTTAGTTTATTTTATTTTTGCAACGATGGCAGACGAAAATCCAAATTTCACAAGCCTTTTTCTTCCCACATACTAGTTGGCATCATAATGTTACAATTTTAGATTATATTATAAATCATATATTGACCTTCTTTCTATCTTTTTTTAAATATCTGTATGCTTTTACAGCTTTGATGTCAAAGTTTGCATTAGATATTCCGGAACGAACGCACCTGCAAACATTGGTAAGCGTAATATTTGCGTTATTCATTTGGTGCTTAATATATTGTACAATATTGATAATCAAAGTTTTATTTTAAAACGTACTAAATTGTCCAATCTTAATTTCACTATTCACGTATATCTCTTCGTCTTTAAATCTTGTTTCAACAGTTTTCTTTACGATTATGCCGTCAACAGAACAAAGAACTTTATAAAACACGCAACTGCGAATTTAGACCCTGTATATCTAACCCACATTTACGTTTTTGTGAAACACCTCTAGTTTTATATAGTTGTTGGTCCAACCTGGTAAACTGGTAAGGCCACAGAACCCTTTGTAGAATGATTTCATACACTTTTCAAACATGATCAGGACACATGTCATCTTAGGGGCGAGGCTTACGTTTCAGTGTTGTTTTTCTCTCTCCAAGACTTCGATTATACAATATCACTTGACTACAATCGGCAGACAACGAGAAGGGCGAACTTTGACCTGGGTGGAAGTGACGCATCAACTTTGAGCCGAACAGTCACATTGACAGCCAACGAAGAATACTGCAACAATTTCACTGCATACGTCAAGGTATGAAGCGAGGATTTTACATGAAGTGATAACTTTGAAGCGCACAAAATATATCTTATCCACCCATACCCTGCTCTTAAGACGCATGTTTTGCATCTGTTGATAACATTTATGAGCACTTATGTGGAGCGTTGTGACCCTGACTTTGAAACAGAGGGTCGTGGGTTCGAATCCCAGCCATGGTGTAATTTCCTTCAAGAAATTTATCCACACTATGATACACTCAACCCAGGTGAGGTGAATGGGCACCTGGCAGGAATTTATTCCTTGAAATGTCACCGCGCTGTAAAAGGCTGCGGGGCTAAAGCCAGGGAAATAATAAGTCCTTTGGAAGAGCATAGGGACGTTATGACATACTGTGATATGAGCTATTCGAACTCCATTATTATTATATAATGATGAGGCGCCGATTGCCCAGTTGCCTATTCAAGGATGCATGATAAGTTCATCCAATGTAGGAGTATGTACTAAAAAAAAAAAGAATGGGTGTGACCATAAAATGAAAAAGGAAGATCAATTCCCCCCATTCAGTTATATCGGGAGGAGAGACCTGCGGGTCACAGTGATTCAGTTCGCTTTTCGCCTCCCAGGCACAGGTGACGCCAAAACAAATAATAATAATAATAATAATAATAATTGAGAACAGATGCGTTATATGATTCTATACCTCTTAAAGAATTTATAAAATGTCAGCATCGCCATTTGTAACTCTTCATTTTTTTTAATTGTCTTGATTTTATGAAGTATATGAAACCGCAGGAATCGTAGAAATTATTTCGAGTCAAAAGTATGCACTGTAATCGAGACAACAAAAATTAAAAAAATGAAAACGGAACTGATTTTGTTGTTTATCAATTTGTTTTTTTTTTTGTTATTACTTTTCTTACAGCCTTCAATTGTGGATAAACTGTCCCCTATCCCGGCATCTGTTGCATTCGGGCTTACTGAAACTACACCCTCTCCTGGTGAAATCCTGCCAATTCGCGACTTGGCGAGTGATGATTCGAATGCGATTTCAGTAAGTTGATCAAAAGCCTGGATCATAATAATGCATTGTTGTAGAGAGCTTAAAGCTTCTGGAGCCTATTTTATAAAGGATTACGATGGTACCTCTGCCATTATGGCAACTACTAATGAGTTGAATAGGCAATGACTTTCATAGTCCTGGAAGCTGCAATAATGACAAAGCTTTAACTTTTTTTATCAAACGGCCCCCTGAAGTAAGTTCAAAGCACTATACAAGCAAACATAATAATTATTTCTAAAATTCCACCCAAGACGCAAGTTATGTTGGATAACTTTCTGCCGAAATAAGCAAAAATTCCACAGAGAATTGATAAAGTGACAATTCACAGTACAATGTCACCATCTTTCTTATTTCTTTTATTCCCATACAGGTACCTATTGAACGAGATTGCATGAATCAAACGTGTGTACCAAATTTAAGTGTTCGGGCAACGACGTAAGTATATCAACACTTAACTTGAGCTGCTATCAAATACAAAAAAAAATCGTTCATTTTTTTAAAAATTAAATGAAAGTACCATCAAATTTAATACTGGTTTATAAAAGCAATATAGCAAGAAAATGAGATAAGCAAAGAATATGAATTTTAGAAATAAGAGCCACCAACCTACGAATTTCATTAATGAAAAAAGGATTATTGATGTGAAAAGGAATACCATATACATATTACGAGGTTCTATTTACAATATGTTTGAACTGAGACTAAAACAGGTTCAGACAACGAAGACAACATGAAAATTAAAATAATACTTATCCCTATGTCGCCCCCTCCCCAAGTCTTTACCATTACATTTATGGACTATTATCTACGAATCGGCCTTAAACAAGTGAATAAAGATAAAATTTCAATTGACATGATTCGGTACTTATTGCATTTAATGAATAGCATGTTAGTCCAATATCCTTTCTCTCATTTCATTAAACATTTGGCATGTTTGGTGTGTTTGTTCAATAACATACATTTTATCATTGTGTCCACGTTTACACTTAAAGCGGAACAGATCGTTTGATCGTCGGAGCAAGTGAATCTATGGCGATTGACGTCACAATAGCAAACAATGGAGAAGATGCATATCTTTCAACACTCACCGTAGAGGTCCCACCTGAACTACAATATACTGGCTTCACTCGTGTACAAACGGTAAGTTCTTAATTTGAAAGAATATCGTTTCTACCGTTTTACCACATTAACACATTACCAATTTAGTTGCAAGTTAAATCCCCCTTCGCCTTACAAAAAAATAATGAAAAATAAAGGAATTCCATGATAGAATGACAGTTAAATATTAAATTCTATATCTTACATAGATTGAATCCTGTATTGATCGGTTCAAATAGCATCATGTGACTGAATATATTTCAACTATGATGTTGCATGACGTCAGACCTCGATATATTTTTCGCTATACCAATATTCTGACGTCACTAATTCAGAAAACTGGATATTTAGCTAAACTCTCGGGCGCACCGGCCAGCGAGCTCTTTCACCCGGGCAAGTCCCGCGATGCGTCGGCGCAGGCACTCATCTGCGTTCCGCTGAGCGCGTTGGCTCGGAGAAAAGTAGGTAATTCAAGGCAAGTAACCGGACTTCGCAAGCTCAGCGCATAGATTTTGATCATGAATTATTCAAAATAGGATATAAAACAAGTATATCAGGCGTTTCATTCGAGAGCATAGTGGGTTGGACTGGCAAAACTACTATATTTCCCTCGGGTTTCGCCCCTCGGGGAAAAATAGTGCAAAACCCCGGGGGGCCACTTCCATTCACAAGTGGATACCATGCGCGACCATGGGGTCTCGAAAAGCACCCTAAACACGTAATTTCCATATTCTGAAAATGCACCCCTTAACAAGTATTGGCGTGTGAAACCCTACCCTTAACAAGTATTGGAAACAAAACGATACTCTTGGCAAATATTCCCTAAAATGAACCCCTAAACAAGTACAGGAATGTTTTATTGTTACGGGTCCTTCGGTCTTCGGCTTTACCTTATTTGGTTTAGTACGACCCCACCTTCTACACCTCGCGCAAATCGGACTCTAAACACGAAGTGTTGGGGCAAAAAGGACATCCTTTATAAAACATTTTAATTTTGTTTTATCATCCCCACAAATTCGACCCTAAACACGTAATTTTCCTAGCGAAATAGATACCCTTTTTTCATTATTTTTGTGTTTTTTGACACCCTTATCACGTTACGTACGTAACGTGCCCTATCGTGAAAAAGACATCCTTTTTACGTGTTTTTTTGGTCGCGCATGGTATCCACTCGTCAATGTAAGTGGCCCCTCGGGTGCAAAACCAACCTCGGATAAATAATTCCACTATACTTTCTTGAAAGTCTGATATATTTGTTTAATATATATCAGGACAGTTAGATGTAATTTGATATCCATTTGATTCTTCCGTCATAGCCACTTGATGCCCTTGCATTTATGTTTGATTCCATTCCAAGTCAGTGTTCCTCTATTTGTATTTTTCGAGCGAGACATTTTGCCAGCGAAAGAAAATTGTATTTCGAGAATAATAGTTGACGATGGCATAGCTAGAGCCTGGGGTATTTTTAGTGTAAATAATCTGACCAACATAAGTATGAAGTCGTTGACAATCAGGCAATAGCAACGATTATGCTAATGTCTAAATGGACATGTTCCAGTGGTGAACATAGATTACCTGAATAAATAGGTGCTTTTACAGAAGCATTTTAAATCTGACAAGCCCCCAAAAGCTGTCATCAAAATTTCATCGGAGGGGGGAGAATGCCCCCCCCCCCGTACTGTAGCTGTTTTGTGGCACTACACTTTACAATAAGCATATAAAAGACATGAAATACTACTCATCAATATTTCTTTTGTTTTCATAGGACAACATCTTGACCTGTAGTAACAACGTCCAATCATCTGAGATAAGCTGTGATGTTGGGAATCCATTATCCGCAGGGACTACGGTATGAAGCTACCATTTTTTTTAAATTATATAGGGACTTAGCACAACCACGACATCATTGTGTTTTGTATATGCAACCATGCTGCATTCGATATATGCCTCAGTTGTTTGTGTCCAATTATCCGAATTCCGAAAGGTATCGAAATATTTAACACAAAATATCAACCAAACAATCAACGAATCATAAGAAATGAATAAGGTTTGGTGAATGATTTCATGTATCAAACATTTAAGCCAATGATTCTTCAGAAAATCAAAGATAATTAAATGAATTAATAAGCAGGAATTCCTACCAATTAAATCATATAATATGTTCAACAGTTTAGTGGATAAAAAGCCATTTACAAGTATAAAAAATCTCTGTATATAGGATTTATTTGTCTACAATTTGAAATATACATAAGGTTAACTTTGATTTAGAAAACGGCTGAACTTGTCAATAATTTCCCTTTTTTTTTGCTTATCTCCAGGTTATTCTACAGTTGCAATTCAGCAGTGAGAATCTACCCGGAAACGGAGATAACTTAGACTTTACATTCAGGGTTGGCAGGTACGGAATTGAAGTAGAAAATGACTTATTCTCGCTTACCATTGTTTTCAATTCGTTATTTGATTGTCTCGGATGCAGAAGTATACTTTGAGTGGTATGGAATTCAAAGTGAAGGCCGATGACCCCCCCTCCGTTCTTTTCTATCTATCCATCTCTCGCTCTCGTCTTATCATTCTTCTCTTTTCAAGCTCCAGACTCTTCCACAGTCCATTTTAGTTTGCAACTGACTATCGTCAATGAAATATATCATTTTTACAGCTTTGAGTTTCGACGCAATGTTTTTTTCTGTCATTGATATAATCATTAGCATTTTCTTTGTTTCATTTTTTTATTCATCCCAACAGCGTAGAGTCTGAACAAATGACATCTGATAATGAATTCAACATATCAGTACCGTTGGAAATCAAAGCAGAACTATCATTCCATGGGTACGTAACTGCCCATCTTGTGACGGGAAGAGATTCCTTTAAAGATCTATCTAAATAAATAGAGTACAATTCACAAAGAAAAATAATGAAAATATCATCAAAATCAGATAACAAATAACGAAGTTATTTGATTCAAAAGTTTATCAATATTCTGTGAAAATAGTTATATGCACATCGCAATGAATATTCATTAGGTGGGCTGATGATGTCACATACCCACTTTCCTTTTTCTCATGTTATTACATGAAATCATAAATGTTACACTTTTTCATACATGTATTATGTCGTGTCTCCATTATGATGAAATAAGTTGCGGTAGTAAATAACTAATGCACTTGTTCAGTTGTCAATCCAATTGTTTAGTTCTTGGTAGATTTTTTTTTGAATAAATCTAACTTCACATAATAAAATACAAAAGAACAAGTGGGGGATATGACATCATCAGCCCACGTAATGAATATTCATAAAGACATGGCCAGTGTTTCACCGGAATATTGTAAATCTTGAAAATTCAATAACTTCGTTATTTGTTATCCAATTTTTATAAAATTTTCAGCATTTTGCATTGTGAATTTTACTCTCTTTATTGATATATAAATATCTCCAGCCTGGACCATCACATATTAATGAATAGAATAATCCCAAGTCGGTACAAGTACGTTTCCGATTTTGGGAGTTGGTTATACAGTTAAGTCTAATTGATAAGTTGCCTTTGTTTATAACTCACTAAGGGACAAGCAGATCACATATCATATGTGCCATCACTAAGGTATAATTTTCCTATCAGTACTGATTTTCAAAACCTCAAGAATCCTAGATAGTCCTTGTCAGCGACTTAAACATTGAAAACTAATAATCGGATCCAGCTATAAGGTGTACTTTCAGTTGACTGTCAACTTATTCATTAAGGGGGGTCGCATGAGTAAATACATAGATCGTAAAGTGTGATCAATTTCCTCATAAAAGTAAGAAGCTTGAAATGAGGGACGATTCACAGCATGTAAGTGCATGACATTCCCTCCCGATTCCGTGGGCTATAATCACTTCCTTCTCTAATGGTTTGTCATCTACAGGAACGTAATACCCGAGACAATAATATATGATGAAGAAGAGTACCTATTGACCAGACCAATCAAACTGCAGAAGCATGTTGGACCCGAAATCACCCATGTATTTTCGGTAAGATGACTCGAATATAGGCCTATTCCTCCATGATTTGATAAAAGAGAGTTTTTGCCCTCGCGACTGGGACGGATTCTACAACGTTGAAAATCTCTTGAAAATGCCCGTCAGAGGTCTTTGTTGGAGTTGATGAACCAGGAAAGCTGATCGTCCAATATTCTGAGCTGAAGGGAAAAAATGCACATATATCGTCTAGTCCAAAATAGTCCAGGTGGGTGTTTCATAAAGCTGTTCGTAAGTTAAGAGCGACTTTAAGAAGGACTGGTGATCCCTTCTTACGCGCTAAACCATTGCCTATGGTGTATACCATTTACCAGAAGAAAGGATCACCAGTCGTTCTTAAAGTCGTTCTTAACTTACGAACAGCTTTATGAAACGGCCCCCAGGTCGAAATTACTGTTGTGATTCACTCATTCTCGACAAAGACTGCCTTGTCATGAAGGATTCTTGACAATAGATTTTCCTAGAATCTGCCCCCGTCGCCACTGCGAAAACCCCCTAAACTCCCCTAATGAGAGTGGAAGATTTCAAAGTAACAGTAACTGTTTAAAACCTCCATGTATCTGCTAATTGCTATTTATCATCAGATATCCTGATGGCATATCGAGCCGAATTGATATGAAAACAAAACTGTACACTCTTTCGACATGGAAACTTTATTCATTTATTTCGTGACCAGACGCAAAACGATATCTGGTAGGTACATGTCCATAAACCAATTTGTTCTCAGATATTTCATTTACTACAATAATGGGAATTGTCAGTTATCTTCCACATTGCTTGGGTTCCAATATCTGTAGCAACAGGTAACTGGGAAAAGAGTTTGTTGTAGATTTTCGCGAGCCATACCCACATTAAAAAAATCCAAGGTTGCGTAAAGACGTGTAGATAATATCATACACGTATGCCGACAATTATATTTTCTTCTCAACTACTCTCTTGGCAATGAAAAGTTCCGTGAATATTGACATTTTAAAACATTGTCAGAATTTAGCTATTGTGAAAAGGAGACGGACAAGATGCGATACTTTCACGTGCGATTCATGTGTTGTCGTTTTCTTTAACCAAACCAGCTCTACAACAATGGTCCTAGTTCAGTAGCTCAGACAGAGATCACCATCCTTTGGCCAATGTGGTACAACAGTCGCCAGAATAAGAACTATCTTCTTTATCTTCTGAGTGCCACCATGGACACAGGGGACGAATGTACGATAGATGGGCCACTGAACCCCGAGGAACTCGCGGTGAGTATTCCGTTTCGTGAATTGATTTTAGGTGCCGAACATGTTTTTAATTCGTAGTAGTAGCATCAGGAGTAGTAGTAGGCCTAGTTGTAGCAGCAGCAGCAGTAGTAGTAGTAGTAGTAGTAGTAGTAATAAAATCTTTATTATCATCATTATTATTATTATAATTGTGCCTATTATTTGAATATATTCTTTTCATCATCATCATTCTTTTTTATTTTTGTTATTAGGATAATTATAATATATATGTGACTGCGAATATTACATTTTTATGTATTTCCTAAAGTCGGACGACAATAGTACCGTCACCCCTGACGTCGTCAGCAGCAGACGGAGACGACGACGAGCAACAGGCACTGAAGCTCCTCCGGTCGGAACCACGGACATTCCGATGTCGACCACCGACGTCACCTGAGGCAGGAAGTCCAGGACATCGAATGCAGTGGATCACAAACTCGATTCTGCTACGCCATCACGTGTGCCGTCGATTCGCTTGGCGCAGGCAGCAACGCGGCAAGGAACAATATCGTAGTGACATTGCGGTCGCGGGTGTGGACCAATACCTTAACAATGGTAAGAGGGCTACGTGCAAATCATTTATGTGTTTGGTGGGGAGCATATGATTTTGAGATCTCCTTCCTGCGGTTGCCATAAATAATGCACATTGCAATATGCGATAGAGACATTACGATATCTGAAAATAACTACTAGAAAGTTGTGCAGGATATGATCAAGTTAACAAAATTAGTACGCCACTTAGAGTTACACTCAGAGTGGCCCAGGATATTAAGGTACAATGTGACACAGAAACAGTCAGGTACTACCTCCAAATGGTTTGATCCATCGGTATTCCTTGTCATTATTTATTAGGATCGGGGTGTGGCATTAGCCGTCGCGGTTCCAAACTCACATATATTGCATAACGTATTAATTGATATGTAATATGATTGATATACGATTTGCTTCGATGGTTGCCTGTGGGTGATGAAGAGAAAGAGGACGGGTTGGCTGTCATGTGGTACACCACAATTGATAGGAATAGCAGAATAATTGCATTGGCCAACTAATACAATATGAGTCGTCCCTGTGAGATTATCTAGCTCCTAATCCAATCGTCCCTGCATGTTATTTTTTTATATATTAAATGGACAGATGGATAGGAGTTAAATTATCTGTTTGTATGTTGCTTTTACAATCCACCCAATTCAGTTGGCATGGATTATGACTACTTATTTTACAGAGCAAGGTTACATATATTTTCGAAAACAGTTGGCAAGATGAAATCGATCATACTACGAAAGAAGGAGTGAAATTAATGTTGCAAATATTGCACAACTAATTCAATTATGAAAAATGCCAATTCTTCCAACGTGGTATTAGAGGCAGTGAAGGGAAGTGATGGTAATATATAAAATATCACACATGTCGTAGGAGATGAGGAGGAAGTTTCTGCTTTGTGAGATCCAGAGTTTGTATACTGTAACCCCGAATGGTTATGATCTCTCGTTATAACTATGCATGGATGTAAATGAGTCATTTAAGGGCTGGTTTCATTATGAAAAACTAGAAAGCTGTATCACTAATGGTTGTCGTTTTGTTTGCTATTTCTCCCCTAGAATTCTCTGGAGTTAACGGTCTTTGTCGATGCTTAATGCCAGAGTGTTGGATGTGCCGTACGAAACACAGTTTACTGATTCTATAGAAATATCATCGAATAAGGTGAGGGTATTAATCTATTTTAGTCAATGAGGATTAATTAATATTTTATGCATAATTAAGTCCTCGATTGCCTCGTTTCATATTTTTAAAAGGACTTTGTGTGAAACTATAGTATGTTTTTACGCAACAAACAAACTTGTTTCTACCGACGTCCTAGCTGTGCCCTTTATCGGTATATCTATCGAAAATCGATGACCGTAGGTTGCCAATTGTAATCGCTGGACTGTCATCATGAACAACATTGCGAAATTGTAATTTTTCCTCTAACCATGCTTACAGATATATGATAAACAGATACGAAAAATTTAATTTCGCCGCGCAACTGATTACATTGTTCAATATTTTACTGCATTGTCTAAGGTTTCTTAAAATAAATACCAAGAAGATTGTGTGTATTAGATCGAAAATACTATCAAGAGAAGTCTGTTTGATTTGGAATAATTCTGCCCCGTGTCATAACTAATTCTCGTAAAATAAACCGAGGGAATGGTCGTTAATAATGCATATCTAACTTATCTGTGCCAAAAGAGAGGGCAGTAAGAGAGGCAAATGTTCTACGGCTTTCAAAAGAAGTTTCAGAAAAAAATTGTAGTCACGACTTTTAAAAGGGCATAGAAGCACCTTGTCACATACTTATGTTTATGGCATATGCATCGAACTCCGTCCAGATCCTCATTTCCCTTCATTTTTATGTTCTCATCATTCAGGTTTCAACGAAAATTGTACCTCAATTTATTATACCAGAGATTGAGCCTCAGAAAGTCCCACTCTGGGTATATCTCGCCTCAATATTAGGGGGTTGTTTCATCCTGATCTTGCTCATATTAATCTTGTGGAAGGTAAGCAATCAACGATAGTCATTTTTTTTTCCGAGAAAGGCGTTGGGTGCTTGTGTGGGTCCTATATATGTGTTTGTTTTTCTTATGAAGAATTATTGGCAGGGATGGTCGGCGAAGAAGAGAATGGATTTGAGGGAGGGGTATCTGATAGGAGGAAGGAGAAGTGAGAAAGGAAGAAAGGAGAAGTATGAGGATGTTTGAAGAGGAGGGGAAGAAATAAAAAGAAAAGGGCAACGAGGAAAACAAAGATGAGGAAGGAAGACAACAAAGAAGAGGAAAAACGATTAGAAACAGGTGGAGGAACAAAGAAGGATGAAGAGGTAGACTAAACAAAATCATGTTTGCGTTGACTATTTAGTAAAAGGGAAGGTACATAATTCAGAACATTGATTAGACGCAGGAATGGAAAAAAGGAAAAAACGATGAAACTCAAATATAGAAATAATGATGATGACGATGAGATTCAGTTGTGGCCACAATGGTTATTACAATGATGGTGATGATGGTAGTGACGAAGATGATGTGGTGACGATGATGACAATGATGATGACGAATTGATGATGATGATGATAATGGTGATGATGATGACGATGATGGTGATGATGAGGGTGCTGCCGATGATGGTGATGATGATGAGGATGATGATGATAACGACGATGGTGATAATGATGACAATTGTGACATTATGGTTATATGGTCAGTGTAGGTAGAGATGTAATATTTGGAAATACAAAAATATAAGTGGATAGAAAGTAAAAATGTTTTCATTAACATTATCGTCTTTATTTTGTTTGACAGATTGGATTCTTCAAAAGAAGAAAGAAGCTTACATCGGACCAACGAAAGATGCTCGAAAGTCGAAATGGAGTCGACAATGACGGAGTGGACAATACTGAATGACCAAAGTACTTCTATGCAAAAACAAAAATGAATCAATAAGATTAAATGTCTTCCGAACATTTCCATTGGATTCTTCCACCCGTTTAGAATATGGTTTTTGATGCACCCATGAAAGGAACATTTTCTCGATTAGTCCTGTAAACTGAATGACAGAGGTTGTATGCTGGCTAGACTATCCGTCTTTCCTCGAAGCCCGAATTAGAAGAAAGTCTGGTCAGTCCCCGACTCTACAAGATAGTCAAATGCGCTCTTCTGAACGGTATTAAAAACTTCTAATACAAAAAATGCACATTTCTATGTACTACAAGTATACGCACGATCGAAGAGGCCGGGGATATAGATTCGAATTTGGACGAGCGCAACTGGAGAGCGTTTTATCGCCATTAGTGGTCTGAGTCGTCTTACTCGTTGTTAGACCTAAATCTTGATTTTGATCGGTAGAGCCCGTGGTAGAGAAGCACAGTTATTCGACTGTAACAGTCGGATGAAATTAAACATCCAACAAGTCTTTTCATATAACGCCCCTTGATGTTTCTCCCCCCCCCCCCCGCCCCCCTCTTTAGCCATGTTAGCCATTGAGCCAAAACCCCGTCATTTCTGCTTCGGGTTGATGGCGACTCTGTCTTCCGATTCGATGTACATTGGGAAGTATAACTTTTCAGTTGACGTTCTTATTTTCAAAACACATTTCACGT
Source organism: Lytechinus variegatus (assembly GCF_018143015.1). Taxonomy (NCBI): domain Eukaryota; kingdom Metazoa; phylum Echinodermata; class Echinoidea; order Temnopleuroida; family Toxopneustidae; genus Lytechinus; species Lytechinus variegatus. The sequence continues at coordinate 17,052,686 of NC_054752.1, forward strand.
CGAGAAATTATACGCTCGCTGAGTATCAACCATTAAACGGTATCGTCAGAATCTGATCAATTATCTCGAGTTGACTTTTAGCATTTGTTTGTAGGATAAATCCATAGTGGAAGATTACGACAACGAAATTCAAACATTTCCGAAGGATGAAAAGTTAGACCAAAGTGACTGGAATGTACTATGAATCAGATGGGGTTATCGAAGATAGAAAGAGAAAATCCGACCCGCAGTTCATGCAGTTTGAAGAAATTAGTTCAGATTTAAAAGAAACTTGAAAGGTCATGAGCCAAAAGGTATTAGAGGCCAAACCTCCACGATCAAGAACACCCAAGACCACAGAATTAAGGGCCGTATGATCAACAATCGAAAAATAACTCCATGTTTGATCAAGACCCCATACTACACCAGACATGGAAGATGTTAAATCATTGTTGAGCCTTTATTAATGCATTTGGCGAATGGGCGGAAGTTTTCGACTGAGAGAATTTTGACCTGTCTGTTGTAATAAGCATAAACATTGATATAGGAGCTTTAATATTTATTCGTGCAATCTTCGGTGAGTGAGCGTGGCGAGTGTGGATTGCCGTTATTTAATCTTGTCATGCATGTAATATATTCACCAAATAGTAACTGCATTTTATAATGTTGCCAATACCATTTTAGATAACTTCGTTTGTAATGGATATCATTCCTTTTTTTATGGTACACAATATTTCTGAAATCGAATATTTACGACTTCTGATAAGTCATTATTTTTTTATTATATGGATTTGTACTTGCCAAACAATGTATTTCACTTTTTTATGTTTATTCATTTGTTTTTGTTATATTGTTAGGTGTGTTTCTCTTTCGAATGGCGAATCTTCGAACAAGTGATTACTGCATTATGCCATTAACATAATGCTGCTAAATTACGATGCTTCCGTTTATAATTAGTCGTTATTAATTGAATTTAATAAAACGGATAATGAATGTTTTAAAGGATATTGTGGAGATGGATAAATGAGTTTGACCTATTATGATGTAAATTGTTCGAATTGACAACCTTTTTATTCAGCAAGGGGATTTCGATGCACAGGTTAACTCAAAAATATTAGTTTGATACAAACGTTAATGTTAGTACTAGTAGCAAGCTATGTTCCTTCATGTGTCCACACAAATTACATTTGTTAGGTCCATCTCGGCATTTTAAAATTAATCTTATATCAAATATATTCATTCTGAAAATGAATAAAGCTAAGATTGTAATAGCGATCTGTGACAAAAATTAGAATATACAATTTACATTGCACATTGATAAGCACTTATGAGGAGAAAATGCGTAAAATTCACAAAGTTATACAAAATTGGGAGAGGGCCATCTTATGTCAGGTTTCTGGTGGTTTCACACCTGTAAAGACGTCCCCACAAACACTCGTATTGATCTACCAGTAAACACAAACATTTGTAAAGTATGGAATGAATTAAAGGGATTATAATTACTACCAATAGACAGGAAATGTATTTGATATTTTACATCTGACCCTCAAAGGTATATCGAACCACTCATTTTCCCCAAAAATAATCAAGACATTTTAGAACCATCTCGTGACGAGATTTCATTCAACACCTGAAACAAAGAGCCCTTATTCTTCCGCAAATCAAATACTTCCAAAAGTGAAGTGATATTCCTTCCCCATTTTGGGAAGGGGGTTCAGTGATTGCAATCCCCAGAATCAGTGTTGTTAGATGGCGAATCATTTACATATGTATACATTTGTCTTTTAGCATGATAACTTGCAATTCGATTTGTGAAACCAAGAAGAAACGACATTGAGAGAATACAAAGGAAGTCATGCAATATCATTTCATAAAATGATCTGTTGCCCTGAAGGAATAGAATGGAATATTCTTGAAAAAGGGTGGAAATATAGATGATAACATTCCTGCATTTGCAACACATTGGCAATATTGGCATGTCACTGTTCATTTGGATAGGCTCTTTTTTAGATGTATAGGAATCATTATGTCTACTTGGCTGAATTGACTCTTTGCAGTACTCTTCTATTAAAGCAATAACGTGTTCTGCTTGAGGCTTGCTTTTGTGCGTCTTATTTAATGTTTGGACAATTATTGTTGTGTAATATACTGTACGTTGCCTTGTGGCCTAAAATGGGAGAAAATGGCGCAAACTTGGGTTATCAGAAGACCAATCAATGTTATTTTTTTTTCTAAAACAGGCGCTGTTTCAACAATTATCCACATTAATCAGGTTAATAAAGTATTATACCAACACCTTTCAGAGCTCGTATACAATGACTGCACTTCGGGTGCTGTTTTCAGCACTTTGGGTGCTTTATTGTATAGCACATCACGTCCGTACTGTTTGTAGCACTGTAAGTGTAGCAATTCACCACCCTAAGTACGCAATCAATACAATTATAATTATACGAAATCCTAAGAGAAGTGAATATATAGCACTTCATCTTTACACTGACACCAGACTGGTATCAAATTAAGAGCGCGGTTTTGCAGTCTATGAATTTAAAAAAGTAGGCCTACCTTTCCATGTATCATAGTGACGAGTCATTCCAAATATTTTTGTGATGGCTTAGTTATTCTTATTTTGATTTGATTTTAGCATTTTTTCTAGTTCTTATCATATTTCAAAAAGTTGTACATATTCATGGTGTATATAGATGTGAAATGTGATAAGACCAAACCCATGTGTATATACAGTAAATTAGTAAGACTATTAAATATATAAATTCATATAATTGTAAAGTTGATTCCAAAGTTTAATTACGTGTGATGCAAATGGAAAATAGTCAGCATTTGTTATTCAAATACTTTACACGAAAACATTTGATCATGGAGAGTTAGGACCCCTGAGTTTCCTTATTCTGATCAGTTATCATTTTTAGTATAGATCTTTGATCATAATTATTCTTAAAATCGGATGTATGAGTTTAAAAAAAATGTAAGAGAAAGAGAGAGAGGGGGGGGGGGTATGAGTGATTCTTTATAAATTATTGTGTTCTTATCGTAATATTATTATGTTGCAAACAGAAACTAACAATTGACCAGGAACCCCCTTTTTTAGCATTCTTGAGTAAAGTTGCTCCGTGATTGGGTGCTGAAAACGAATTTTCAAATATAATGTTCTATATGGCCGGATGAAATCCGATATTTTCTTTTAAAAGGGTACTCCAGGATGAAAATAATATAATTTGAGCATATCAGACAATTGAACAAAACACTGACAAATCAAACAAACCAAATCAGACAATTAAACAAAAAGTGATCAAAATCGGACAAGGTATAACAAAGCTATGTCATTAAAAAGATTTGCATTTCTTCCGGTAAAAACAGTTCTGGTCTTTTCTTCGATTCAGCGAGCAAAATGATGATGTCATATCCCCACTTAATCTTGTATTTTATTACATTAAACTAGGTTTATTCAATTTTTCCTTCAATATCCAAAAAATGGATTGACAACTAATATAGTGCATTGAATATTTATTGCTGCATCTTATTTCTTACAATGGATACATAATTATCATTCACGCAATGTATGAAAAAATGAAACAATTATGGTTTCATGTAATAACGTAAGAAAAGTGAAAGAGGGAATGTGGCATCATCAGCCCACATAATGAATATTCATGACTATGCATATAACCATTGGCGACGGCAAAAAAAAATGGGGAGTTCAACTGAAATTTAGGGATGGAGACAGGTAAAAAAAATTGACAAGCAAAAAAAGGGGAACCACCTAAATTTAAGGGGGTCCATCCCCCACCTCAAATTTAGCATATTTAGGGAAGGGGGACAGGAACCCACCCCCCCCCCCCGCTTCCGCCGCCTATGCATATAATTGTTTAAAAATATATTGCTAAACTTAAAAATTCAATAACTTCGCTATTTGATATAAAATTTCGATTTCAACCCGGAGCACTCCTATTCAACAAGCATTTAAATTAAAAATTCAATATTATATTAAAAGTCAGGGCTCCTGTAAATAAACCCAATTACGTTGAAAACTGTAAGATTTGGATCCCCCTATCAAACACATGAAAGTGTGTGTGTAAAGTCATCCATAACCTATACTAATTGCTTTATGAAACGGCCCCTGGTGGGTGTTTCATAAAGCTGTTCGTAAGTTAAGAGCGACGATTGGTGATCCTTTCTTGTGGTGAATTTGTGGTAAATACATTGGCGATGGCTTATCACGTAAGAAAGGATCACTAGCCGTTCTTAAAGGACAAGTCCACCCCAACAAAAACTTGATTTGAATAAAAAGAGAAAAATTCAACAAGCATAACACTGAAAATTTCATCAAAATCGGATGTAAAATAAGAAAGTTATGGCATTTTAAAGTTTCGCTTATTTTCAACAAAATAGTTATATGAACGAGCCAGTTACATCCAAATGAGAGAGTTGATGACATCACTCACTCACTATTTCTTTTGTATTTTATTATATGAAATATGAAATATTTTTATTTTCTCATCATTGTCATGTGAAATGAAGTTTCATTCCTCCCTGAACACGTGGAATTCCATTATTTTAACATTTTGTGCTTCAGGCAAGGAGGTCCTAATCGTCAAATTCGTAAAAATTGAAATATTGTATAATTCAAACAATAAAAAACAAAAGAAATAGTGAGTGATTGACATCATCGACTATCTAATTTGGATGTAACTGGTTCGTTCATATAACTATTTTGTTGAAAATAAGCGAAACTTTGAAATGTCATAACTTTCTTATTTTACATCCGATTTTGATGAATTTTCAGCAATGTGCTTGTCTGATTTTTCTCTATTGATTCAAATCAACATTTTTTCTGAGGTGGACTTGACCTTTAAAGTCGCTCTTAACATACGACCAGCTTTATGAAACGGCCCCTGGTCAGATTATTCATTATCTCTGACCGGAACAGTCGTATCCTCTTCCAACTATATCCATTTGGTGAAGATGGTCAATGACCCGGGATCCGATGATAGGAAATAGTACAGCCCACCCTATCGATTGCTAAGGGATAGTCCGGGCTTAAAATATTTATATCTAAATAAATATAGTAAGATTCGCAGAGCAAAATGCTGAAAATTTCATCAAAATCTGATAACAAATTAACAAAGTAATTGAATTTCAAAGTTTATCAACATTTTGTGATATATGCACATCGTCATTAATTTATTCATTAGGTGAACTGATGATGTCACATCCCCACTTTACTTTTCTGTAGGTTATTACATGAAATCATAAATGTTTCATTATTTTAAACATGTGTAAAATGATGTGTCTCCATTATGACGAAATAGGTTTCAGCAATAAATAACCAATGCATATTATTACTTGTCAATCCAATTGTGTTAGTTCTTGCTAGAAAAACTTTGAATAAATATAATTTCATGTAATAAGTACAAAATAAACAAGAGGGGATATTACGTCATCAGCCCACCTAATGAATATTCACAATCCATGTCTAGAACTTTTCCACCATAATAATGCAAATCTTTAAAATTCCATAACTTCGTTAATTATTTTCTCGATTTGGATCAAATTTTTCAGCATGTTGCTTAATTTGACTCTATTTATTGAGATATGAATACCTACAGCCTGGACCACCCCTTTAAAAAGGAAATGGTCATTGTGGAAAAGCAGGGAATTCCGGGAGTGAATTCCGGGAGGAGGAGTTAGCTTTTGGAGATTGATATACACGGGATGTTTGAGTGAAAAATTATCCATGGACTGGTAAAAATTGGTCAAAGTACCCTCCCCTCCATAAAATACTACAAAACGTATAAAAAGATATATCAATACATGAATAAATAAAAAAATAAAATGATTAAATAAATTAATAAACAAATAAATGAATGAATAAATAAATAGATGAATAAATAAATAAATAAATAAATAAATAATTCCTGTCTCGCCCTCCCCAATGACATTTCGTTCTGATGTTGCCTGGATTTGCTTTGTTTACATGAAACATCCTAAAATCTACATTAAAATATGCTGTAAAACTTATCAAATAGGCCTACATGTTGTTTTTCACCCATCATTTGAATAACATATTGAAAAATGGCCCTACTTTCAATAAAGAAATCCTGATAGCTTAGTTGTTTAACCCTATCTAGGCCGGGGTATTTTGGGAGTTCCTATTGCCGGGGGGGGGGGCCTCCCAGGCCCCCCCCCCAAGATCTCGGCCGTCGACCGCGCGATCGCGCCGAAAATTGGCACACGGGTTGCCTGGGACATAATCTACAAGATTGTATAGTAATTTATTTCATGCGAATCGCTATTAAGTGATTATGCTAATTTATGCGTAATTAGTATGCGAAATCATACTTTTTCCTCTAACTCCCTAAATAAAACTCCAAATGTACTAATTTTTGGTATAGAAACTCTTTGTGGTGTCCTAAGCAAGAGTACATGAAAAAAATTGTGATATCAAATCATTTTCTTATGTATTATATTGTTTTTTGCAATTTCTTATGTATTTCTTTGTTTTTTGACCTTTTGTTTTTCATTGTTTTTTCAATGAAATTTGTTGGGGACTTTTCTGTGATCATAAAAAGCATAAAATGAATACATTTAGACCAGCAAAACTAAAAATAATCATACATTTATGAAATTTGGTTGAAAACACAAACGAAATCACGTTTTTGAGCAATTTTCGGTCTGACATGCACTTACATAATGTTGCGTAATTTCGGAACCACATACCCGGGTGACGCAAAATTGGTCTCAAAAGTTGCGCAAGACTTGAAAGTAAAAACTCAGCGAGCGGCGCGGTCAAAAAATTTCGCACGGCGAAAATATCGCGTGATTCGTTGAGAGGGGGGGGGGGGGCTCGAAGGCCCCCCTCCCGGCCTAGATAGGGTTAAGTGGCAGTCTCCCAATTCGGTGAATGGGTTCGAAACCACATACTGCCTTATGGTTAGGCTTAGCGCGAGACCCGGATTTGTATGTCATTAACGACCCTTTTCTAACGGATTTTAACGGGCGATCGAAAATCTTGGTCAATTTATTAGCGTCGCTTTAGTCTACTATGCAGACTCTGAATGGTTCGTGTGGTGGGATCTGCTACTGGTTTGCTTCGCAAACCAGCCTGAAAGGGCGAGCGAAGCGAGCCACTTCTGCAGCCTCAGTAGACATAGTCTGCTATGCAGAGTCGTTGAATCAGCTGAGGTGCACACACTGCAGATGTGGGTCTACATTTGTAGACTAGCGTCGCTTTGCAAGCTCGATGTATATGAAAAAATCAATTTCATGAGGTAAAACTTGAGATTTTATTATGTTTTTAAATGAGACTTGTCGAAAACAGGCCTATTATATTGGTAAGCACAACCCACACGCAAATGCTACACGTGTAAAAATAATAAATACACATTCATTCCATGTATGGGATAATTTACCTAAGGGCCGGTCTCAGATATGATTGATGTTTTGAGCACGTACCCCCAGCATTCATTTTCTTGGCGGTCAAGAAAAAAATGCAGGTGAGTTTTCTTACTTCGATTTTTTTTTTTTCCGGACGTCATTTATTTTTACAACATTGGCCTCAGGCTGATTTATAGGTTTATTAATTTATTAATTTATTCGTTTCGTTAGCTTTCACGCCATTTGTTACAGTAATAACTGAGATTTTGGCTTCTAAATTTGTTGACTTTATTTCACACCGTTCAGATACAGTTGTTTATTTCATGCAAATCATGTGTGCTCGTATACGATGTGAAGATCGATAATTGGGATGTAACGCTGTATCTGTCATGGTAGTCCATGTATCATTGCCTAATCTCAAGGGAAAGTTCCAAATCCGTTGGTCATGTGGACTTATGCAAACATCATGCATTCTATATAGCAATCGCCCCTCTCCAGAAATACACAACCCCCCTCTCCAGAAATACACTGCAAAAATTCTGGTATATTGATTTTAACACCAACCCGGAAACTATATATGTCCACACCAGATAAGTGTTAAAAGCCCCCTCACTCCTGACCGAATTAAGGCGGACGAAGGGTGACGAATGGGAAAAATGAAAGAAATGCACGCGAATTCAACGAATTCAAATTAAATTTCCGTCAAATAATGCGATCAGTAACTACTGTCAAATTTTTATCAACGAACGGTAAGCGAAGGATATCGATTTTATGGTTCACCTCCTTGAGAAAATTGCGGCCGAAGGCGAGCGCAGGGTTGATATAACCCAGTAAGACGAACGAACAGTGAACATGGTAAACAATAGTTTGATATGGTATGCGATTAGAAACGAAGACGAGGGAAAATATCGGGCGTTCTTGTATGTTTGTGTCATCGTGTTGCTTCGTTACGGGTTCTTTCGAGATCTGTCCACTTAGGCAAGAGCGCGATGAGGGACTATGCGCGACAATAAAACACGTACGATAAACTAACGATTACCGCAACTAAATAAGAGATGCGAATTCAAACAGATGACCAACGATTTTTCAATTCGTCGGGAAATTTTAAACATGTTCAAAATTTCCGCGCACATTTGAATAATTGCAGTTGTTAGTTCAGAAGGTGCACGAACCCAAACACGAAGATTAAGTATGATTCACTATCAGTTACCATTGAAAGCGATTATTAGGGGTGAGGGGGCCTTAAACATCATCAGTATCATTTTGGTCTATCACCAGATAGGTGTTTATACAACATCAATTAGTATAAAAACAGTATCGGTTCGATTCCAAACTGGTGTTCTCTGAGGTGGACATAATTCGGGGCTAGTGTTTAATCAACACCGGAGATTTTGCAGTGTATACAGATGCATCAATCAGGTAACCTGATATTCGAGTAAATGATTTCCTGTGAAATAATACTTTTTTTTTTCATTAAACAGTGCAAGTTTAATCAGTCACTCATGACCTGAGCAAAATTATTTTTTCACTTGCCTTCCGCTATTCGATATCGTAGCACTTGTTGTGCCGGTATAGGTGTCGCATAAGGCTTTTCAGCAAAATGCACACACACAGCCGTCCGTATGGCAAGCCGTTTTGACATTTAAGCCTATTTCTTGAGTTTAAGAATTCGATTTCTTGATATCAAGAAATGGTATCAAGAAATGGTTTTGTGTAGTTAAGCAATGGTAATTCTTCATATCAAGAAATTAGGCTTAAACGTTAAAACGGCTTGCCATACGCCCGGGATTACTTCCTTTTATGTGTATAATGGCGAAAGAAAGAGCAATCATAATTATGATTGATACACTAAGAGTACTTTCGCCTCTCATTTACTCGTTCTTAATCATGATGGTAGAATGGGAGGGGGCTTGTGGGGAAAATGACAAATATTTGATCCGATATTTCATCTACATGTATTTACATTTCAGGTAATCTCACTTTTTATCTTCAGCCATTAACGAAATCATGTTTTCAGAGGCGAAAATTAATGATTCAAAATGAATATTAAGCGCACTTATTTTGCCTGCTTAGGATATACACTGTAACAAAATTATTTAAAATTATTCAATAAAAATGAGGCAAAAAAAACCGAAATACATTTTCCGAAAACCTAAAAAGAAATCTGAAATTTCTCATGAGTGATGATTTAATGTTGCTCTTTGATTCAACAAAGGTTGAATTGCACACCAAAATCCAAAACAATTTCAAACACAAATAGATATGACAGTTATTGCTCTTTATGAATAATCGGGTATTTGCCTAATTGGAGTTAGATTTACTTAATTGAAGCAAGCTATCAATACGTGAATTTTCATAAGTGTATGTTGAATATAAATAAATAATGTAAATCAATTGAATTGAAAGACAAGTGAAATCTTCTGAAAAAAAAAATCGATAAATAAATTGAAACTAATTAGTTCTACTTATACTAAATTCACATATTTGTTTAAAGTGTAGGATGAAAGGGTTAGAAAGAGTCATGTTTCTTGGTAATACGTGCATAATCATTTCCCCCTTCAGGTATATGAACTGACAAACAAGGAAGTCAAAATAGTTACGTTGCATTATTTATTGCATTAAAATGATATAAAGCATACAGAAAACATTAGTCATCTCGGGTCCTACACGTGCATGCTTTCATGGTTATATTCTTGAAAAATATAATATATTATATTTTTTTATTCAATAAAATTCAATTCAATTTTATCCACATCTCTTTCAAAACATCAAAAGAACAAGTTTACAAATCAATATGACATACAACATACATTATACATAAAGTTATAAAAGAAATGGTAAAGAGAAAGTGATGATGATGTGGGGGGGGTAAACAAAATGCCATTGTCCTGTCAATGTAAATCCCCAAATTTACCCCACTTTAAAAACTCATACAAAATAACACATTGCAAACATAAAGCTAGTGACATAACAAATCTAAACACATGAAAGGTAAACAATCAAACATTAAATTATTCAGACTTAAGTTAATACAATTTATATATTTTTTTCTAATATATTATATATATATTATATTTATTTCCTGTTCCATCCAATATTGGAAAACATGAGATGTGACAAAATCAAGGAATTGTATAATTTGATTAAAATCCTCAGTGGTAAAATGTGTTTCAAACTATTAAGACTATGAAGACATTATGGTCCATCCTCCATCACTGCTACTGCTATGTCATACTGTATAATGTGTGCCTCTTAATAAGATAACAGGTTTACAGTGCCAAGATTTACAATTACGATATAATGATCATATTTAGGGGCACAATCTGGCCCTATGAAAGACCAGGAATATGATTACAGTTGATTATGGACTTATGCCCATATGTTATTTACTTTTGTTTTTCCCCCTTTGCTACTTCATATATCTTATCTTTGTTAGTTTCATTTGTCCAAATACGGAAATAAAACTGCTAAACGAATAAAACCCCTAATGAAATCTAGCTTATCACTCAACAGTTTGGGGGAGTCGCACCGAAATCGTCTACCCCCCTTTTTTGGGGGGGGGGTGCGATATGAAGGGGAAAAATCTAGGATCCATTGTTTTTGCAAGTGTTTTTGCTCTAATGTCCAAAACCGTGTACTTTTTTTTTGGGGGGGGGTGGATGACGCCTTTAACGCGTTGCCCATCTTACGTCCCCAACCAGCAACCCCCACCCTAAAAGCTTTTTTCGGGGGAGGATGTAGGAATGTTCCATGCAATTTTTAGTGTCTTAATAGAACATCGAACACTCCATATTTTGTATGTATTTAAAAGAGAAATTCCAGTAGTTGCAGTAAACACTGATTTCACGAGAAAGTCTGCAAAACCAGGCTTAATTGTCAGAATATCATCGAGGATCTAGATCTGGTACAGTTACATAAACTGAACTTTGTGAAATCTTGAAATCTACGCTGAAAAACGTTCACACTGAAGATCACCAACACAGATAGGCACATGTGGGGCAGTGTATTATTATTGCTGGAATAAAGACCGGCGAAAGTGACCGAATCCGCGCTTATTTTGCTTATTTCTCAGCAATTAAACAATTTCTCCCAGAATCCTTTGGCACATATTTTTTATTCATACAAACAGACACTTGGGTGGTCATTATATTAGATTCTGTAAAAAGTCAATTTGAGATCGTTACCAAAACTAGAATTAATCTTTAAGGCCATACAGAAGGTAGATAAATCAGGGAAGTACTTCATGTTGCTCTCACAAAATCATTATTGTTTTAGGCTCATGCCAGTGTATGTTGACATAACAAAAGCGACAACCATGACGGTGAGTTTGACCGCAATCTATTTCCCTTTTCCGGTATAGAGAGGAGTATTAAACAAATAGATATTAATTTCTACTGTGATGAAAATGTAATTATCTATGGTATTAATAATTACTCATCATAATTAGAAAGGTGGTGAGTCATTATTAGCATCGTGGGCGGCCATTATGATTTATTTTCAGTAAATATTTAGTATATTGTGGTATGGGGGATTCAAAAAGTCACTGAAATTAACCAGTAATTGTGATTTCCCCTTCAATTGGCATAATTACTCTTTGAATCAATATATTTTTCCAGAGTGAACAATGGGTGAAAATCGAAAAAGGTAATGTATGCTATTTAAATCAATTATGGAATCTCTCTCCAGAGCCAATCCACAAGACCAGCACTGATCTGACCACATTAGACACAATGTTGGGCAACACACTGTCACTTTCATATCAGCTTGTGGATCGTGCAATTCAAATGGAGCGTATTATTTAACATAAGTTAATTCTAGTTCACTGTTTTTTGGGTTTTCATTTGTTTTTGTTGTTAACACATTAAGTTTTATTTTAGTATATGGAATCAGAGAGATTTGAAGTAGGTTTATCAAGTCACTATTCTTGATTCATTGCACCCCCCCCCCACCTGTTCTACACCCCCCCCCCCGACATGACCATACGTGTAGTGAAGCAAGCGAGGCGACACAAATTAATTTTAGTACGATATACAATGAATATTACTGGGCTCATGAACCCCCCCACAAAAAAAAAAAGGTATTGAGAGAGTGTTGTGAGCTAAGGGAATTATACTCTTTTTACTGTAGATTTTTTTTTGTTGGGGGGTCTAACTGAAGGAGATTTGTTCTCTTTCTTGTTTCAATTAAAAATATTAATAAAAAAGAGAAACGGATGAAATGCATATTTTGACAATAAAAAGGCGTCTGCTTCTCATCAATATACCCCGATACCTCCCAAGATGATAAGTGATCAATCTCTATACAGTTAATGTTTGTTAGCCTGTATATATTCCTTCCGTGACCATGTTAGCTGGTAACCCAAACCGGTACCAGCAAAAAATAAATCCTTGGCCCATATTATACACGTGGTGGTGTTTTTTATGGCCTAAGACCCTAAGACATACCCGATATGTAACACTGAGACGCCTCAACTACGTATGTGTGCATGTTACTTAGAAAACAGACGAAAAAAAGTTTATGCATCACAAAACAAATGAATCAAGTGCCAAGTTAGATTTCTCCCTAAGATTATTACACACTATCATGCATGAGGCCTTATATTCGATCCTATATTAATTCCCCTCTTTTTATTATATTAGTTAATGGTTTGATATATGATATCAATGAAGTATAAATTAGGGGCGTTGCCGGGCCTGCCCCCCCCCCCCCTTCCAACCCATTTCATACATCAGTGCAGGAATTAGGAAACTAGAAGAAAGTGAAATGAATTAAAATGCAAAACGGTGAAATGTCATGTTATTTTCTTAGGTATTTTGTCAAAATATATCACAAGATGAAGATCTCTATTAGATTTTGTTCGCGACTTCAAAGAATTTGCCCTTTATTTCCCCACCTCATTTCGATGAGGAGGGATTTACCAGAAATATCAACGATTCATATATTAATTGTGTTGCCTTGTTATCATGTCAATGTTAGGAAAAGATTGCTTCTTCGATCATCATCGATGGTCATCTTCCGAAGTCGCGCACGAAGCGCCGTGCGCCTGTCCATTGCCATTTCGCATTGCATATGAATGATCGAATGCTCATTTGTTTTTAGGCCTATGTGAGAGTCAGCATATACATGCAGAACAGATGCATCATGGACACCAGTGGATGAGGATCAAATGAGGAAGTAATATAAGTTGTGGTCGGTTCCTGCGCGATTAAATAGATCAGTGACTTTTCAGTGGGCATTTGCTGGCTTTTGAGTGAACCCCAACTTGCCAAAGTAAATCTCGTTACGCTCTGCCTTCACATAAAGTTAAACAAGACTAATGAATCTCATTGTATTATAGGCAGCTTATCGCTTTCGTTAATCGCAACCAGCTTTGCTGTTTTTTTTCTCCGGTCCAATCGGATTTACATTTCACAAGATGTCCAGCTCATCGCCGAGTTCATCGACCAGGGGGTATGTCTTCGCCGTGGCATCGTTGTGCGTGGCAGTCTGTTCGAGATGGGCCGTGGTCGTTGACGCCTTCAACGTCGATACATCGAACCCCTTTGATTTTTCAACACAGCGATACAGGCAGTCAGTTTGGCCTCGCGCTAACGCTTCACCGGGAAAGTGGCCAGAATATGTAAGTACATGTAATGATTTTTTTTACTGGTATTCCTTTCAAAGAAACCTCTTGGATGTGGATCACAGGAAATTTGACATTCCAATGTAAGCATTGAATATATGATTAACTGGAGTTTTGAAAAAAAAAATCAACTTCAAAGTGGAGTTGTTTTCAGAAACAATGCATTCAATGTATTGTTGATCAGAAGCAATACATTCAATGTGATGCAGAACTAAAAACTTTATAAAAGCCCTTATTCATATCCGCAAAATAATTCTAATCACATTCCTGATATTGACAGTAACAGTTATGAATAAACGATAATAACTTCCATGAAACAACAGTTCTTCTGCTGATGCAAATAACAAAAAATCACGCCAATATTGAAAATATTGCTATAACCACGATAATAATCGGAGTTTGGGGTATTTACTCTTCATTAACCGGCAGAAATCTGCTATTTCATACCTTCTCATCCTGAAATATATGAGTGGTGTATTCAAAGTCCTCACAGATGAATCTCTTTTTTTGTGCGAATGAGCGATTTTTTTAAATCTCTGCGAAAACTGTTTTTGATTATTATATAAAAAGGGGGCTTATATTGGCAAAACTTGACGGCTTAGCCGAAATCGTTATCAACCAACCTGCCACTTTCTCCATTTACCATAAATTCAATACAAACTCGCTTCTCTACATGTCATAAATTGTGTGAATGGTACAATAAATATAGCAGTTTAGGGTACTCAAAGGCAGTATTATAAAATGCTCTCTGGTTGTTGAAGTTTGAACCACGTGCTTAATTTGTTAATTACTCACAAGTGGTTTTCTAGATTTGTATTGATTTATACAACGAAAATTGGCATTATCTTGAGTATAATGCGCAAAATGAACGTATGCGGATTATTCGTTGCTTTTCCCCTACATGCACTCGCGTACGCTTGATGCCCCCCCCCCGAATTTTCACCATAAAAAAAGAAAGGAAAAGGAAAGGAAAGAGAGTAGATGAAATATCCTATAATTTCTTGATATTATGTCAAAATGTGTCATAAACTTGGATTCTTGTTTAAAAAAAAAAAAACTCAAAATTTTTGCTCGTTCACTTCGCTCACTCACAAATTGTTTTAATTTTACCCGACATGCCTTATGACCCTCTCAATTTTTTTTTTGCTTATTACCACACTGCCGGAATGTATATCCAAACGTTTTATGTATGCTTAATACTCCTTAAGCCAGTTAGGCCAAGGCATACTCTAAAAAGTATGTTTAAATGCCAGTGACCATATTTCCCCATTATCTGATTACATTACAGTTACAATCGAAATCAAAGCGTTTGGGTGTTGTAATAAATGGCTGAATTCTGAGTTACTTCGACAACCAATACATTCCTGGTCGGGTAAACTAATATACAAAACTGATTTAAGTCATGTCCTATAAACAACTAACCCTATTAAAGGACATGTCCACCCCCAACGAAGAGTTGGTTTGAATAAAATGAGAAAAATCCAACAAGCATACATGTAGCACTGAAAAATACATCAAAATCGGACTCCGATGTAAAATAAGAAAGTTATGACATTTTCTCCCCATTGTCATGTAAAACAAAGTTTTATTCCATTCTGAATACGTGTGATTAACATGATTGTTTAACATTCGTGTGGTTTAAACAAGATGTTCCTTACTGTCAAAATTGTAAAAAGAAATAGTGAATGAGGGACATCATCGACTCTGATTTGCATAACACTGAGTTGTGCATGTAACTGTTCTATAAAAATAAGGGAAACTTTAAAATGTCATTGCTTTCTTTTGTTATATCCGACTCAGTGTTCTGCTTGTTTGTTTGTTTTTTCTCTTTTTATTAAAGGCGAGTGAACTGTGTGTGGTATATTATTGACCATGTGTTATAAATACGTAGTCTTTAAAATATACGTTTTAAGATATCTACTACAGATAATAAATTGACCTATAATTGTTTATGTATAGAGAGACTGAAATGTGTTGAGAGGAAAAGTAAATGTTTTGCTATTTGGTTACATAATTCCAGCGGTATATTGTGTAGTTGATTAACGTGTTATTATTAAAGTGTGTCTATATTAGTAGACTACACTAGCATTATGGGTCAGGAACATGGTGTGTGTGTGTGTATTTGAGTTTTGTCAGACGTGTATCAATCACATATGATTATTTACGTCTGGGACCGACCTTTAACGTCACCAACCGAAAGACGTGACTAGGGCTCGAACCTCGAACCTCTGCATCAATAACTTCCCCACAGCTTGGACTACAGGCGCACGCCACAACGCCCGGTTATATGGTTGGAGTTGACCTTTAAAGGGGAATCCAGCCTTGGCCATAAAATGTTGTGTTGGGAAGGAGAAAAATAAATTAAACAGAATGGTGAAAGTTTGAAAGAAATTGGACAAAAAATAAGAAAGTTATAGCTGCTTTAAAATTGAGATCACTGATACTATGTAGATTTCAAATTGGCAACTCAGTAAGTAAATTATGACATGGGGCAAGGACAACATTCTCATAGGCCATGTACTTTATTATCAGGGATTTGTGGTTTTCTCCAAAGTACCCATTCCCCTGGGGCAGTAATCTAAATATAACCCAGGTAGTATATTGTTTTATGTCCTCATGAAAGAAAAATATAATTTGAAATAAAACTTTGGAAAAAAATGACATTTTAGCCAAAATATGTATTGGAGTACATGGAGGAATAATAGCTCTATGGTCCTTGCCTTACATCACTATGACATCCCATGTGTGGCCAATTTGAAGTCTCCATGGGGTATAGTGATTACCAGTATTTACAACTTTTAAAAATTCATAACTCTCTTGTTGTTTGTCCAACATTGTTCAAACTTTCACCTATCAACTTGTCTGATTTTTTTTTTTTTCCTTATAAAAACATTTTTTCATTTGGGTTGGATTCCCCTTAATAACGTCTAGGCAGGAAATGTTTGTTCAATATTTGTAGTAAACATTACTTCCAATCACTTATTCCTGAACGGGAAATTTTTCTTTAAAAAAAAACAAACCCTGGACACAAGTCATGCTAGTTAGGCTTACTCACACTATAAAAACAACTGTGGTGTAAAACTGACACCAATTTGTGTTAATAGAGGACCACACACTGAGGTGTTAAAATTACACTCTAGAGATTGAACATAAAACCAAAGAGTGTAAATGTAACAACCAAAGGTGTTGTAATAACACCTATAGGTGTAAAACTAACACCACCAATTTAACACCGGTGTAAAATAACTGGTGTGGTCCTCTATGTCTATATTTTTGTTGTGTATCAATATGAATACCATGTCTACGTACTATGAAAAGGCTTTATTTTTATTTTCAGAGTGTAAATTACCCTACGATACTCAATGCCAAGACATCGAATTTCAATTAAGTAAATCTTGGAAATGTTCTATTTTCAATTTGATTTTCAGTTCAATTTCAATTTAGTTATATTATAATTCCGCAAGAAAATAGACATGAAAAAAACAATACGTTACAGTATGCACTTATATGTATTATAACCGAGAGTAACACATTTGTTATCATACAATTTGCTATCATACCTGCTTCTAAAATTTTAATTCCTATCACTGTCAAATCCAAGATAAAAAGCGATAAAGGGCCACCCTCTCCAGGTTTCATGACAAAGGAAAAAGAAAACAGAAAAAAGGAGAGATAGAAAACGAAGAAAATGTAATAGAAAGGGTGAAATATTAATTTTCCGAATAGGATTTTGAAATGTATCTGAAAAATAGAATTTTGTATTAAAGAGGTCAACCATGTTGGATATGTGTTTTTTTTTCTTCCTATGCCCCCCCCCACCCAGGCATTGAATACATAAGATTTAATCTAAAACTCATTTGGCGCTAGCATTTTGTAAATGCAAGTTTTAATTTCTTACTAAAGCTGCCCGCAAACTATTTCAAAAGCGAGAATCTACGTTAGTGGTTGATTCTTACATTATATATTTCCTAAAGCAATGGACGAGAAATATTTATAATCACCGGTTTGGGGGAAACAGACTATATTTGAGAACCACTAGAGTGAAACAATACAAACAAATCAAACTGCAGTGCCATCCGAATTCCTTTCACCACTGATCAAAAACATATTTGCTCTAAATTGTTGTGCTATATTATTTTGTTCAGATTAGCCTCAATTATTAAAGGATGTTTGCATGGATAACTAGGAAAATGGTTTTTTTATAATAGATCACCCTGTGTGATACAAATATTACGCTTGATTGGAAACGCTCGGTAAAGGTCATTTCACGTTTCATGAAATCTTTTTTTGTTGTTGTAATATGGTAATTTTAAAGTGTTTTCTAAACGGAAATAAAAATAAATTCTGCTGAAGCAATAAACGTTTATTTGGTTTAGAAAGGAAATCAAATATTTCATTTTCACTTTTTCTTTCTGTGGTTTCCTGATAAACTGTATTTCTTTTTAATTCCTGTACGTTTTAACCTTTTTTTTTAGCTGCAAAAAAAATTATAAAAGAACTGAACTTATAGTACAGTATAGTGAACAAAATCAGCCAAACAAGCCCGGGTAAGAGCAATGGACTATGGGTAACTAAATTGATGGAAAAATGATTGATACATATATAAAAGAAATAATAAATAAGTAATGAAGAAAATTGCTGACAAGTATTTCGTACGAAGGTGGACGGAAATTGAAAACCGATTTTGAAAATATCAAAATACAAAATATAACCCGTCCATCATCTATTGATGTAAAAAAAATTCTGAAAAATCGATTCAAATATTTTCTCTAAAGCTTGAGTTCAGGAATGTGATCCTGCTAGATTTCGACGATTTTATTTGCATCTCTTGATTTTCTGAACTATTCCGATGGTGGCTGCCACTCAAACTTGAAAAAAGGAACATGATATCATGTCGTCACCAAGTCAACCAAGACGACATTTCTTCTTAGTCATTTTTTTTTGCTCATGAAAATTGCCCGGTTAGGGTACCAGCAAGATAAATAACCCTTCTAAAATGTCTACCAAGCTCAGATTTCTACCCTGAACCTTGTATGTACACTGCTGACAGAAAACAAGAAAAAAAAATAATAAGAGTCGGGTTCTGATAAATGTAACAACTATTAATTTATTTTTTAAACATCAATCATCTCCTTATTCGAGTCATCTGTTATGCAGATTGCAGCATTGGGGACCAATGGGGCAAACACTGAAGTAACAAATTGTTGGCAGGTCGTCGCCTGCCCCCCCCCCCCGACTGCATTTCTGGCACAAGATACATGATTATGCGTCCATATTTCATGTATTTAGCAACGGTTTTGCGTTGTAGTTTACACAGATCAGATTTCAATGGCATCCAGCAGGGATAAAATGAAAGAAGAGTAAAAATGGCACTTTTGAGTGTTCATGACTTTAATGTGATTAACCCACCCATTTCCCGAATTACGATAATTCGCCATACCATTTTCTGGAATTTCCTCATTTTACTTGCTCCGTCCAATGGCTGTGATCATCAAGTTACAAAATATGTTTGCTATTAACTTTTTTAATTGCATATGTCATGGTCGCACTGCAGTGAAAGTGAAACATACATTTACAATCCTAAGTATCTAGACAAGTCCGACATTAATTTGTGGTTATATGCCACAATGTAAAAACTTCTTATAAGACCTTGTAAGAAATGGGTCATTCTAGTTTTAAAGATAGAATTACATGCCATGGTATTATGCACATTTTATGTACGAGTATTGTAATTAAGCTAAACAATGTGGCCAATAAGTCTTTCAGTCTTTCTTTGACAAGGGCGAATCCATGACGGGTGTCTGGAAAACGAAGACCGAAGACCGGGGACACGTATCACACTCTTCGTTTTCCAGACACCCAATCCATGACGCACTGAAAGGGAGGTCCACTCAATAAAACAAGTGACAAGCATAAATTGTCCTAATAACCCCCCCCCCCTTCCCCCTTTCCTGGTCAATGGCCTATCGGAAAGGGGTAGAGGCAAGGCCTAGGAACAGATGCCCTGTAGACCATTTAATCAACATTTTTCTTATTTGATCTGAAAACTTTTCTTGATTGTCAATTTTGGGGCATGAGAATAGGTGAAAGTTTTTGAAGTGATGATCTTATTTTAATGAATATTTGGATGAATATTTCAATGTGCCCCCTCCCATTTTGCAGCCCTATATTCTTTATCTTTTTTTATTCCATTCATGCAGGCTGTTGGTGGGGGCTCCTCGGGCTGTCTCATCGGGGTATTCTCCGGACATGGGCATAGGACGGAGTGGCGCCCTCTTCAAGTGCCCGATCGATACATCTACCAGTGTTACCGACGCTGACTCCGAATGCCAGGAGATTGTAGTCGATACTACCGGTGAGTCTCTTTACCTTGAACACACTGGCATACAGACGAAGGCGCTTGAAGCCATGCCCCCCCCCCCCCCCCCATTAGCCATATCTGACGCTACTGCGTTCAAGTCTGAATCGAGAGATCGGAGTATTTTATGAAATTCGATCATGATAAACTCAACACATGATCGTTATTTGGGGGCTTATGTACAGAGAAAAAAAAAGAATTATATAAATTATATTTATAAATTATATAATCATATAAATTAATTATATAAGATTAACAAGATCACGTATTCTTAATAAACAGTGAATACAGGCAGATTGTTATCCCATGGCAGATTTGGGGCATTATTCAAATTAGTCGTTGATAAAACTTCTGCTTGCCATATTACCAATAAACCAAGGTGTCGCTGCTTTGTGAATATCATTGAAAGATTTATTCAAACATCAATATGCAAACTCCTTTTTATGATGGAAAACATGCAAACTAAATGAGATCAGTTTGTGTTCTCACAAAACACAAGCCCAACTGTTCCAAGGGTTCCACTCTCCTTTTTGTCTCACCTCCTTGGCAGAGTATTGCCAGCCTGACACTTGCACGATTTTGTGTCACGCATTGGCACGACTCAAGTCGTGCCAGTGCACAAACTAGTCGTGAACTGGCGTGAAGTGTGCGTAAACACGTCGTGACATGTCGTGACTGCGTGCCATGTCGGGACGAGAATTTTGGAATGTTCAAAATTTTGGTCACGAAAAAATTTAGCCACCGGGTCGTGAACTATGCGCAAATTGTTCATGAACTCGTCGTGAACTCGTCGGGACGATGCGGGAGGATGCGTGCCAGTGCGCGCCATGCCACGACTGTCACGAATGGTTCACGAACCGCTCACGTCGTGTTCACGAATAGTTCAGCACGACACCGTCCGAATTGCGCAAACTGGTCGTGCCAATGCGGGAAGTGCGTAAACTATGCGCAAAGTATGCGTGAACTCGTCGTGCCAGTTCGTGTCAATGTGGACACTGACGGGCACGCATTCGTGAACTATTAGTAAACTCGTCGTGAACTTGACGTGAACTATGCGTGAACAAGTCGTAAAACAGTGCGGGAGCCTCCCAATTCGTGCCCCAAAATGGCACGACTTGCCACGACAAAATCGTGACCAAAAGTCGTGCAAGTGTCAGCCTGGCATAAAGTTCATGAACAGTTTGCGCATAGTTCACGACCCGGTCGCTAAATTTTTTCGTGACAAAAATTTTGAACATTTCAAAATTCTCGTCCCGACATGGCACGCAGTCACGACATGTAACGACGTGTTTACGCACACTTCACGCCAGTTCACGACTAGATTGCGCACTGACATGACTTGAGTCGTGCCAATGCGTGACACAAAATCGTGCACGTGTCAGACTATGGGCGCCGCTTTTCCAACGTTGGTGATGTCAACATCAAATCTTAATCGAAGGTTTTTTGTATTTATTTATTCTCAATTGAGGTACTTTATTGTCCATAAAATTTGAACAGATACAAGTTTTTACATAATCAAAATTCATATCACATCACACAACAATATTTAACCGAAGGTTAAGTTTTTGAAATGACAGCAAAACTTAGAAAGTATATGGACCTATAGTTCATGAAACTTACACATTAGGTTAATCAAGTATTACTAAATATCCTGCTTGAGTTTCAGGCTATATGACCAAGGTCATATGTCATTTAGGATCATTGAACTTAGGCCATGTTGGGGGGGAATCAACATTGAAATCTTAACCTAAGGTTAAGTTTTTGAAATGTCATCATAACTTAGAAAGTATATAGACCTAGCTGATGAAAATAATAAAAAGACAAGTCCACCCCAACAAAAAATTGATTTGAATAGAAAAAAAAATCAAAAAGCATAACACTGAAAATATCATCAAAATCGGATGTAAAATAAGAAAGTTATGACATTTTAAAGTTTCGGTTAGTTTCGAGAAAATACCCCAGTTATTATGAACATCCTGGCTGGTATGCAAATGAGGAGAATATGACGTCATCCACTCACCTTTTCTTCTGTATTTTATTATATGAAATATCCTAATTTTCTCCTCATTGTCAAGTGATACAACGAAAGAAAAGTAAAAGAAAAGGTAAGGGATGGACATCATCGACTGACTCACCTAGTTGTGCAAATCACTGTTTTAAATAAACATGACCAAGACCAAACGTCATTTAAGGCCAATGAACTTTGGCCATGTAGGGGGTATTTGTTGATTAACCATCATAACTCTGAAAGTGTACGAATCTAAGATTTGGACATATTAAGAGTAATCAAGTTTCAGGTCACATGTCCAAAGTCAAAGGTCATTTCAGGTCAGTGAACTTTGGCCATGTTGGAGGTCATTGTTAAATTGCTCTCACAACTTTCAAAGTTTAGGTATATATTTCATGAAATGTGGACATAGGGGTAATCACGTATCACTGACAAATCTTAGGTATCAATGTCCAGTGTCATTTAGGGTCAATAAACGTAGTATTGTATCATTATATGAATGGTGTTTTTTGTGTGTGAATTATTCCATAGTATTTTTCAAAATCAGCACTGCTGCTATATATACATGTATTAAATCGCATAATTCAGCTGAGACTGCCAGAGACGCTCCACTTGTCTAATATTGAAGTTTAACTTTTCAGTTGGCATATTTTGGTCCGATCTTTCAGTTTCATGGATTTGAAAAAAAAATGTATGACTGAGTGTGATTTTAGTAACCTGCCATATTATTTCCGTTAAAAGATTCAAATCACTCATGTCATTTGAGATTTGAAGTTATTTTTTTGAGCGAAAAATATTAATTCTAAAGTTTAACCTGTCAGTAATCGCAACAAATATTCATTTAGGCCCTTTTCAAAATACCAGGAATTTAGAGTAGACGCCAAACGTTAATAGTGTTTCAAAAATGCCCTTGGGTTTGAAGTTATTACCAATCGAGAAGATTGAATCCTTATATGTTTCAGATAATATTCAAATTTGCATGAGATGAGTTCATTGGATTTAAAAAGCTAAGTAATTCTGCTATTAAAAAATACTTCATGAAAAAGTCTCTAAGACCAATTTTACTAGTCACCAAATCATTAGTGATCAAGTTATTCATTTGCATAAAATCTAACCATGCTATAAGGCTGTGAAAATATTAAACTGCAAATGATCATTCTGAAGACCACCGACAAAGACAAGCGCAGGTGGGACAATACACTGTTATTGCTTCGAAGAAAAATACCCAACACCTGGCTAAAAGGCCATGCTCACCCCCCCCCCCCACCAATTACTAGATTTTAGTCGAAATCATTTTAGATTTCACAAACAAGATATCTGGCATTTATCTTGAAGCGATATCTTGATCAAATTACACACCGAAGAAATATAAAGGTATCGGGTCTATTGAGTTTGCGTTGATCGTTAAAGTGATTGGTTAACATTGGTTTGACTTTTAAAAAATCTGAGCGAGAAGGTCACACTTCTCACCTGTGTCTGTGAGATGTTACAAAAATGAAGCCCAGAAAAAATTGCATTCGAAAATCATTATTTAGTGCTTCAAAAATTGAAATATAAAGTGACCGGAAATACCATCTTAATTTCATCCCATACACTTATGTGCACTATTTAGGCGTCTATAATATTCATATTTACATAATCGGGGTTTGCCTTGTAGTTTTAGCTTTTCATTGTCGATAATGGTTGTTTTTAGGGTCTATTAGTTCTAATTCGTGCAGTTGTACACATGTTTCATCTTGGTTTGAGAATTTTTTTTAAATCGGCTGCTCCCAAAGTTAAACAATACCTTTAAGAGTCATTTCAGTATCATTTATCTGATTATGCTTTCGCACTTTTTGGATGAAATACATTGAAAGTGAAATGGAGCTGAGCTAATTGCCGATGAGGAAGTATGCTGAATTGCTAATTGGTTATAATTAGAATTGATAGTCCCATTAATTGAAAATGTGCCATATCAAACAAAACCAAAAATGAAGCAAAGAATATTTTACTTCATTGTTGAAGAGCTGATGCACTTACTTAGGCCTATAGGTATACTTAGATTCCAGCCAGAGAAAAAAAATAATCGAGGAAACTCTTTTAGACTCAATCCTATGTGTGGTAACATACAGAAACAAAAACGTGCTGATTCAAGTGAAGAATAGCATTGTTTTTTTTCCAAACGGAAATTTGTCTTTTATAATCTTTTTTAAATCATTATGTATTATTATTTTTACTATTTTCATTATTAATATTATATTATTATCATTATTATAATTATCATTATTGTTTTTGTTGTCATTGGTATTTTCATTATTATCATCATTATCACTAGCAGTAGTAGTTGTCAGAGACGTCAATCCTGGGGGGGGGGGCAGGGGGGCGATAGCCCCACCAATGAAAATATTGGGGGGGCAAACATATCGTTTTGCCCCCCCCCCCCAATAATTCCGTATAAGTGCAAAAATAAAATGAGATTGTAATGTTACAAAGAAATCAGCAAGCGAGGTTGAGATACACAACTCGTTCTTTATTTAAAATCGTGCTCAAAATGTCAGCTTTTCCAATTGTAATGTAAACATTTTCAGCTCGCGCTTCACGCTCGCATGATTTCTTGAGCAAAAACCCATACTTAAATAAATACATACCCATGATTAAATAGGTGAATAGAATGTCCCGTTTGCAGGTTTAAACCTCAAAAGAACTCCCACTTCGATTTGCAATAATCTTTTATTTGATTTGAAACTCCTTTTTTTCATATCGAAATATCGAAAACTTCAGCTCGCGCTTCGCCCTCGCATCTATTGTTCATTTAGATACCTGTCTTATTTATTGGTACAAAAATGCTTAGAATATCAAGCTTTCAGGTCAGAATATAAAGAAATTTATGCTCGCTCTCTGCACTCGCAGTATCTGTGTAGTGAGATATATATCCTCCTCTACTACAAAAAGTCCTATAAAGAGGTGCCTTTTTCATGTTTTCAGGACAGTATACTAAAAAAATTCAGCTCGCGCTTCGCGCTCGCAATAATTTGTTTGTGAGATATGTGTTTTCTTTCTCATGACATATATATGTGTGTGTGTGTATGTATAGGCCTGTGTGCGTGTGTGTGTGTTTGGTTGTTTGTTTTGTGTGGAACGTTGATTCATGATTTTGCCCCCCCCCCCATCTGAAAAATGGATCGACGCCCCTGGTAGTTGTATCATTATTAATATAATCATCATCGCCATCAGTATCATCATTTTAAATTATTTCCAGTGTCAGTTCCATTGTCGATATATTTTCATGGGCTATTTATATCATGACATGATAATTATGAAGAAAGATATTGTGGAACAATATGTTATTGGTTTGTACAAGCATTTTCATTATGAACCATGTAGTTTCTTGATGTGTTTCAAAATATGTAAAATGCTTAATTCCTTGTCTTTTCATTATGTTTATAGATAATGAAAAAAAAGGGTAGGCATGCTAGCCATTGTTATTAGTCTGTAAATGAAAATCGAAAATGAGAAATGTCGGAGAATTTTAATTATGCTCAATCAATATTCATTTCATTTATTCAAATATGTTATTTCAAAACTTACAGTACACGTACTTCAAAATAATGACACGGTTCTTCAGAATGAAGTAATCGTCTCTATTGAAGTGGAGTAATGGTTGATTAAAAAAGATAAAACCTTCTAAGACTTTTTTCTATAGCTGCAGTCGGAACAATACGGTGTGACGAAAATCGAAAGAAATGTTTGAGCTTAGAGCTATGGGTGTCGTTTTCAACTTTTGCAAATATTGCTTAGTATACTAAACGGCTAGAGGTTTGCTTTCTGCGAAAAAATACCATCTCGTCTGCATGTTTGAGAGGTTGATATCGGTGTCATATTGCATTACACACTTTCAATTTAAGTCTATTAAAGGGGAAGTTCATTCGAAAAAAGTAAGGTGAAATGTAAACAGAAAATTTAAAGAAAATATTGGTTGGCATTTGACGAAATCCATCTAACAATAAGAAAGAATGTATTTTTTTTATTTGTGACGTCATGTGCGAGGTGCATTCCCCCATATACCTAGCGATAAAAATTCAATGAAATCCCATTTAGATGGGGGGGGGGGTGATGCATCAGTGACACACTTTAACAAACTTGATAAAACCACTCCTCTCGTGCGCCCCCCCCCCCCCCCTAGCGATGGGCCTAAGCGTGTACATTATGAAAAGCTAGGGTATACACTATTTACACGAGCCGAGCTATCATCAACATACGGGCGGATGTTTCCTGAAAATGTTTTAATGTCCCATATTCATTTCACTGCAAACAAGTTCAAACATCCATTTCTTCATTGCCTTCTTCAGGAAATGAATATCTTACTGAGGATCCTAACTTCCAGTCAACGAATGCTACTGGTCAATGGTTAGGAAGTGTTGTACAAAGTGGAGGCTCGGACGGGTCAGTTGTGGTATGTGACATTATTGGTATGATATTACCTTGGATTACAGTGTACATTTCCAGATAATGATCACATCAATTTTGGATAGTTCTTTTTTTAATGATCTTAGGTGTATTACACTATTTTGGGTCAATATTGACCAATTCGAGGAATATTTCTATTTTCCCATTCTTAACCATCAAAATTATATCGACATTATATGGCTGAATGGTAACATGTTATCAAACTCTATAGGATCAGATGTTAGGGTGATTAAAACAAAATTTCATTTCTGATTAGTTTTATTCATCATTCACTTCCAATGAGTTTTTTTAAAACATAATTGCAACAAGAAGTGTCTACTTCTGACACAATTTATATCCTTAACCTAATTACTTAGTATCAATCAAATTTTATTCATGCCTTAATGACAATCCAGGTATGCAGACCGCTGTATCAGTATCAAGCGTTAGACAACAGCGAGAAGATTGACCGATTCTTAGAAGGTGGTTGTTTCGTCATCAATGGGGGTCTGACGTCACCGAATTTGGGGCTGCTGGACACAGTCGAGAATTACAATCCATGCGCAGCAAGTAAGTATTCCTCCTTGATTATCCTTTTAAATCATATCTAGAACAATGCATTTATAATCTTGCTCGCTTTGCCCACTCGTAAAAACAAAGTCTTAAACGATATTGATTATGAAAAAACAACAATAATATTGATACTTCTGTTTTAATCAAATCTGGTTTTTACGAGTACAATGCATTTGAAATGTTGCTCACTCGCTTTGTTCACTCGTATTTTAGCTTAGAACAATAATGATAATGGTTCACAAAACACAATTTTGAAGCATTATTTATATTCTTTCTAGAGGATGACGTAGTTGGATATCGGAAAAGATACCGATGTGAGTTTGGTGGTAGCGCTGCAGTAAGAGATGTAAGTATAAGCCTATACGGTGCGTCCCACAAAAAAACGAAACCGAAATTTATCGATGATTTATCATAGCTTAATCACAAATACAATAGACAAAGACCTACCATGGTAAAGCTTAGAATTTCCTCTTTCATCTGAAACTACTAAGATTATTTCTTATCAAAGTGCACGTATGAGCGAGCTAAAACAATTTGATGAGGGGATACTAAAAGTCATTTGGAGGGCTGTATCTGGTTTTAAAAAGGAAAACCACATTTTCAAAAAGTTCATTATCTGCTCTTTAATTTGATACCTCAATTACGGAAAATGGTTAAGAAATAACAAAGCTCTGGTTATTTGAAATGAGGCTTGAATTTCAATAATTTCATAAAATTAAGAGGTGCTACAGGCTGGCGTTCAAACTCACTTGACACTCAATTTTGTTGACGATCAGCCATGCATCAAGTATTTTGTTAACCTTGCGATAGTTTCTGTGGGAAACCGGTGAAAACATGTTTATTTAATGAAATTATGGAAATACAAGCATTGTTTCGAGGGAACATATTTTTTTTACTTTTTGTCCATTTTTTGTGATTAAGGTATCGAATAAAAGAGCAGATATTGAACTTTTTAGGCATGTGATTTTCTTTTTGAAATTTGTATACCCCCGCCAAATGAGTTTTGGTACCCTTTATTCAATTTCTTTTTGCTCACTCATGCGGTATTGGAGAATAATCTCAGTAATATCAGATGAATGAGGAGATTATATGCTTTACATTGGTAGGTCATTTGTCTATTGTATTTATGATTAAGTTATGATAAAATCATCGCTTAATCTCGGGTTCGTTTTGTTTTTTCTGCGACGCACTGTATATATATGCAATACAATAGATCTACAATACATTCAATATATCACAATAAGCAAGGAAACAAAACAGCACATCTACATAAAGGCATAAAACGCCTAGTGAATCTACACATTTTACTATTTCATGTTTTTGCTTTTTCTCGATTTTTTACCAAATGAACAAAAAAATGTCTATCATGTCCCTTGTGTCACGTGACTGGTTTGGTACACAAGACAACTTCTATTTCTTACCCCCTTCCCCATCTCCCGAGATCGGGGGGGGGTGCGTTTCATAAAGCTGTTCGTAAGTTAAGAGCGACTGGTGATCCTTTCTTGCGCGCAAAACAATCGCTAATGAATACACCATTTGCCACAAGAAAGAATCACCAGTCGTTCTTAAAGCCGCTCGTAACTTACGAACAGCTTTATGAAACCCGCTTGTCAATATTCCATTGGATTAGGTTCATAGATATAGAGGCAACATACAAATGAGAATGCCTCAATACAAGGAGTTGGATCATATTGTATTTTTATAATCATCAAAATTTCATAAATACGCCTATTTCTAGAATAATTCTGACTTTTTTTTAATATCAAAATAGGCTCGTATCGTTTACGGTGCTCCGGGGGCCTGTTTATGGAAGGGTAGGTATAGACGTTCTTAAAATATTTCTCTTCCTTGTCAAATGCATCAATCCAATGTTACATTTTAAACGATTATTGTTATAGGACATACCGTAGTTGTAATAAACCATAAAGAAGAAACGAGTGCATTAGAATAAAAACATAGTGATGATGTCATTACATTTACACTGAATCTGTACTAGTTTTCATCAATGATAGTAACATTCACAATATTGCTACATATTTTCTCATTAAAATGAAATGGATGGTGACTGTTAGAAGACAGATTTATACATACATGTAACAACCGTCATATATCGCGTACA
Source organism: Lytechinus variegatus (assembly GCF_018143015.1). Lineage (NCBI taxonomy): Eukaryota > Metazoa > Echinodermata > Echinoidea > Temnopleuroida > Toxopneustidae > Lytechinus > Lytechinus variegatus. Next base: position 17,082,159 of record NC_054752.1, read on the forward strand.
TACTTGACAATATTGATCAAAAAATAAATTCCATTCTATCATTTGCCTTTAGGTCGATTTTGGTACACAGCGGGAACAATAGATGACAGTTCTCCTCAGTACTCCTATCCGCAGGGAGCTTGTGCCTTTAAGCTTGATTTTGAATATTACTTTGGTGAGTTTTTGAACCTTGCTAAAACCTAGGTCCCGTCTTACAAAGAATTGTGATTGATCCGATCAAATGAAAATGAATCATCGTTATATTTTTTTTTATTCTTAAAAAAAGAAAAGTACAAAATATCCTTTGTAAAAAAAAATGAGAAGCACTCTGAATTTTCAAGGAAAGGATGTATGTATATAAGCATACTACTGTCTTTAAGAAAATTAAACAAACTTGCATTTTAGATGTTGAAAAAATTGCTGGCTTTCCATAGTTTTGATTGATTTGATAAATCGTTACTCTTTGTAAGACATTGTCTAGGTCTCAACTCCTTACACAGGTACATTTGTAATTTTGTAGCTTAAAGATATATATCGATGCTGAACTCGGGAAAGGGGGGGGGAGGGGCAGTCTCATCGCACAGAGGGCCCCGTGCGTAGTGAAATTGACGTGGCCCAGTAGTGTAGGACCTGATTAAACACAATGTCCGGGGTTCGAATCCCGGCCGCGGCACTTATAATAATAATAAAAATAAACGGTTCTTGTATAGCGCATATCACAATTATGAATAATGTCTCTATGCGCTTCCAAAGGACTTGGATACTATTACCCCAGCTGTTGCTTGGCAGCCGTAATTACTAAGATTGCAGCGCACACGCATTAAGTAATACATTCTTGCCAGTACTCATTCACCTCACCTGGATTGAGTGCAGCACAATGTGGATGAATTTCTTGCTGAAGGAAATTACGCCATGGCCGGGATTCGAACCCACGACCCTTTCTTTCAAAGTCCGGAGACTGATCCACTGGGCCACAACGCTCCACATATACTTATACCCCATGAGCTATGAAATAACCGTGTTCTTTTATCCATCAGATAGATAAATGGAAATGCTATTCGCATTCTTGGTATCTCAGTGTGCGTTTGTAAACAAAAAGAATATAATGTTTTGTATGTTGATGATTTATCAATAAAAACATAAATTAAAATAATGATAATAATAATAATGGACTCGAGAAATGTAACCCTCCTATACAGGGTTGAAAAATACCTTTATACTGTAAATGTAAATAGATCACGAACTTTCTATGCATGTATGATATTAAATTCATTCTGAAATATTTGCTGATTTCAGGGCATTTTTCAAAGGTGTAACATATTTCATTTGGAAACATGTACCGCTTTTTGTTACATTTAATTTCAGTATCGATGGGATTACTAGTACATGTAAATATTTCCCTGTATAAGTAAATTTAGAATGTAATACCTCTATGGTAATAGTATAACCTCTTTGCGCAGGTCATGCTCTTGCGTTTGGAAATTTCCGAGACGGTCCCTCCTCTGCTTTCGAGGTTGCAGTTGGCGCACCACGTTGGAAGCACGGATTCGCGCGGGTAAGTAGAACAGGGCCCCGTCTTACAAAGAGTTGTGATGATCCGATCAATCGCAACTATGGAAAGCCAGCGACGTCGGTTACACTTCGTAATTCCGAAGCTTCGTAATTCCGAAGGTTCTTTATTCCGAAGGTTCGTAATTCCGAAACACGTAAATTGCCTATACCTCGATGTTCGTTAATCCGAAAACGAAAAAGGGTTCGTTAATCCGAAAATTTGTGGCGTAATTCCGACGATTCGTTATTCCGAAGGTTCGATAATCCGAAAACGAAATAAGGTTCGTTGTTCCGAAGGTTCGTTAATCCGAAAACGAAATAAGGTTCGTTGTTCCGAAGGTTCGTTAATCCGAAAACGAAAAAAGGTTCGTTGATCCGAAAACGAAATAAGGTTCGTTTTTCCGAAGGTTCGTTAATCCGAAAACGAAATAAGGTTCGTTAATCCGAAAACAAAATAAGGTTCGTTTTTCCGAAGGTTCGTTAATCCGAAAACGAAATAAGGTTCGTTAATCCGAAAACAAAATAAGGTTCGTTAATCCGAAAACAAAATAAGGTTCGTTAATCCGAAAAATGAAAACCGGGAAAGCAGAGGCAGAGGCAAGGGGAGGGGGGCGGGGGACACTGTTGCCGTTCAATTATCATATGAGGATGGGAAGGCAAGGGCGGCCGAACGAATTTTCGTTGGGGGTAAAGCCAAAAAATGAAACTCATACGTCAAAATTGGGACTGTGGTGATATTTTCACCTTAAGATTATCATCTGCTTGAAGTCATTGTCTGTTTGATAGTGATTAAGTAGAGAATAACTTTTTTGAAGTGACTTCTTATTATGGCAAAATGTATATTTAGGCTTTATTTTTCGGGAGAGAGTATAATGAGCGAGCGGCTTTGTAAAACAAATTCAAAGGTGAAGTTGTATAACGTTTTTTGTAGTCAGTTATTCTTAAAATGGCATTATTGCGAGGTGTTGCGAGCGTGAATCACAAGCTAAACTTTAGGTTATTTCAATAAAAAAATAAAATTAGTTTTAAAAAATCCGAGCAGATTTCTGCTGTCATTAAAAAGATGTGCATCTAACTAAAGAATTAACACGAGCGCAAAACGCGAGCTTAAACATACTGACCAGAAAAGGAACCTGTTAAAGAAAGCATTTAGTGACCTCTTTAGGATGCATATTTCACCAATCGAATGAGAGTGCGAAGCGCAAGCTGAAATTTTTCAATATTCCAGCCTGAAAACTTAACTTAACTTGTTTACTTTAAAAAGATAATTTCGAAAAAACATGAAAAACGGCATATTTATTTTGATAAAAACGGCATATTTATTTTTGAAAAAGGAACTTTCCCATTTTGGAAAATATTAATTCCCCTGTTTTTTATTCCATTTTTGATGCCCCCTGCTTCCCTCCCGGCGGATCCAACTTTGGTCAAATAGAGGGGGGGGGGATTTTTTTTTTAGCCATATATTCCTTGATCGGCAGTTTAAAGTTGATTTTTGTTTGTTTCTTTGAAAGGGTAGTCCTAACAGTCAATAATTAGCTTTATCCTTATAAAATAAAGTAAATATGTAATAACATGATAAACCCTTTCTAAATAATGCGAGCGCGAACTATATTTTTGTTCATATGGGCAATATGTTTGTGATCTTCAAAGCGAGATGCCTATGTAACTAAATTTAGATAATAACTGCTAGCAAGAAGCGCGAACAGAATTTTTAAATATATAAGCTCTGATCTGATCTAAAGGGGACATTTTAAGAACTTTTTGCAGTTAGCCATGAAGACGATGCGTGTTTTAGCCAATGGCGGCGGAACGTTTTTTTTTTTTTTTGGGGGGGGCAAAGTAAAAAAAAAGGGGCCAATAGGGGCAATTGGTGCAAACGGATATTTTCACCATTAGATTATCATCTGTGTAAAGAGGTTGTGTGTTTTTGTAGTAACTAAATTGAGCACAATTTTTTAAGTGATCACTAAACATGCTAAAGTTATATATTTACGTTTCATTTCTGCGAGCGTAGAGAGCAAGCGGTTTGGGGGAAAAAGTCAAATCTGAAGATGTAAAATTCACCTTTTTGGTCAATACTGTGAAAAGGGCATCCTTGTGAGATGTTGCGAGCGAATCACGTGCTCAAACTTTTGGAAATTTCATGTGGGCCTAGAATGATGATATTGATATAGATATCATTTACCCAGGGAAGCCACTTCAGTTCTGAAAACTATTCTCCCAGCTATTATTTTTTTTTACAAGAATGCTATAGAATGTCCAGTTTTCAGGTTGGAAAATCGGAAAAATTTGGCTCACGTTTCTCGCTCGCATCAAGTATTGTTTATTGAGGAACTCATTCTATTCCTGGTTACAAAAAAGAAGTATGAAATGTCCAGTTTTCAGGTTGGAATATCACAAATTTTAAGCTTGCGGTTCGCGCTCTCATTATATAGTTCGTGAGATATATATTCTATTCATGAGTCACTAAATGCAGTCCTTAAAAGATTACTTTCTGAAGCCTGTTGCATAAAACTTTTTACCTGAGAAAACTCTGGTAAAAACTAAAAACTAAGGTTAGTCTGATTTCCGCCAATTACTTTAGCACAGGGCAAAAACTCCTGTAAAAACAACCTGAGTTTTCTCAGGTAAAAAGTTTCATGCAACGGGCCCCAGGTCAGTATATAAACAAATTACAACTCGCCCTCGCATTAATTCTTTAGAAAGATACACATCTTTCTCACGATTACAAAAAATGCTCCGAATGCTCACTTCACGTCTTGTTACATGAAATGTCTACTAGTTTCAGCTTGCGATTCGCGCTTTCAACATCTCACAAGGATCATTATTAGTATTATTTTTATTACCAGAAGAAGCTGTTATTAAAAATGACATCCCCTCCAATACAAATCCTATTATCTAGAGGTTGCTCGCACGCTTCCAACACACTTGATCCCCTGCATCTTTCATTAAACCATTTGCTTATAGGCAGCAATTGCTCAGATAAAATCGAAATTAGCCTATGCTTGATCAGGGCGCCATTCTTAATGAAATACATGCTTTGGCCCGAACACACATCATCGATCGTTATTACTATCATTGCATAATATCGTGTAATCTTGTAATGACAAAATCGTTTTTGTTACCAAAATGAATTATTTTCATTTTCGGAAATACGAACCTTATTTAATTTTCGGATTAACGAACCTTATTTCGTTTTCGGATTAACGAACCTTATTTCGTTTTCGGATTAACGAACCTTCGGAATTACGAACTTTATTTCGTTTTCGGATTAACGAACCTTCGGAATTACGAACCTTATTTTGTTTTCGGATTAACGAACCTTCGGAATTACGAACCTTATTTCGTTTTCGGATTAACGAACCTTCGGAATTACGAACCTTATTTCGTTTTCGGATTGACGAACCTTCGGAATTACGAACCTTCGGAAATACGAACCTTCGGAATAACCGAACCTTCGGAATTACGAAGCTTCGGAATTACGAATGTATGCGGCGACGTCAACATCTAAAATAAATCTTTGTTCAAAATATTTTCTAGAAATGTATATTCATGCATTCATGGTTCTCTTGAAAATTCACTGTGCTTCTTTTTGGTTACAAAAGACATTGTGCAAATTTCCTGTAGAAAAAACTATGACCCTGGTGGATTTCAATAAAGTTACGATTGACTGGATCAATCGTAACTCTTTGTAAGACGGGGCCCAGTTTTAAAAGTAGTTTAAAGAATAACGAGTCATAAAAGAGTATCAAGAGAGTATATTGAAGAGCTTTTGGATCTATTATGAGATGAATGAAATCGCTCGTATCCTGATGATTTTGTATGACGTCATTGTGTGAATATCATTCGCATATCAAAATAGGAGCTATGGTCAGACCCACTGGGGAAACTTGGAAGGCAAAAATACCGTAATAGAAATTTTTATGCCACGGGACTCAGACTGACAATAGCTCTTACTTGTTTAAGTCGGGTTAACTCCCGAAGGCCAATTAATAAACATGCGTATATTGTTATGGCTCTATGGGTCGCTCTGAGAGCTCGCAACAGTAATGGGTCTATAAAATGTTCAGCAAACATGGTAAGTGCCCTGAATTTTTGAGCAATAAGTGGTTCCCCCAAATGATTATCAAGTACTTTAGTCGATGTCCCTAGTTAACCAGAAGAGGGCGGGCCAACGGAGGTGGATGGGACACTCGATCGACAGTTTCCAGACAAGGAATAAAGTTGTCGTTATAATCACAACCCTCTTTCTTGAAGCCATGGGAACAATATTTTTTAGTATACCTTTTATTGTCTTTTTAAAAAAAGTTCAAATTATTCCTCCGAGGGCAATGGGCCCCAAAACATAGGCATACCCTATACCTAAAGGTATATTGATCAAACCAATGCCTTGAAATGTACACAGAGGCAATATTTCCCACACACATTACAATTTCTCTCGTTTATCATACTTATATGAGACTTTAAAGCACAGTTATTCCATAACAATCTCATAAATATATTGTGAATTTTGCTATAAAAATGTCCAATGTTGCATCATGTCCAAATATAATGTTAAATAGCGTTGAAAAGCTTTCTCTCTTGAAGCCATGGACACATTTTTTAACACATTTTTTATTGTCTTTTATACAATGTTCATTTTTTCCTTCGAGCGCGACGGGCCCGTGACGGTTGGATCGCCACGGCTTTTTTTTTACACTTTTTAAACGTGTGTACTTTCTACCTCTATTAGGTATTCTTGTATGACGATTCTCAGATGGAGTACGATCAACTTTACGCCAGTGATTTAGCCACGTACTTTGGGCATGCCTTGGCCGCTTCGGATCTTAATAATGATGGGTAGGTTCTGAGTACTAAAGCAAACAACTTTTGAAGTCGTAATAAAAACAAAACCTAATATAATTGTGGACAATGAAAAGAAGTTATTCAGGGGCAGCACTATACTTGATGGAAGTGGACAGTAGTTCGATTTCTATTGTCATGTAATTTAAGAATAAAGAGAGGAAAGCAAGAAAAAAATAAGAAAAAGGTGAGTTCTCGATCGACTGAACCTTTGTAATTTTAAGGGGAAATAATATGACATGACCAACGGTCGTCTTACCCCAACCCCCCCCCCCCACAAAAAAATAATAAATGAAGTACTCTAGGCGGCACCTGTTACTATGAGAGGCGAGAGAGGTTTAGGTATTTAAGAAGTCCCCTTGAAGAAAGACTGTTGTGTGTTTACCGGCATAACAAAATAATACAAGCTAATCAAATTAGGTGTGCATTAGAGCTACTCCCGGGGGGGGGGGGCACTTCCATTCACGAGTGGATACCATGCGCGACCATGGGGTCTCGAAAAGCACCCTAAACACGTAATTTCCATATTCTGAAAATGCACCCCTTAACAAGTATTTGCGTGTGAAACCCTACCCTTAACAAGTATTGGAAACAAAACGATACTCTTGGCAAATATTCCCTGAAATGAACCCCTAAACAAGTACAGGAATGTTTTATTGTTACGTGTCCTTCGGTCGTCGGCCTTACCTTATTTGGTTTAGTACGACCCCACCTTCTACACCTCGCGCAAATCGGACTCTAAACACGAAGTGTTGGGGCAAAAAGGACATCCTTTATAAAACATTTTAATTTTGTTTTATCATTCCCGTAAATTCGACCCTAAACACGTAATTTTCCTAGCGAAATAGATACCCTTTTTTCATTATTTTTGTGTTTTTGACACCCTTATCACGTTACGTACGTAACGTGCCCTATCGTGAAAAGGACATCCTTTTTACGTGTTTTTTTTGGTCGCGCATGGTATCCACTCGTCAATGTAAGTGCCCCCCCCCCCCGGAGCTACTTAGTAACCGCACATTTCCAGAGTTGATTTCCAGCATAGAATTAGAAGAAAATTTTCTTGCGTGTTTCCATGACTTCCAACTCTCTGATATATAACTTGTTCATGCAGGTATGATGATCTGGTAGTCAGCGCACCAATGTTTACAGATGAGGAGAGGTCAATAGACGCTGGGTGGGAGGTTGGCAAAATCTTCATTTACTATAATGATCAACAGGTAACATTCATAAACGTTATTTTCTTTAATCTCACTGCGTGTCATTCATTTGTCATTGTCTCAGCTTGTGCACTTTTAGCCCAATTGTGTTTTCTGTGTCGTGATTGAGACAAATATCAAGTGCGCCCTCTATTGGTCAAAGATTACGGGACCATTGAAATTATTGTTAGCACTTATTTTAACTGCTTTTATATGAGCCTATAGAGAGATAAATAGTAGTGTGTGTCCTGAAATGCGCCAAATTGTCATGGAAATGAGTAGATGAAGACGACTTGGTCTAGAGATGGCACTGTTCAAGGTGAGGGTGGCACAATGACTTTAAATTATTCTATCAGCTCTTAGATCACACATGAGCAATATTAGGGAGTTTTCGATTTGCACGTCGACTAGTGGACGGTGGCAAAAGTACGGCATAATAGTCTGCTTTGTGTTGATGGTATACAAAGTCAGTCGAGCACATGATTGGAAGACACTGAGCATGTGCAAGCCATTCCTGACACGTCACCCTTATGATGACGACCGTGGATTTCACTCGGATCACTCTCGTTCGAAATGAAGTAAACGAGCAATCAAATCCTTGCCCATTGATTGAAGCCACGTGGCGATTTACTCCGGCAGTTCTGTATATCGTAAACACAAAGCAGACTACTATAACGCACTTTCGTCGCAGTCCACTAGTCGACGTTCAAATCGAAAACTCGCTATTATCAGTTATGACGGGCCATCGTTGATAAACATGACCACCCTTCTCTGTGCAAAACACACGTATCATGCTAATTACTGTTACTTTTTCAGGGAAGTTTTTCTATCGATAATGTTGACACAATCATTGGGACCGGTGCAGGATGTCGTTTCGGCTATTCCTTAGCAGCTTTGGGTGATATCAATGGAGATGGTTTTAATGGTAAGATATTTTAATATTGTACATTCATTCATTTCATGTTATCATTATTTTTTTTTGTATATTGATTGCTTAAAATACTTACGTAATCATTTAAATACACTGTTAGAAAATGTATCCTCAAAATAAAAGAAGTTCCTGTAATCTTACCAGATTGCGTAATCTTACAGGAAATTGGTATTTGGTGTATGGAATCTCACAAATTTTCTCAAATAAAGCACAATTTTTCCCCTTTTAAAACAGTCCTCTTCTGCTAAATTGCAGAAGAAATTCTGTTTTATGACTTTACATAATAATGATTCAGTTATTGCTCTCTGCAAAATATTTTTTCTGTAAAATCACTGTTTTTTTAACAGTGTATAGTCTATCTGCTTCTTATCTAAAAACGGTCCATTGCCTTTTAAGGCTGACATACTCAGCAAAAGATGGTGTGTGCCGACTAGGAAAGGCAATGCACAACCATGACAACGGTCGTCCCCATTCTACCATAGGCCTACAATTATTTTTGTCATTTAAGTAAGTGTCAGTCTCCTCTCCTTCAAGTCTGACATTATCATGTTACATTCATTCATTCGTTCGTTGCCTTTTATGCTTTATCTAAATTGTATTAACTTTTAATTAACATTTTTAATGCATTTTATTATGGTTTTTACTATGTATTTAATTGTGCCAACACCACCTTGTAAAAATGAATTTTCCAGCTCATGCTGTTTTTTCATGTGTGATTGTTAATATGTTTGATTATTAATATTAATAAAGACCATTTCTTAATTGAAATTGAATTGTATTGAATATAGCTCATTTATTAGTAGTTTTAAAATTACAATTATTAAAATATAATATGCAATATGTAAAGCATTTTGCAAATTTGTCAAACGATGTTTGGATTGAATGGTTGCATATGGTCAGTGGCGTAACTACGGGGGGCATGAGGGCACGTGCCCCCCCCCCCCCCCATCGGCTGGCCCCCCAAAAAACGGGGAAAAGTAGAAAAAGAGGGAAAAGGGAAAGGGAAGAGAAACGTAGTGGGGGAAAGAAGAAATTGTTGTTTATCATAGTGTTATATAACATAAGAAGCATTTTTCACAACTTTATTTGCTTAATTGTGTCTTCATTGTTCCTGGTGCTCACATAGACTTTTTAACGAGATATATAAAACTGCTGTACTAAAGCCTCCCGTTTTCAAATCAATATACAACAAAATAATATATTTCCTCGCAATTAGAGTTATTATTGTTATTATATTCTTCTTTTTCATGACTACTGAAAGTTATTGCCCTATTTTAAGGTCTTAATATAAAACATTTCCTGTCCGTGCTAACGTTCGCATTAGTGGATTGGTGAGATTTCTGTTCTTCATGAACTCCTAAAATCAGTCCTTAAAATGTCAATTTTTCTGATCTGAATATCAAAAAATTTTAGCTCGCGCTTGGCGCTCGCAGTATTTCATTAGTGAGATGCGTATGATAATCATGATTACGATGACTTCAAAAAGTGCTCCATGTGTTTAGATGTAATTCTAACAAAATCAGCAAGCGCTTGGCACTCGCATTAGATTACTATGGTGAGATATGTATACTCTGACTTAATGGAATCGTAACTAATATACAATAAACAATATATACAAAACTTTCACCTCGCGCTTCGCGCTCGCATCATTGGTTAGTCAAATACATAGGGTCTTAGAGAATTCCTACAAACAACCCTTAGAATGCCCCTCTTCAGGTCTATATTTCCTAAATTTTCAGCTCGCGCTTTCGCGCTTGCAGTATTTGATTAGTAAGATACGTATGATAATCATGATTACATGACTACAAAAGGTGCTTCATGACTGTGTTTAGATGTAATTCTAACAAAATCAGCAAAGGATGGCACTAGCATTAGATGACTATGGTGAGATATTTATACTCTTAATGGATTCTAAAATATAATCCTTAAAATTTTCTTGTTTAGGGTCAGTATATACAAAAATTTTAGCTCGCGCTTCGCGCTCGCATTGTTTGTTTAACGAGACAGTTAAGTATCATGATTACAAAACAATTTGCTTATAATGTCAATTTTTAGCCCTCAATATAAAAAATTTTCAGCTCGCGCTTCGCGCTCGCATTATTTAATCAGTGAGATACATATTCGTTTGATGGCACTGCATGTCCTTAAAATATCTCTATTAGGTCAGTATAGCTGACAACTGAGCGCGCTTCGCGCGCTCCCTAAGTGACCCGAAACTTTTGCTGGTGCCCCCCCCAATGCCGTGACCCACGGTACGCCACTGCATATGGTTATTGTTATTAAGATTTGTATTATGAATTGACTTCACAATAATTATACATGGGAATATATTAACTACAACTATTAATCATTTTATGAATTATTTGCAACAGAGGGGATATACATTTCCTTTTACAGGGAAGGAAAATATAAAGCTTGGTGATTATTTCAGTTATATTTCCATTATTAATGTATTAGATAATATGTCCTATGCACCCTATCCCCTCTCTGTGGTAATAATATCTAATTCTGGAATTAATTTGATGTTACATATTTACATGCTTTGTTATCATGAACTGCAACTCTCAACTTTGATCCATTTCAGATTTGGCGGTGGGGGCGCCCTTCTGTGAAGGTGGTGATGTTGGCAAAGTTTTCATTTACCATGGCACTGGGATAAACTTGCCCCTCAATCTCTCACCACAACAGGTAAACTATTAAATAAATGGGGTTCAGAAACTTTTACGCCCCAACACACACACACCCACTTTCACGCACACAAGTACCTCCTAATAGCAAACACATATTAGATCTAATAAATTTCGACTACATAGTTTCTACAAATTTGAAAAAAAATGGGTTTGATCTGCAACTTGTAATGAAATTGAAATTGTCACTTTGATGCGTGAATCTGGGTTTGGGGAGTAGGTTAATAGGCAAGTTAGGGCGATATATTGTATTGGCAATATGATCGTGGTGATGAAAAGGATTATTGTAAACATGACACATATGATATGAATAGTAGAACGGTATAACTTCTGAAGGTTTCCATAGCGAAGAAGAATAGTGTAGTAGGATTCACGGTACACCACTTGCCCAAGAAAGATACATGGTGTACCGTGAAACCTACTACAGTAGTAGAACGGATAATGGTATTGATGTAAACGTGATAATGATGATATACTGACTGCTAGGAGTGAAAGTATAGTATTGATCAACCCCCTTTTCGTTTCCTTTTTTTTTTTTTTTTTTTTGCTTGTCTCCCCAGATCAGGTCGGTGTGGTCAAGGAGTTATCGGGCAAGAGCCTGATAACTCCTTGGTCTGGTTACGGACAGTTCCCCTACCCAATAATGTATATGACAGCAATAATGAACAGAATCTCATGTTTCCGACGAAAAACACAGAAAAATTTCCGCTCGCTTCGCTCTCTCCATTATTATTTTATTATATCTTTTATTTCCGCATGTCGCCGACATGATCACGGTATCGCCATTAACAAGGCCATACATGCTTATCATGATGTATACTTATGAATACAAGTGAACCAAGACAAAGACGTACGTTTTCTTACAAAATATGTTTTACCAATATGAAAACCAAAATGACGGAAAACGCTAAAATTTCGGTTAGCTCGCTCCGCTCGCTCGTAATAATTTATGAAATTCCATAAGTATCTAGTCTCCTGTTCAAGGCCGTATTATGAGTGTTACGAATAGAAGGACATGTAGCATCGACTAATACTTGATTTACTAACAAACTATTGACAAGAAATGTATGTTTTGACGGGAAAACGCGAAAATTTCGGCTCGCTCACTCCGCTCGCTCGTAATCGTTTATGAAATTTCTTAAGTTTCTAGTCTCTTGATCAAGGCCATATCATGAGACTTACGAGCAGAAGGACATGTATCATCAACTAATATGTAATCATTACCAACAAGCTATTGAGAAGAATTGTATGTTTTGACGGAAAAACGCAAACATTTCGGCTCGCTTGCTCCGCTCGCTCGTAATTATTCATGACATTTCTCAAGTTTCTAGTGTTCTGATCAAGGCCATATCCAGGCGCGTAGCCAGGGGGGCGGTCGCCCCCCAAAAAAAAAGTCCCCAAAAAGAAAAAAAAAAGAAGGGAAAAAAGGAGAGGAGAAAAGGAAAAGGGAAGAAAGGTAGCTTTGTGTTTTTTCTATTTATTCTTTATTTTTTTCTCAAAAGAGAAACTCCTTCACTCTTCTTGCTTTAAATTCATATATGAATTTTGCTTCCGCGCTGCGCGCGGTTAAATGACAATATTGAAGTTCTCCATTGTTCCCCCACCTTTTCTCTAACCCTGTTTTTCCACCTCAGCTATGTGCTTCTTGCCAGTTAAAGTTAAAATTGTATACATTAGGGCATGAATTTGAGTAAGGTTAGGCCGAAGTAAATGTATGAAGTTATCTTTTTTTTTTCAATTGATCGCGCAACTTCTGGTCTGGTCGGCTCCGAGCGGGTAAAATCTTTATATCAGTTTCTGCCGTCACCTCCATAAAGTCAGCTTCTCCCGCTTTTCAGCTCATTACTATAAACATCCATAATTTGGGGGCAAACAGGTTCCTAATTTAAAAAGAGGAAGGTATGGAATTCGTGTCGTATTAAATAAAAAAATACAATATTTTTTTTATCAAATTGTATTAAACTTCATGTCATTTCCCTGTATACATTCATCTCCTGTCCTGTTTTGCGCCCTCAGTTTGAAATTTTGAATGACACTTAAGTTTCTTTATATTCAAAATGAAGCGCTTCAGGATAAGTCAAAAAAATTAATCATCCTTTATTATATAGATAGATAATTTCAATAAATCACAGAAGTTTCAACTTTATGCGCACTATTTTCCTTGTAATGAAGTTCAATAATCTTAGAAAATCAATTGAATTAGAGACGATTGGGTATTAGAGATATCTACATTTGATGAAACGTCCGCCCTTTGAAATTTCAGAGTTTCATTGCTCATCGCGGGGAGGAATATCTTCCTCTACCAATCTTCTCTGTTTTGCGAGTAAAAATATGCACTGATGCTAAATTGTTTGTAATCAAATCTGATCTTTCCAAATAAAGTCTCAATATATCTTTGAGAATACCCTTTTCTTGGGACCTTTTTATGGCAAGAAAAATTGATAAATCACTTTAGCTTCCGCGCTTCGCGCGGAGTTATTATCACTTTAATTTCCTCCATTGTATACCTCTTTTGTGCGTTTACAATCACTTTTGAAAACAAGGTTCAAAATCGCAATATAGTCAACCGAATTGGAGGTACTAGAGACAAGAGAAACGGCTCCTTTAATTTATGAAACACTAAAAGCTTCGCGCGGGAGGGGGAAACTCCCCCTCCCTGCACCCACCCCCTAGGGAGCGCGCTTCGCGCGCTCTGTAAGTGTTGGCACGCTTCGCGTGCATTTACCGCCCCCTCCAAAATGAAATCCTGGCTACGCGGTTGGCCATATCATGAGTGCTACTATCCGAAGGACATGTAGCATCGACTATGATACCAACAAACTATTGACAAAAAGGTTATGTTTTCAACGCAAAAACGAGAACATTTCTGCTCGCTCGCGGGTCATGACCGCACTGTTACATACCCATCCCCACTTAAATGTTATTGTCTTATTTGCAGCGCTGAAAAAAAAGAAAAAAAAATCATCACCTCCCCCCCCCCCCCCGCTCATCACTTTTTAGAGACTGGGCGGGAGATTTAAAAAAAAAATCAGCTCGAAAACCCCCCCCCCCCTTTCAAAATCCTGCGTACGTGCCTGGATCTAGGCATTTCTCTTGTCAAAATGGTTTAATATTTTAACGACTTTGTAGATCTTGAATCCTCCAGAACAAGGCACACCTCTGAAGTACTTTGGATTTGTGATATCAGCCGGATATGACATCGATCAGAATGATTATCCAGGTCAGTGGCTTAATTTTGAATATGATATTAAGTTGATGGAATGACTGTGTGTTTGAGCTCTTAGAGAAATGTGCCAATTAGATATGATCACTTTCGTATTTGGGATCAACGATTAGAGAGAAATACCAGTAGCTGCAGTAAACACTGATTTCATGAGAAAGTCTGTAAAACCAGGCTTAATTGTCAGAATATTGTCGAAGATCTAGATCTGGTACGGTTACATAAACTTAACTTTGTGAAATCTTGAAATCTACGCTGAAAAATCAACTCAAATGTTCACTCTGAAGATCACCAACACAGACAAGCGCACGTGGGACAGTGTATTATTATTGCTGGAATAAAGACCCGACGGAAGTGACCGAATCCGCGCTTATTATGCTTATTTCTCAGCAATTACACGATTTCTTCCAGAATCCTTTGGCACATATTTTTTATTCTAACAAACAGACACTTGGGTGGTCATTATATTAGATTCTGTAAAAAGTCATTTTGAGATCGTTACTAGAACTGGAATTTATCTTTAATATCACCGAAAGTCGTAACCAGAGCTCGAATCTGTATCCTCTTCATCATTTCGTAAACTTTCATCCATTTACCTTGGAGTGCAAACTTCATAGACATGCCACAATAATGATTAAATGTACATGACAAGGTTTACATGTGTGTATCGAATTAAGGGGGCGTGGGTATGGATGAGATGGTGGACGCATTGAATTTAGTAAGCATTTATTATGTAAGTATATGGGCTGATTTATTATTTCATTCCTCACTGTAGGGTCGACATAGCATGTCATACAATTACTCATTTTATGTTAAATATCTAATATAACATTTAGAATAAAACATGACAGAAAATTTTGTCTCTCCACTTTTTATTATCCTGTTAATGTTCCGTACTTTGTTTATCCATTTGTTTTTGTACCATGTAAGTCTATGTATTGTACTATTCATTCTTCTTTGAATCACTTTGTGCAATTTTGATGTAATTTTTATTGAATTGTGGAAATAAAATGAATTGAATTGAAAATGTGCGTGTTTCTTTTTTCTATTTTTTTTTCTTTTCACCTTCAACTCTATCTAGATTTTGCCGTTGGCGCTCACGAGTCTCAAACTGCTTTAATATATCGGTAAGCGTTTTACAATCATAATCTAAAATTACATGAGTAGTTTGCATTAAAATGTGTCGTTGGTTAATGAAAGGTTCCCCTTAGGCAATTTAATTCAAATTCAGCAGAAATGTTTTGAACTTATCACCAAACAAATTGAAATGAAACCCTCCCTAAAAGCTGGAACCATTGACTCACTGTTATAACATTGTCAGAAATATGTTTTTGTTTCCATTGGTTTTGTGTGTTTTACACTAATCTAAACAGGAATGTGGTGCTCATACCTCTCTAATTTTTTTTTATACTCGAATAATTTTGATACTTTTAATTGTTTTATCATAATCAGGTCGAGAGCCGTGGTGTCGACAAGCGCAGATATATATGTTGAGGAAAACCCGATAAATCTGGACTTCAAGAACATGACCACTTCAAATGGCATCTCCGTAGCAGGGTACGTCAAAATGATAAGAATATCAATTAGTATTCGCAAATTGTAATTTTCCAATCACTCTTTGCATTTTGTGTTCACCAATTTTCGTCTTTGTCTTTCACATATTTTGTTATTTAAAGTCATGGACAACCACGGGGGGGGGGCAACGTGGAGCATTGTGGCCCAGTGGATTAGTCTCCAGACTTTGAAACAGAGGGTCGTGGGTTCAAATCCCAGCCATGGCGTAATTTCCTTCAGCAAGAAATTCATCCACTGTGTGCTGCGCTCGACCCAGGTGATGTAAATGGGTACCGGCAGGAAGTAATTCCTCAAAAAGCTGCGTGCGCCTTAATCGGTTGCCTAGCTTAGCCGGGGTAATAATAATAGCAGTGCCTTTTTAACATGTTTAAAGCGTCATGAGCACCGAAAGGTGGACCTGTGCGCTATATAAGTAGCCACCATTATTATTATTATTAATTACATTGACGAGTTGATGCCATGCGCGACCAAGAAAAAAACACGTAAAAGGGATGTCTTTTTCAAGATAGGGCACGTTTCGTACGTAACGTAATAAGGGAGTCAAAAACACCAAAATAATGAAAAAAAAGGTTGTCTATTTCGCAAGGAACGCTACGTGTTTAGGGTCAAATTTGCGAGGGTATAAAAAAGACTAGAATCTAATATGTTTTTAGGATGTACTTTGTGCCCCAACAATCGTGCACTACGTGTTTAGAGTCCGATTTGCGCGAGGTGTGGGAGATACGAGGGGCCGTACAAATGATTTAGGTAAAGGTAAAACCGACGTCCGTGATAGATAACAATTAAAATATCGCAGTATAATACTTGTTTAGGGGTTTATTTCAGGGGATAGTTGCCAATGTGTATCGTTTTGTTTCCAACACTTGTTAAGGGTGGGGTTTCACACGCCAATACTTGTTAAGGGGGTGCATTTTCAAAATATGGAAAATACTTGTTTAGGTGCTTTTCGAGACCCCATGGTCGCGCATGGTATCCACTCGTCTATGGAAGTGCCCCCCCCCCCGGGGCCAATCAACTTAACCTGCATTAAGAACAGAAAGTTTTTATATCGATACACGACGTCTGGATGTCGGGCGCACCAGATATTTTGAGGCATTATTAAACAATTAATTAATTTACATTAACTGGATACAATTTGTGGGTTTTTTTGTTAACACTTAAGCTAATACGTGAAACTATATACAGATTCGAACATGTCTAGCTTTTCCACTCGTCAATACAAAAGTGATCCACGGTATTATTGCGCTCACCCCACATCCGCATGGCCCATACTTAATCATCTCTTAATTTCATTTTTTTCAATAAGTTTATATGACAAACTGACTCTACAGATTCTACCCCTTTTTTATTCCAAAGGTTCCGTGTCGTTATCTGCATTCAGTATAGTGGACAAGGGTTACCTGATAACTTGAGTGAGTAGCATAAAACATGAAAAAAACAATACGATCAAGAAAATAATTAAAGAACATTTGAATGAGTGACGCAGTGGCGAATCCACAGGACGAGCAGGAGAGAAAAATGATATATTGGATGTGCTTTCAACAGTCTGAAAATAATGGTATATTCAACAAAAATTACGTTTGCATCTTACCTTTGGCTGGATTATTATGAATCTATACTTCGCCAGAAGGTCGAGGATTAGTTAATATCTCAGATTCGCTTCTGTTGAAGAATGATTTCTGAAGCCCAAACATATATTTTTGCTCATTAATATAGAGCCATAAGACGCAAGTTGCCATAGTTGACATCATCGACTCTCTCATTTGGATGAAACTGGCTCGTTCATATAACCATTTTGTTAAAAAGAAGCGAAACTTTGAAATGTCATAACTTTCTTATTTTACATTCGATTTTGATGAAATCTTCAGCATTGTGCTTGCCTGATTTTTCTCTATTGATTCAAATCAACATTTTTCTGAGGTGGACTTGACCATTAAACACAATCCAGTAAAATGTCCGCAGATATCAGGATTGATACAAATACTCAGATTTTTTTTAAATGGGCCCCAATGATTCTTGTAGCAGAAGTGTGATTGCCTGAAACTTTTCCGAGCAAGCAAGCTATAATGACGGTAACAATAGATTACGAGACTTACTTAGTGTCATCCTTTCCTCAACAGATTTCATATACGACATCCTCTTGGACTCGTCAAGGCAACTGATCAACCGTCGAGCCGCCTTCATCAGTAATAACATGGCGAGTCTTGATGGCCAGACTTTAAGTGCGTCTCTGGAAGGTCGGACATGCGCAATGCACGATGCATACATCCGGGTAAGCCAATTATATATACTGTAGCCAAACCGGAGAACCGACTCCTGGGGCCCGTTGCAGAAAGAGTTGCAATCAATCGCAATTCTAAAAATCAAGCGCAACTTGATTTGCAACCAATCAACAGCGCGCATTGGGACTTACAAGTTTGACTTGCGTTTTAAACGCAAATCTTTCTGCAATGGACCCTAGAACGACTCAACTTGTTACGCTTTTTCTAGTAACATGCCACCATCGGTCAGTTCGGAGGCAGTTTTGGTCGGTGTGAGTGTGGCATTACATCAGTCGTGATTTCTTTTTTTTTCCTTTGGATGTGTGTGTGGGTGAGGGTGTGCGCACGAGTGTGTGTATGTGCTTATCGCAATTAAATGATGAGGATAGTGATGACGATGGTTAATAATGGTGATGATATGAATAAGGATAATTATAAAAATACTACTGTATACTACTGGGCTACTTCAGCTGCTGCTGCTGCTGCTACTACTACTGAATTGTTGCTGGGCCAGAAATGACGTTCTTGATAAATAAGTGTTATCAACATTGTGTTTCTAGCGTGGCCAGCTAGTGTGTATGAAAAAAAATCACAGTACGACCGATTTGATATTGTTAAGTTATCATTACTAGGAAATATATGTAGAGAATAAGACCTTGTATATTACTGCGCGACGTTATAATCGTAGTACCCCATACTTCTACTTCTATGCAATATCCAGGTTGTACATCTGGGGACATACGGAACCTGAATTATTCGAGTCACTACGACCTATTAATGAGTATCAATAATTGTGCCCTCATAGTTGCCAAGTCTTATTATACGACTACTATCGATGTATTTTTATCCTGTTCATTTCTTGTATGAAAGCTAAAGTAAAACGTTACAAACTTCTTAAGCTATGTCATTATTTATTTATTTCTTGACAGACTGCAATTAGGGACAAACAGACCCCAATAACTCTTCAGCTTACGCATGGGCTAGCTGAGGCAACTCAATTAAGCTCTACTGTACAACCCATCATGTCCAACCGGGCCACCACAGTCTCTATTAACTCGGTAAGGTGCATTGCTCCACCAAATAAAATAAGGCGTTTCTGAAATACAATATATGTTTTGGGAATTTCGTTATGTCCTTTTTTATTCATCTATTATTAAGGTGTACCTGTTTGACCCAATGGTTCTGGTTTAGCTTTTTTACTAATATTATATTTTTGTTCCATGTTCGCGGTATGCTATGAAGGGATTTCTTTTCTCTCTTTTCGCCTTCAAGTTTTAATGAAATTTGCATTTCAATAAATATATTCTTGTGTGTGCTTTATTCAATTACATTTTAACTCATTTATGCACCATCAGTTCGTTTCAGTTTCGGGGGAAACTGATTTAGCGTATCCAACCATTGCCAATCTCAGAAATCATTCTTTATGTTTTATTGATAAGCGGAGTGAAGATGTCGGCCAAATAATTGATATGTGATTTGCAATTTGTTATAATGAAAACAATTAAAGACATGAAATCGAATTAATATTGTTATTTTCAAGAGCTTTGATATTCTAACTATTTTCCCTTAATCTTAAACTTCTACATGTAGCTTGTCTTTGCCAGGGATTGTGCGGGCGAAACGTGTTATCCAGATCTCGGTCTTAACACCAATGTGTAAGTTTTTTATTTAAGTAAAATTTGATATATTTTCTCTTTTGTAGTCATTTCCCGTTTTGTTGCTGTTATTTTCGTTTTTGCATTAATTGGGGAATGGCAATTATGTCACTGCTGCTACCTCAGTTCTATTACTTTTTGTATTATTTATCATTTACAACAACAACTTATTTTTCTTCTTTCTATTTTTCTTCATTTGCTTCTTCTTCTTATTATTATTATTATTTATACAACAACTTCTTCTTTCTTTTTTCTTCCTTCGCTTTTTCTTCTTTTTCGTCTTTTTTTTCTTCTTCTTGTCCTTTTGAAGCGCATGGAGACGTTATTCATAATGTATTATGCGCTATATAAGAACTGTCGAATCTTCTTCTCCTTCTCCTCCTCCTCATCCTCCTTCTTCATCACCATCTCTTTTACTGCTTAGTGTTCTCTTTCATTGTATTCTTCTTGTCTTGGGGCTTATTTTCCTTATAAGTCTATCTCTTCTGCTCCACATCCTTGTTGATCTTTCGTCCCTTCTCCAATCTCCTTTTATCGGCTTCCTTCGAAATGTTGTCTATTTTGAATCGTCTTGCTTATATTTATGCCATAATCGTCTCTGTTAGAAACAACTTACAAACAAGATGTGCAAAATGAGTTTTGACCCTTGACTTCAGTACTCAATCAGTTAAAATAAGGTTTTATAACAATGCTAATGCTTCATCAAGATTCCCTATACTCCATTAAATGCCTTGCCCAACATAATTTCCCTTTAATTTACATATCATATTCATTTTTATTTATGATACAGGCTTATGTTGAATTTTCACAAAAGAGGCAGCAGCTGAAAACCAAAATGCAATTATACGAATCTAACTATATTTCATTTTTTTAAAGTCAATGGTATATTATTTTGTTTTAACTTCTATAAACTTTTTTATCTAAACCCCTCCTATATCATCTCTTCTTTTTCGTCATCGACGCCCAGTTCGACCACGCAGCTGATGATTGGGAAGGCTGAAACTTTCTTGGTTACGGTCGACGTCATGAATAGTGGGGAAGACGCTTTCCTATCTGTACTCGAGATCTTTGAAACCCCGGGCCTATTTTTCGTCAGTGTCCAACGATCGAACACAGTAAGCAGCCAATCAAATTTAATAATTTCAGAATATGTTATTCATATTTTTTTATAACAAAAAGGTTTGTGAAACGGACAACAGTAGTAATAATCATTAAGACTATGGGAGATTTACACGCATACGGTAGCGCAAATCCACCATGTTAACGAGCTCTAAATTATGCTTTCCTACACTCTTAAAACAAATCAGTCAAATTGACTAGACCAGTAGTCAGCTGGGAGCAACTGTTATGGCAATCACTGATATAAAAATAATAATAATATGCAATTTCTTATATAGCGCTTAATACAAAATGTTTCTAAGCGCTGCATACTATTACCCCGGCTTTAACACGGCTACCCTGATCGGTCGCATCAAGCATTCAAGGAATTCCTTCCTACCGGGTACCCATTTATGATATTCACATTTCTGACATATATTCCAGTCAGAAATAACTCTTTTCTAGTAAAATATGACCAGAAAATAGTCAAATGTGACTAGAATAACAGTTGCACCCAGCTGACCCTATTAACTAGTCATGTTTGACTGATTTGTTTTTAGAGTGTATTTAGTGAAGCTATACGCAAATGTAAACTGATAGAGCATTACTTATGTCCTTTCTTATCCATAGGGTACCATTGTGTCATGCTCAAGTTCGTCAACTACAAACAAAAGAACATGCAATATTGGCAATCCTTTAGGAGCCGGAGACGAGGTAAGATATAGCCATTAGATGTTTGACGAGGTCGCGTTTTATATAAATCTTTAAGAAAAAAATGTCAATCAATTAATCAAATTTTAATTACACTGACCCTGTCTTGGTTAATTGAATAGAGATCGTATTTTTCAGATGAAATGAAAACAATATAAATGTTATTTATGATCTTAGTAAACATCGGAATGACTAGATATACCACTAGCGTACCTACGGGGGGGGCAGACTGCCCCCTGACGAGTCACAAATGATCCCTGACGACACACAAGTGGCCCCCTCCTGTGAACCCTTAGACTTTTTATTTGCTTGTCAATTTTTTTTTTCTGGTACGAAATCCTTTATTTGTGGTTAAAGACCCTTTTTTTGCTTGTCAAATTTTTGGGCGGACGAATTTGCCCCCCCCCCCTTGTGAAAAGTCCTCGGTACGCACTGAGATATAATCAATATTACTAAATGTTTAACGAGCTATAGTAATAATAAATCCCATAGTAAACAACCCCAATATTATTTTTATTTTTTCATCTTGAACTTCTTATACATTTCTTTACAATTTCCATCCCCGTATCTATTTTGATAATGTAGATAGAGGCCGAGATAACCTTTAATATTCATATTTCTATTAAGAAGCCTGATTCAAAAATTCACCTTTAGTATTCATATTTCTATTAAGAAGCCTGATTCAAAATTCACCTTTAAGTCAAAATAGTATACGTATTTTTAAAGAATTTCACAAAAAAATAAAGCAATGAATAATTATCAGAATGATTATGGTACATAATTTGATTAGAGGACAGCCGATATTTGCACGAATGGTAGCCTTATTAAGGAGACATAGATGATTTATTGATACGGACAGGAAATATATAGTTTTAACGATGGTTTGATCTTATTTTCCAACAGATAACTGTAAAACTACAGTATCAGACGGCTACGTATAGTTCTTTCTCTGGTCCTGCTGTCTTGAATTTGACGGCTCGCAGGTATATATATTAATAATAATAATAATAAATGCTCAATTCTTGTATAGCGCATCACACATAGCATAGCATGTCCTATGCGCTTAAAGAAGAAATAGTGAAAGGTATATAAGAATAAAGTAATCGAGATATTTAGATTGGACCATTAGTTCAAAGTTAGTTTTTATGCATTGAAAAGATATGTTTTGAGGGATCTCCTGAATGTACATAAATCACTTTGATATCTCATTGAATTCGGTAAAGCATTCCAGAGGACAGCAGAGGCATAAGTAAAAGCACGCTCACCATATGACTTTGTAAAGACAGAGGGAACAACAAATAATGCTTTTGAGCTTTATTTAATGCATCTGATAACAAGTATATCATGATGCCATGATGCTGAATTAATTATGTACAATTTTCGTTAAGTAAGAGAAGAAAAAAAATGAAAATAGAAATGAAATGATGAAAATTAATATTTTATTGTTCGAAATAGAAATAACATGAAAATTTACTTTGCACAATTGATTGTGGGCCCGGCAGCCGCTGTGCAGCGTTAGATCGACGAGGCTCTATCCCTTTAATCATTGAACGCCAAACAGGGTAGCAGCAACTCCCTTCTTTTAACGTCTATTGGTCTGACGCGGCCGGGGTTTGAACCTCCGACCTTCCGGTTGTGAGACTGTCGCTCAACTAACTGAACCAACACATCGGTGCACAGTGGGGGGGGGGGGGGGGTACGGAGTGGGATGTTTCCTGATTCGATTGATAGTTTTCTCCATCTTCCTGAAAGATGATCTGGAATTTAAGTATGACAAAATAAAGTTATATGAGCATTAGATACATATCACCATGTTCAGACCAAGCGTCTGCATGTTATAATGAAGATAAACTCCTTTCTTTCACGATTAATCCTACTTGTTAAAAAAAAAGAATAATAACATTTGAAGCAAGATAACGATTTCATTTCTTTACTAGTACTGATGCTGAAAAGCCAGGAAGAGATGAAGATAACTTCGCAAGTGTTTCGATCCCAGTCTTTGCATCATCCTCTCTGGTGCTCACTGGGTAGGTATCCATCTTTTTTAATCTTAGTTCTCACATTTCATTTTCAACGCTGTTTGATAGATGCACTTCTTCTCTGCTCGCTAAGGGAGAACCGTCTTTTTTGTCAAAGTCTAAAGAGATATTAAAAACGATTAAAATGGGTCTTTCCAACAGTATTCTTTTTAAGCATCTAATCATCGTTAATCTTTATATTTCACAATGGACATTACGATGAGGATTAACGGCGGGAAGCGGCTATGAAAATCTATTTACAGCAGGTTTCATGCTTATTATGGCTATAACATACGTGACACAATTTTTTGCCGCAGTTCCTTAGGCCGAGCGTGTCAATCCCGGCCACTTTTTAAAGCTAAAAAGCTTAATTACCAATTATCAAATTCAAAAGTTTATGAAAACACTTGTTAAGAAAATTGTGTCTAATTAAGTAAATCACAACTACCTAACTATACTTCAACTATCTTTGCTACAATTTCAACCAGTTTTGTTGTTGTCAATCTGTCATTTATTTGCGTATGACAGCAATTCAATTCCAGACACCCTGGTTATTATCGAGGATAGCAATGAAACGGACAGCATTGGGCCTCCCATGAGTCACGTGATTCGAGTAAGTAGTATGTTTTAATACTAACTTCCACTGCTAAAAAATGGTGTGCATTGTATAAGGTTGTGGTTTCTGATGTTTTGGCCCTACATCGAATCGGTTTATTTGGTACCCTACAGAATACGTTCCCTTTAGATATTGGCAGAGTCCTGACGATGAATTAGATTAACCCTAAAAAGACTGGGGGGGGCCTTTTAGGCCCCCCCCCCCCGTACATAAGTCGCGATAACTTTTTGCGCATGAAGCGTTCGCGCCGCCATTTCATGACTTTTTTTCTCTTGAGTTTTGCGCAACTTTTGATACCAAATTTGTATACCCCCATGCCGCGGTTGCGGAGTTACGTAACATTTTCGTATCACATGTCACGTAAGAAATTGAAATTTGTATTCGTTTGTGTGTAGAGTGTATGGTATTTGAATGAATGTTATACACATTGTTTTCTAACTACATTTTTATTTGTTTCTTTCTATATCATGTCACTTGTGAATTCAAGTAGCAGTTCTAGGATATGAAAATAATGAAAAACATTGCATAAAAAAATAAAGAAATACATAAGAAATGCAAAATAAAGAAATACATAAGAAATTAAAATCAAAGAAAAACATAAGAAAAGTAGTGCAAAATACCAGAATCGCTTGCACAACTATATTTGGTAATTACTAATTTGCATAAGCATATCTAATAATTCAAGCATGAAACAACACAATTCCATGATAAACAACCTCTTCTTACAGCTGAAAACCTTGAAACAGGAATTTATGGACCGCAATAAGTACCAAAATATGACAAATTCAATTTTTTGATAAAAATTTGCATATTCACATAATTAATTATGAATATAATTTGCATAAATTATGTGATATCTCTTATGCTTTGTTTTCACCAGCTAGTGTACATGTAACACATCACTTGTTTATCTTCCAAGATTGCTTTGGCTCATTGCAAGAGAGTGTAATGCAATAAAACATGCCAAATGTTGTATTTTTCTACATAACGCGTGCAGAGTACTTATTTGCATATTTAGTAATTACTAATTTGCATAAGCATATCTAATAATTCAAGCACGAAATAACACAATTCCATGATAAACAACCTCTTCTTACAGCTGAAAACCTTGAAACGGAATTTATGGACCGCAATAGGTACCTAAGTATGAAAATTCAATTTTTTGATAAAAATTTGCATATTCGCATAATTAATTATGCATATATTAAAAAATACAATGAATATCAGTATTTTGACTATGTTTTCTTTTAGAGGACATGACAAAGGATGTGTGTGCCAAATTTGGTTGCAATCGGACGACCAACAGCCGAGATCTTAGGGGGGGGCCCAATAGCCCCCCCCCCCCAGTTTTTCTAGCCTCCAAAATAGCCCAGTCTTTTTAGGGTTAAGAGTGGTGCCTTTACGTCCCTTTAGAAATAAGATTCAGCCCTTATATTAAATTGATTTACTTCATTGCGCCTTTGCCTCCCGCAATTAGCATTGTGTAAGTCCCATTGGACTACTCGTGGTGCCCGAATGTCACGTTGAATTCTTCTATCCCTTTTCACTCACTGGATTATTTGTGGTGCCGTTGTAGGTCATTGTTTTTCATAGCACCTTGCTATCTATTGCTCAGAATTAATAGCATCAGGGTAATTTCACAGTCTACAGTGAGGGTGTTCACATTTTGGAATCAAAGTGTTTAAATATAGCCAGTGTGGACAAAGATTTCACAGGGTATTTCCCCCTATTAACACGCTGCTGGCGACACTGTACTGACGCTGAATTATTTCAAGCAAACAAATTAAACATGCCAATTTTAATCCATCTTCAGTTGCAAAACAACGGCCCCAGTTTCATCGGCCCCTCCATCATCGAGATACTATGGCCGATCAGACTCCAGGACGGCACTGTCCTAATGACTGTGGCCGAGGCCTCCACCGAAACAGGCATGCCATGTACTTCTACTTTGAAAATAAACAGTGGCGCTTCAACGGAGGTAAGATTCTCAAGATTATTAAACGGCACCTGCAACCTATCAAGTTCATTCTATTAGTACATAGTGCTTAATACATTTCTTAATTTGTCTAGGTATCCAAAAATATATTTTTTAGATAGTGTCTGAAAGAATACTTTCCTGTGTTAACTCAGTATCCGACGAATTACCAGAAATTACATGTAGATAGCGTTAGATGGCGTCGTCGTGTAGTTTTATGGGGGCAATTCGAAAGCACCTTATCTTTCAAGAACGTCAGGAACATGTGCTAGAATGGATGAAGACTAGACAGATATGTTCCAATATTTCAATTGTTGTACCTTTTTAAAACATATTGGGTATAAGACTGTAAATCAATGTATAATATCATCTCTACATGCTGACCACTTTCATAACTTAAGGGGCATTGCAAGAAAACCATGCTCTGTTGCAAATCAAATGTAAATCCTCCAAATTAACCATCAACTTAACTTCTGATTCAAAAACCGAGTTGCAACCCAAATTTCTTGCAAAGCCCAATTTCGCCTGATCATGGACTTATACTTATTCTTGATGAGCAGCTGTATGTTGCGTATAGTGCCCCCATTACTCATTATTATCATCTCTCCGTTGTGTTGTCATTTGTTATCGTTTGTCCAACAGAACAACATCACCACCTATGAAGACGACGTCAGCAATACTACCATCTACACGTTATGGGCCGATTGCAATTCCCTTCCCGAATGCTTAGTGATCCAGTGCCCTCTGTCTTCCCTTGGCGTCGGGGCGGACGCAGCCGTCATTATCAGCGTAGAGTCGATGCTGTTGCGTGATACAGTGTTCGCAGTAAGTTACTTCCTTGTCGGATTTCATAGGCCAACTTCTTCTAGATTATTTTGTAACAACAGTTGTCTATAGATCGGAAGTTGAGCAAGAATGTAATAAAGTTAACGCACCAGCAAGGCTCTGTTTGTTTCGGGAAGTTAAGAATTGTGGGTTGTCAAAGGCCAGGCACTGAGTCAGTATTATAATATATCGCTTCAATAATGCATTTATGGCTGAGTACTTCAAAAACTATAGTAGGTGGAAACCAAAATAAAGTATAATCTGTATTTTATAATATATTGGAATTGAATGCATTGGAACCTCTGGGGCCATAGGATAATTCATTGTGGAATATCGTTCCTGAAGACTTAAAGAAAGTGTGTCTCTTTTGAGACTTTTATGAGTCTCCTGAAATTTGTTTTCTTAAAAAAAATTATTGTTTTTGCACCATGAGCACTCACCAGAGTAGATTTTGCGCTTTATAATCCACATTATTACTATTACTATTATTATTATTATAATCATGATTATTATCAGCTTTATAAGTCATATTATTACTATCATTATTATTGTTGCTGAGGTTTTGATCATTATTATTATCAGCATTATCATCATTGTCATCATTATTATCAGCATTATTTGCAGTGAATTCAACAATGAATTATAATCCCAATACCATTTTTATTTTACAGAAATATTTTCTACATTACATAGAGGTTGTTTCAACAGCGTCCGTCACGGTCAATGGTACGGTGTACCCTGGTATACCTTATTCCCCACACCCCACTGTTTCACCCCTCGAGGTAAGAACTGGTTTTAATTTTGTGTATCATGAGCATGCTCCCAACAATCATCACAGAATTTCGGGGCTAGGTTTATATAAAAATTCACCAAGGTTTGCATTGGATTTGAAATATGACACAACATATGGGTGCGTCGTGGTCTAGCGGTTCTGACTCCCACCTTTTAAACAGAGGGCCGTGGGTTCGAATCGTAGCCATGGCGTGTTTTCCTTCAGCAATAAATTTGTCTACACTGTGCTGCACTCGACCTAGGTGAGGTGAATGGGTACCCGACAATAGTAATTCCTTGCATGCACTGAGTGCCGGTGATGGTAGCTCGAGCTAAACCCTGGTAATAATAGCAGCGCTTTGTATCATTTAGCAAAAAGCGCTTTATTAATCCAGCTATTATTATTAGTATTATTCCTGATTTGTTCCTGGTCTGTATTCTTAACAGGTCATTGATATTTTACTAGTTGTGATTATGAATTAACCTTCAAGATAATGTTTTTAACTTAATATTTGAATGATAAATTATCAACCTCATCGCCAGGTACAATTACATGAAATAGTACATCACATAATTATGAACGAAAACATTTGGTTATTTAAGCTAACATAATTCAACAGAGCGGTGTTGGCTCAGTGTGAGAGCGGTGTTGGCTCAGTCGGTAACGCGTCTGCCCGTCGAACCAAAAAATCATGGGTTCGAGTCCACCCCGGGCGGATGACTGAAGCCAGTGCGTTGTGTGTTGTATGTAAACGTCTCTCCCATGTTTCATAGATGCAGGCTATGTCCACCTGCACCCCCCCCCCCCATCAGTTATATCGGGAGAGACCTGCGGGTCATAGTGATTCAGTTCGCTTTTCGCCTCCCAGGCACAGGTGACGCCAAACAAATAAATAATAATAACAAGTTTGATTTTTTTTTCTCTAGATCCAGACAGAGATCAGGGTACAGTATGAGAAACAAAGGGTTTTCATCCAGACCACACCTATATGGATCTACATCGTTTCCTCTATAGGTGGTCTTCTCATCCTCATCATTGTCATCGCAATTCTATACAAGGTAATTTATCTATAGTAATTATATAAAGCATATTTCAAAATCTGTCATCTTACACAATGATATGGCTAGTTCTCTTATGTAACGCTTACTACCACTTTTTTTATAACGTCTCTGTGAGCTTCCAAAATGACCAACACCGGCTTCATTAGCCCCGCGGTCTTTTTACACCAACTGAGCATTTCAATGAATGAATCATGACCTTTCTCTATAAACCTTACCTTGGTTTCCCTTGCTGCATGAAATTTACCCCATGACGGGGATCCGAACCCACGACAATCGGATTGGATTGCGAGAGTCAGTACCACAAGACCTTAACACCTCTAGACCCTTCCACCAGGAGTTGTTACCTTCTTACATTAATTTTCCCTACAGCTTTAAAATGTGTGAATTGCGTTGTTTCAAAAGCCATAATTGGGTCATGTTCTTTTGGCTTGGAGTAAAATAGATTTAGAACTTTTATTCAGAGTTTTAGCACGAACTTGAAATGGTCCATTTATATTTGAATGTGTTTTTTCGTATTAACAAAAAGGTAGATAGCATGCATGGTTCTCGTGGGACCTTTCAAGAATGCTGAAACACTGTAGTCCAAATTTGGGTATGAGCTCGATCTTCTGCAATTTAATGCTCAAGGGTGTACTAAAAGCATACCAATGTAGAGAAAATTCCTCGAGATACATAACGTTTTCCAACGGATAGCAATATTCTTTTGCGTTTTACATCCTCTCTGCATCCGTAAGTGCAGTGGGACCGAGCCTGTGGGCAATGTTATTTGTATGCCATAAGAAATCTAACCTGTTTTGGCAAGCGTTTCCTTGCTTCATCAGACCTTCGTTCTCTTTGATGACGTGGTTGTTTTTATTTCCGTGATCTGACCTAATCTTCATTCGGAGGTTACTCGAATTTGACCTTGAGCCGTCAGTCCTCTGGAGAAGAAAAAAAGTTCACATATCTGATCAGTGATATTATTACGAAATTGTTTCTCAATTGTTTTTAGATTAACTTTTTCAAACGTGAGAAATTAACCATGGGCACCAGGAGCTGCTGGATGACGTCCGAAATGGCAGGCGTACATACCAGGACGCCGTCCGCGTTTCCCGTATTTTAAACCCTCTCTATAATTATGGAGGTAGAATCTTTATGAAATTCGCTCTTTAAGTAGATCAGATGCCGAACCATGCCTTATTAGAGGATGGTGGGACATGGGCAGCTTTTCATTCATTCCAGTAAAGCATTTTGCAACACTGCCGTTGGGGGCGCCTCAACTATGCAACATGATTATATCTCACTTATTATCAAGGCATATCCATCAGTATAGTAATGCTTTTGTAATATTTTATTGAACAACAACAAGATTTAAAATAGAACGCTAAATACTATTTTTTAAAGTAGATAATTCAAAGATCATTTTTGTTGTTATTGTTGTTGTTTTCATGTTCGTATGCTGATATTACTCAGTCTATTGATCATTAAAGTAGAAGAACTCTCCATTCTTTGAACTTTAAGATTATCTTTTACACAACTGTAGATTCATGAAGTGCACATTACAATTACGCCTCTCCATGCAATCAATACATGACATGCCGAATGACGCTCATGTTATCATATACACAAGCTTCATTCTTTGACATTTGCAGGTGTTTCATTCAGCTTCTTTTAGAGACCATGCTCGCATTTGAACTTGTCTGGTTCTCGAAAGACAGTAACTACCAAGATGTGAATTACTCATTTCTTCGACTCTCTCAATCATAATCGAGCTTAGTCCTTGCCTCATGTGACCTGCTCCATGACTATATTGAAGCAAAGAACAGAAAGGAAGGATTTTAGCAGCAGTAAAAGAGAACTAATGGGAAATATAATAACTTGATACATTATCATCTATGAGATTAATAAGGAAATACATGCGCGATGTACCTTTGATTGAGTTCTGATTAACACATAGGCATAACTGACCGGCATAACCGGTGGCATTTGAACTGTTTCGAAGGTAACAAGCATGACAAGTGTGGGTAATTATTCTAACGTCGGAGCAAAGTAAGATAATGGTGCGGATTATTGTTAATTGATAATCTATCCTCATCTAAAAAAATGACCGGTCATACTTTACTTATGACCGTTTATTTTCGGCCATTGGTGAATATATGCGCGAGGTCAAATAAATGACCGGTCACATGCACGAGGGCAACCAATTAAGGATCTATCTCGCCGTCACATGTACAAAACATCTATCGCTATTATCCTAAAACATGTTCCACAATCAGAAACATATCTTCGCCGTTGATATCAATTTCATTGCGACATCATCATCTCAGCATTATGTAGGATATATTTTTTGACTTCAACTATTACCTATTCATTACCTTCAATTATGACATCGTTATCCATGTTATTTACAA
This sequence comes from Lytechinus variegatus, assembly GCF_018143015.1. Lineage (NCBI taxonomy): Eukaryota > Metazoa > Echinodermata > Echinoidea > Temnopleuroida > Toxopneustidae > Lytechinus > Lytechinus variegatus. The sequence continues at coordinate 17,113,522 of NC_054752.1, forward strand.
AACATGGTGCATTGACTTACTAGCGCATCAATAATTGTTCGCTATCATATCAGGTTTCCGTATTCTCGTGCATTCATCATGCTTATGCTTAGTTCAGATAAATTGATTGATTACTCTCTCGCAGACACATTCTCTTCTTCTCTTTTCCCTCTTTCTTTCCTCTTTTTTTTTAATCTTTTGTTATTTCTTTCATCTCCCTTTTCCCTTTCTTCTACATTGTGGTCGTCGTGTTATTCACTACTCTGCATCTTTGTGTTGATTTCATTATTGCTAAATCGTTAAAGATAATAAGTGTGTGTGTCATTTCTCCTCCCTTTCCGCCATGTTCCGCATCCAGGTGAAGTTCTTCAAGCGCAAGCAGATAACTGAGGAACAGCGAGAGATTCTGCAAGAACATCGGAAGAGTGTCCGAAGGTCCAGGATGTCCGCGCCCGATCCCGATTCCCCACCTCCTGACGACGCCTTGGGTATGGAAGAATCGCCCTTACAACGAGAAGGTTCTGTGGCTGGTCTTATTCAAGAATAATAAAATGTTTAACAAAATATTTTGTGAATAAGTGACATTACCAAACAGTAGGCCTATAGTGCGGGGAACCTTCCTACCAGTAGTCCAGATTGGACCTTGATTGGTGTTTGGAACTCTTTCCCAAAGCTAACATTGAGGGCACATGCATGACTCCCACTTTCTAATCAGCGCCAATCCACTCATCTTCCTTGGTGAGGACATGGAGGGGGGAATTAGATGAGTGGATTTGCGCTGATTAGAGATTGGGGGTCCTATGCCCTCTATGTCAGCTTTGAGAAAGGGAACTTCCAAACACCAAGGTCCAATCTGGACTATCCTAACAGCGGACCTTAAAAAAAATAACATTTTACCATTCCAATCGAATAATCTTGCGGATATAGGGCACAGGCCCATTCTGCATTCATGGTTTTCATGACATCGCCACAAAATGCTGTCCAAGATTTTATGAGTATATTGACGTGAGCACATGAATCTCAGGGAGGGGGGGGGGGGGTAGTAAGTCGGCTAGTCCTCACTCAAAAAAGAAGCTTCTTTTATCCGAGGGATATTCATAACTACAAGGTTTTTGTACATTTTAATGTATTTGGTGCGGACAAAACACCTTTTTTATCCATTGCTGCTCTAAACATTAACCAAATTTTCTTTTGGGGCTATTTTTATAAAGAATAAAAGTTTTTCTTTCAGGTCATGTGTCTAGATTAAAAAAACATTTTAGTAATGCAGGCGAAACCTATCATCTGTATCATGATACAAAATAACTATTTTCATTTTACAAAAGTTGTTGTTTTACGCTTAATTTCTGTTTGAGCCCAAATAATTTCATTTGATAAAGCTGAAGATCTATAAGCTTATATAGGTTTTATAAGATGAGGTATTTTAGATGGTTTAGCCAAGTACACTTAGCAGGTTGGAAACAAGAAAACTGCAGTCTGATTGGTCAATGAGACCACACACCCACACGCACATTCTAAAGGTTTACAGGTTTCCCACTCCAAGGTCGCACTCTACATGTTGTACTCTCTTCAAATTACCCGCGAGTGTTGTTTTGTGAACCTTATCTGCTTATCCAGCTAATCAGAACTCCAGATTTTATGCTAATAAAAATGTCAGTAATCTCATCGAGCATCTTGGTGGGAAAAGCTGACTGTTGACCCATCTTAAAGGTGCCATATATCAAGAGTGGCATTGTGATAAATTACAGTGTTAGCCCTCTGGTGATATAAATACTATTTGAGCCCGAAATAAAAAGTTTTTCACAATTTGCAAAAGAAAACAAGAGGAAGAAAGTCCGTTTTGATACATCTGGTCAGGCCTGAAATTCACTTATTTATTCGTATGGTACAAAAAGATTAATTATTACTTGAAGATGAAGGGTTAAATTCTGTTAAGAAAGAAAGTGTCACAATGCACGAGGTTTTACAATGAGGTGAATTCATTTACGAGAGGACTTTGATAATTCTTGCTCATTATTTTGCTCAATATCGTACTAGTGACATGCAGTCTGACTGGGAATGGTTGGAAGCTGTGTGCTTTTGTGTAGGCCAATATAGGGGACTGGCGTTCATCATAATTTGGTTCCCATATGATTTGCATCATTTTAGCATATAAGTTTCCAGCGCTGTTTCTTAATGTTCTTCATATTTCTGGGACAAAAAGGTAACGGGTATGTTAAAAAGTGGATACTTTACTTTCCATCGCTATATACCTTCTTCATGTTCTTTCCCTTGTTCGTATTGTTCCACTATTATGCTCTCCTCGCTTTCTGGTGAAGTAACAGGACTGAACACAATATTAACGTTTTCATAGTTATTATATAATGATAATATGCAGTGCTATTTACAGTACTTTTTAAAGTTCTGATGAGTGGTATCATTTTTTCCAATACATTGATCTTAGTGGAGCTTGATATGCATTTATATTCCATGGAATGGAATGTATGTGGTCATATGTCACCCGCTTCATGGAGAAAAAATTCGCGGGTTTGATCTCTTGCCGATTCATTACCAAAGACTTATATCGGAACATTCTTCCTGCTATAGTTGGGAATGAGAACGGATAAGAAAATATCTTAAATTAAGGTTATTATGTGTTTTTTTACTTGATATAGCGTGGTCATGACTATGATGGCATTACTTTATCGAAAGATTCATTGTATATTTTGAGGTTGGATTTAATGGCCCGTATTCTGAAGTCAGGTTTAATTTAGACCTCAGTCTAACTATGCATGTGCTAAAATTATGGGGAGCAAAAAAAATATGTTTATATTGCATATTTTTTATGTTTTCTATTTTTTTTTCTTTTGATTTTATAATAAAGAAAAATATTGTTATCATTACCGGACAATTGTGAACAATGTGTGTGTACGTCATGAGTTGATAAATTTAATGTGTACGGTTAGAGATTTGTGCTACAATTTGCTCTCCATAGTTTAACCACAACTTGTTAAACCACAACCAGAGTTTAATTTAAACCCTAGTTCAGAATACGGGCCAATGTGCTTTTATAGTGTTTATCTTTAAATTTGTATTTAAAAACGATGTACATCATGTTTCCCTGATAGAAAAAAACATCGTTGAATATATAGTGTTCACACAGTGGAATGTCGGAAGATGCGATTCACACTGTTAAAATGCTAAAATTAAACCGTGTGAACACGATTCCACAATGTGAACACCTCTACAGTATGAATTTTCACAGTTTGTTATTGTATTGGACTGTGTATAAATGTAATTTACAGAGTTAAAGGGATGGTCTATGCTGGATATATTCATATATCAATAAATAATGTAAAATTCAAAAAGCAAAATGCTGAAAATTTCATCAGAATCGGATAACAAATTAATGAAGTTCTTGAATTTTAAAGTTTAGCATTATTTGCGACAATAGTTATATACACATAATCACTTTTCTTATGTTATTACATGAAATAATAATTGTTTTCATTTTGTTCATGCATGTATCTCCTCTATAATTAAATAAGTTGCAGCAATTAATATCAAACGCACTAATCAGTTATCAAAAAAATGTTCATGGAGACATGCCTAGAACTGTTCACCGGAAAATGGAAATCTTTAAAATGTCATAACTTTGTTATTCGTTCTCCGATTTTGATCAAATTTTCAGTGTTTTGTTTGCCTGATTTTTCTCTATCTGTTTAAATCGTATCATCTTCAGCCCGGAGCATCCCTTTAAGATGTTCAAATTTACAGTATGACAACGCTGTATTTCACACTGTAAATACACTGTGGGACTGGTTGTTCTTTCTAACATGGATGGTTATGTACTGTGTGTAGGGGTATAGGTGTGGGGGTGCGTGTGTTTGTGCTTGTGTGTAATGCGAGAATGGGTGTGTGAGTGGTGTGTGTGGGTGAGGGTGTGTGATAGGGTGTGTGTGTGTGCGTGTGGGTGTGTGTGCTTGTGTGTGTGTGTGCGTGTGTATGAAAGCATAATATGTTGTCAGCTTATAAGCCTGCATGGTAGATGACCTAACTCAGCTAATTTTAACGTCATTTGGATTATAACATTACTATGTTTCACAGTTTTCTTAATCTATGACTTCTTCATCACCGTATAAAAAATGCACAGTTCTAAGGAAAAAGGAAGAGAGTCAGTAAACAAAATACTTACCATATATTAACCTTGCGAGACTAGATAATTATGATGTGTTTCACAAACATTTTGTTCAGGATAAGTTATTTGCAATAAAATACCGTCTTCCGCTGTTTAGAACGTATATTTGAAATAAATTATATCACCATTTATTGGAATCACACAGTCTGTTCTATATGTGTATCCGTACATGTCTTGACCGCCGTCGTGTATGAAGCTAACGTGCAAATTTAAGAAAAGATATTTCATTAGCCCTTGCACACCTCACGAATGACCTACGATATTTATATTATTATTTCTACTACTGTACTAATACTACTACTCCTACTACTACTTCTACTACTACTACTACTACTACTACTACAACTAGTACTACTACTACAACTAGTACTACTACTACTACTACTACTACTACTACTACTACTACTACTACTACTACTACTACTGCTACTTCTACTACTACTACAACTACTACTACTAGTACTACAATACTACTACGACTACAACTACTACTACGACTACTACTACTACTACAACAACAACAACAACTACAACTACAACAACTACTACTAGTACTGCTAGTAGTAGTAGTAGATTTCAAGCAGTATATCAAAATTTAAAACATATTCAATGAACAAAGAAACGCTTGGGTTGTACCATTTTATATAGTTTGTCCGATATCAATGTCACAGACTTTTTTGTATTAATATTTACCTTTACTCGTTAAATAAATTTAATGACTGATTTGCTCATTGGGTCAATGTAATCTTTGTGGACAGGGGCGGCGGAACCGGAAGGGACACTTCTCACCCCCCCCCCGTTCCCCGTAGAATAAAATGCCCTTTTTGACAATGGAAAGTGCTATTTTTATGAAATTTGCCCTTTTTCAAATACCATAATGAAGTAAAACATAAAACATTTTAGGTTTAAAAATTACAAGATTTTTGGCTTGCGCTTCGACCTCCGTCAATTATTGTTTAGTAAAGCACTCATTCGGTCCTTGCATGGTAACAAAAATGCTTAGAATACCCAGTTTTCAGGTTCGAATATAAAAAAAATCAGCTCACGCTTCGCGCTTTTAATATTCAATTAGTGAGATATGTATCCTATCCTTCAGTCACTACAAATGCTGTCCTTATCAGGTTCCTTTTCTAGTCATTAACAAATTCAGCTTGCGATTTGCGCTCGCGTTAATTCTTTACTTAAATAAATCTTTTCCCAAGACCGAATAAAAACTGCTCGGAAAAAGTTGGAATGTTTAACTTTCATGACTTATAAAAAAACATGAAACGTCTAAATGTTTTAGCTCGCGATTCACGCTTCAACATCTCGCGAGGATGCCCTTTTGACAGAAATCAGCGCCACAGTTGGACAAAATGCGAGTTTTACAACTTTAGATTTGAAAAAAATAAGTGCTCGCTCACTGAATTGTAAAGCCTAAATATATATTTTCTCAATCAGAAATCACTTTAATATGGCTTTGCTCAACTAAATTTCTACAAAACACACAAGTATATCACACAGATAATAAACTAAAATACGTTCCCCTGTATGCGGAATATACTGTGCCAACTTGTGGTCGAAGGGGAATTTTTTAATGAAATTTCCTAAGTGAGGAAAAAAAATGTTTTGAAGACATTACTTTGTCAGCTGCACCCTTCATTTGACCCTACTTCCTTCCTAGTTTTCAGATGTAGAAACCAAAATATTCAGTTATCTCACAAATAAGATCTGAGTTTTCCTACAATTTCAATATAAAGATTCTGTTTTCAATGGAAAATCACATGTTTATCAATTTTCCGGGGATGTCTCAGAACGAAAAAAAAAAATCCCGGCAACTGATAGAGACATCGCGGTGAAGCTTCGAGACTTAATTCATTTATTCATTCTATTTCTATCATTTCTGTCTTTTCGATAGAAAAAAATCATACAATGCACTTCCAAAAAGTATTGGTTAAAGTAGCTTACCTATTGGTGAATAAGACTTTGTTTTCTGCCTAACCAAATCGTTTAACCAAAGTTCTGAAAGATGTTTTCCAGTAAATTTGTTTATTTTGACCATTTGGTCGATCCGACACACATTCACCAACAAATTGGTTAATTTGACCAGTCCTTTTTAAGGAGGCATATATATATTATATATATATATATAATATATATATATATATTATATGATATATATATATATTATATATAATTATTATATATATATATATATATTTATATATATATATATATATATATATATTTTATATATATATATTTATATATATTTTATATATATGTATTATATATATATATATATATATATATATATATATATATATATATATAGTCATATATTTCAACATGGAAATAAAACAATTCTAGAAAGGATATGGAAAACACTGGAATGCTTGTGAGTGAGAGTTTCCCTAAAAAATGGAGTAAATTAAATTGAACAATACTAATATGAGCAGATTAAGTTTGTCAAGGATGTTTTGACAGCAAATGTCAAATATTTACTTACAAGTAAAGAAATCTATTTCTATCCGTCCGTTATAGGATAATGGATTTTACTTGCAGTCGGGGCGGGTAACCATGCAACCATCCACTCTCATTTGATACCTACGGTGGTGCCTTCACATTTAAACATATACAAGGACGTAACACTCGCTTAGGTTAATTTTGTAGGCCTTCGACTTTCAAAATGTGTCATCAACTCCTTCCATTGCAAATTGATCAGGCTCAGCTTTAATGATCTCCCCCATGGTCACGCATTAAGGAATCGGCCTACTTATTACACGACGGAGAAAAGAACTCGCGACACTACCACATCAAAAGACCTGTTAGCTGGGCTGGAATTACAGGGAGATTAGGCATTTGCTTTGTATCACATAGTTTTCTTTTAAAAAGGATTGAACAGAATGCACGCATCGTTAAGTGGCGCCGTAAACACATAAAGATAAGTAAAGAATGGTCAATAATAACCCAGCCCACATATCCCTTTTTCTGGATCTTCATCATTGTCCTATTCTCGTTCGGTTTCTTTGTTCCTGCTGCTTCACAAGAACAGTAGGAAAAAAGGTCACCCAGACATGTCAGTTAATTTAATAGTCGGCTGGATTTAGAACTTGTATAACATTTAAGATTCGAATTTCTCTGTATTATATAATTATTAGCTCCATGCAACGATCTTTTCCTTAATGGTGACAAGGTGGAGGATCCGCCAATACTACATTTGATGTGGGGTCATGGAACCGGTATTAGATTAGCTTGTGAAGACATCGGTGGCATTCGATAGTGACAGTGAACTGAAAATCATTCATGATTACTGTGAACATACGGATTAGTCGCTAAAAGGTAAGTTTTCGAGTGCCATCGGCTTTCAGTTGCATTTCCCCGGTCAAGCAGTAAACCTTAAGTACCCCAGGCAGAAAATCCAGTAGGACACCCTCCCCAGCCAATCGGGCCTTTTTTTCTTAAGTGTTTTATTGATCTATCCAAATGAAATACAGACTTCTGACCATGGAGTTTGTTGTGATTGACAAATTATACATAAAAAAGACTTGACAAAATGCGAAATTATGATTTCAAGAAATCATAATCTTATCATTGTTCTATCTTTAATCCAATTCGCTACTCGGGTGACCTTCACATTAGACATAATTATAGGGCGTGTTTCCTATCACGACAATTAAATATTTGATTCTTAAGTTGATTTTATTTAGGGATGGAAATTGATTATGATTTTTCTCCTATACCAATGGGATTTTGAAAGTTACCCACTAAATGCCACTATCACTGAGTCGTTTTGATTTTGTCTTTTTAAGGGAAGCTACAAAAATTGACCTCTCAAACACCCGGCAGAGGATTGTCAATTTTGGTAACTGTATTTGGTTACTCTGCGTGGATAGGCCTATGATGTTAATTATACTCCTCAACTGACTTTTCTCCCTCTCTCAATACAGACGGTCTTCAAAATATCAGGATATGGCTAAAATTACACATCGTCCTGATCACCCAGACCAGACCAAACTTTAGAAGCGATCCGGGAAGCGATCACCATCTTAAAACGTTTGGTACGTTCGCCATTTGAAGACAAGCAGTACTATCTCTCTTACCTGACACAGTCAAGTGAGTTTGTCATAGTAGGCCTATGCATGGTAACGAATCTAATGGATATCGTCACAGACATAGTCACCAACATCGGTACCGAGCAAACTTTCACCGACGTTTACACCGACTGGTCTGCTAACGTTACTTATTTGCCGACAAAGACCTTCAGGACTTCGACTGGAGAAGTAACAAGCAACGATGATAATCACCGAGACAGTGTCGGGTGGGTATTTGACCCTCCTGCAATTTCAGCTTTTATCTTCTTCCAGGTGATTGCTGCCATCCTGGGAGTCGTAGGAAACACATGTGTCTTATTAGTGACGAGCAGATGGAAAGCGAAAATGAAGTCAACAACGGATGCCTTGGTGCGTGCTCTGGCAGTTGCCGACCTCTTGACATCCATTCTGATTGTACCTCACCCTTACGCCAGCTCCGTACCTAACACGATTCTTGGCGAATTCTACTGCAAGGTTGTCACATCTCACATCTTCATGTGGACATCTGTCGTCGCCTCGATACTCACGTTGACTGCGATTTCGATCGAAAGATACTTGGCGATATCACACCCTTTCTTTCACAGACGATCGGTGACGAACAAACGAATAAGAGGGTTGATAGTGACCGTATGGATCCTGGCTTTTCTCCTCAATGTCAACCCACTTTTTGTGGAGTATGTCGATAAAGTATCGCACCATTGCGTCTTTAGATACCACCGTCGGGACTTGGCGGGAAAGATGTTTTATGGCGTGACCGTTTTCATGATCGAATTCATAACACCGTCTACCATTATGGTGATCACGCACGTCCTTGCCTCGCGCACACTCAACCGCGAACTTCTGCGTTTCGAGAAAAAGACCAGCCAATCAGAAACTTTTGGGCTATCTAAGAAGTTGGTCGTGGCAAAGAAAAGAAACATGAAATCGCTTTTGATAATCTTTATGACATTTCTTGTTTGCTGGGCTCCTGAACAGATATTCGTGTTGCTTTTCAATTTAGGAATAATTGACCATTCTCATCTCGAAAGCCAGGCATATTCGTACACCGTGCTACTAGCTTTCGTTAATTCTTGTGCTAATCCTATAATCTATACCACACGATATCCGAAGTTTAGAACTGCCATTGCTTCAATGTTGGCATGCTGCAGTGGTAAGCATGGCAAGGGAAAGGACAACATTCCCCCTGCCATGCCTGCTACTATATTCTCTCCTGACATGACTGAAAATAAAAGGAAAGACAGCGATAACGTTTAAAAATAAAACATTTCTTGACCATATTTGTCGATTTCAACAAGTGTGTCGACTGGAGTGCCGACTACTATACTTTAAAGCAGCATGACAATTGGCCCGTTTCATTTTTATTCTTCAATTATTGCAACCTTGCCGTTATGGTTACTACCAGGGAAAACTTAATTTTTAATTTGTTGCAACCCTCTTATCATCATGATAGGTAATAGAATGCCAAAGTTGTATACCGCAAATCGTAACAAGTCTTTTATTTCAAACGGGCCTCTGAGGGTTGACGGGATTGGAGAATATGACTTTTCTCAGGTAAATATGTTTTGTTTAAGTATGTCAATGTTTATGGGAGAGATTCTAGTGAACTAGAACAAAAAACTGTTATAATGACAGTGGGCACTGCAAAAACGTTGCCTAAAATTTTAAGCACGTCACTCTAACCACTATATTGTTTAAACTTTTTAAACAACTGTTTGAATTCTTAACAAGTTGTTTTAAAAAGTTTGAATAATTACAAAAAAAACTGAACAATTAGCTTTTTGCTAGAGTGACAGGCTTAAACAACATGCTATATTTTTTACTGTGGAAAAGGAGCTTTTTTAATCCATGTCGAAGATCTATTTATTTGGCAAAAATGTACAAAATTGTTATAGGTTTTTAAGCCTGGCACATCAAGCAGTTACATAATACTGCTGTATATTTACTTTTGGGTTGGTCTACTAAACCAGCGCTTCTCAACCTTTTTTTACTCGAGGACCACTTTGACTCTCTGATTTTTTTCGAGGCCCACCAACCAAAATTTTAAGAAAGCGATATGACTACTTGTCTCGACTCAAAGATAGACAATGATTATAATGAGCATATAAGTGCGTATGAATTTCAGTAGCCCGGCCTTTGAGCCCCTCTAAACATATACAACCATTACAACATAACAACTTAATAACAAGAATGCTCAATACCTTCAACATTCGACACACATTGCTTTAATATGGCTTTGCATCACTGCCAGGCATGATGAATCCAAATTTAATGTATTCAGGGTCATATTTTCTTACAGTTACATTCAGAGATTTTTCAATTTGTTTCTTCCCTAGCAATTTTCAAATCGTTTTAAAAAGGTCTATTTTGATGAAAATACGTTTTCGTGAATTTTGAACACAAAGCCCTAAAGCACGTTCGAAACGAACAGTTCAAGAAATAACTGCATTCGCATAGGTCTGGTAAATGGGCAACAATTAACTAAATTCTACACAATATGCATACATGATGAGGTTCACATCAAAGTTAGATCGAAACCATCATAATGTGTATGCCTATTGCAATATGCATAAAGCATGCTTTAGCTTTGTTTGACCCACGTAGACCAATCAAACATAACACATTCGGGCTGTTGGACAGGTCCAGGACTGTGAAACATACTATAGCCCCCCCCCCCCTCCATTTTTATTTTCTTCCTCTGCAGCTTTTCGCGGCCCACTTGGGAGAGCTTCGCGGCCCACCGTTTGAGAAGTGCTGTACTTAACTATATCAATAGGTTAATAGTGCCAATCTTAGGCCTATTTATCTCTTGAAAAAAAGTAAAATGTGATTCTGTCGTTACGCTTTTTCCTGCTTAGGCCTACGTTCGAAAGACTTTTGTTTGAGGATTGTCGCCATGCACGAAGGCCAGGGTGGCTCCAGAGATAGCTGAGTGGAACTAGACACCCCACCTCCACCCCGCCTACCATTTTGTATTTTGCTTGTTAATTCCTTATGGCCCTTGGTTATTAACTGGGCCCCGTCTTACAAAGAGTTACAATTGATCCAATCGCTCACAACTATTGGAAGCCAGCAACGTCAACATCTAACATACATGTTCGTTCAAAATATTTTCTCGATTTGATGTTTTTTTCATACGTACATTCACTGTTTTCAAATGAACATTGTGCAAATTTCCTACAGAATAAAAATCATGTCATTGATGGAAGTCCATATACTTGAGGTTGATCGTATCAATCGTAAATCTTTGTAAGACATGTACATGCCCAGGTGCATGGTTCTTGACCTCTGTCCCTTTTCGTGCTTTTTTCGTATACCACTCTTAGAAATATTTTAAACAAACGCTTTTAAACGCTGATAATGTGAATCGCACATTAGTTGTTTAAACAGTTTAAACAATATTTAAAATCTTATTGAGCCATTCTGAAAGTATTGACAATCAAAATAATATTTGAATTCAAACGTTGTTTAAGATTTTAAAACGCTTGTTTGATTTTTTTAACAACTACTGTGCGATTCCCATATAGTAAACAGCGCTGTTTAAATCATTTCAACAATGCACATCCTGGCTTGTATGCAAATGAGGGAGTCGATTATGTCACACACTATTATTTTGAATTCCGATATATATGAAAGAAAAATGGATTTATTTATTTTTTATCTTGATTTGGTAATCCTGGTTTGCAAATGAGGGAGCCGATAATGTCACACACTCACCATGCTCACTGTTATCTTGAACTGCATTACATATGAATTATAGATTGATTCATTTTGTTATATAGAATTGGTAATGTTAGAAGACTGGACCCTGATTTGTACACAAATGAGAGAGCCGAGAATGTCACACGCTCACTATTATTTTGAATTTCATTGTATGAAATATAGATTTATTAAGTTTGTTTTATGATATAGAAGACTGGATCTCTATCAAATCATAACAAAATTACAATACTTTTACATCTTTCATAATGAATCAAATGATATTTTAGTTTCTTAGAAAAAAAATAATTTACTTATAATTGACGTCTCATGTTGCATAACATGCAAAATAAATAGTGAGTGTTCGACATCATTCTGCTCTCTCATCTCCTTGTTTGCCTATTCGTATATCACCTTTTGGGGGCAATGCAGCGAAACTTTAAAATGTCAAAACTTTCCTTTGGCTTCAGAATTTTATTAATATTTTCATTCAAGTCAGCTATTCTTGGGGCGAACTTGACCTCTATGACATGTATGATGATATAAAGATTGACATGTAAGTATTTCCATGGTTCTTGTGGAGTTGGCCCTGCTTTCATTTTCATCAATTGCTATTTATATTCACTCGGTTCTCCTTTTGTAAGAAGATGAACGCTATATTTTGACGGTGAATAAGGTGCAAAATAAGATTCAATTCAATTTATTGTTTAACCATCAAATATAAAAGCAATACAAACAAATTGACAACAATGAAGGGAAATTACAATGATGGTAAGGTGACCCCGGAGAAGCAAGGCTTATAAAAGGGGCCACCGGGTAACATATATATCAACAATTATCAAAACCACAAACATAGTAACACACTCATGCAGCATAAAAAAATAATAATAATAATTTATGACACTTATCTTACCTAGCAATCCATTTCCCTTGGCCAAGAACTTCTATGATTTTTTAGTATTTTAAGACTCTATAACAGTGGTTTCGCATAGTCATTACATTCGTTGTTTATGTTTGATTTAGGGAAGGGGTGTTAAGATTCATTTTTTATATGACATCCATGTTAAATAACTATAATCATCTTAATTTTGTTTTTAAACGCATTGTTTTCTCTATGCTCATAAAATACACTTTCGTGATTAAAAACATGCTAATCGAGAAAATGTTAAAGATTGTATGTAAAAATTAATATTATAGCTTGCTTGACCATGTTGACATCGCTATGAGTTAATGCATATAGATAATACTCATATTAGCCAACTTGTATGTATAAACTGAATGAAATAATGTTTTTTTTTTATTTTTTCAGATGGTTTTCATCAAAATTTCTGCTATATTAATGTCGAAAATTCTAATTCATGTAATAAAAATGCCATTTATATCTCGTTTGACTTGATGACGCCTATTATTTGAATGTCATAAACTGATTTTTTTTTCTAAGTCAAGTCAGTGGAGGACACCTTGTATTTCTGAATAGAATAATTAATAATTGAAATCCTCTTTAGTAACTTACCCCCTCCCCGGCTCCCCCAAAGGAGTACATATAGTCATGTATATATTATAATGGATAATACTTTTAAAATTTCGCTCACATGCCCATCCACTCCGCGGTCGTTTAATCGCCCATTGTCAGAACAAGCTAGTAAACAAAACTTTATTTCATTTTTGATTGAAAACAGATGGATCCATGTACGGTTTTATACAGTGGCGTACCTGGGATTTTCCACAGGGGGGGGGGCAAAAAAAAAATCGTACCCGAAAAAAATTGACAAGCAAAAAAAAAAAAGGGGTCTTCAATCTAAGAGCTCTTCAATCGTACCCCCCCCGTAGGTACGCTAGTGGTTTTAAAAAAGCGTTGTGGCCCAGTGGATAAGTCTTCTGACTTTGAAACAGAGGGTCGTGGGTTCGAATCCCAGCCACGGCGTAATTTCCTTCAGCAAGAAATTCATCCACACTGTGCTGCACTCGACCCAGGTGAGGTGAATGGGTACCCGGTAGGATTAATTCCTTGAATGCATGAGCGCTGAGAGGCAGCTCGAGCTAAAGCCGGGGTAATAATAATAATAAAAAACGCGCCTCGGAATAGAATATTTCTAGATAGATTGCGCTATATAAATGCCTATTATTTTATAATAAGGGGAATGGGGACAGAACGCGTGCCTTTTCTTAGGAATGCCTTAAATAAAATCAGCCTATGGACAGGGTCACTTCCCACGTGACGCTCTTGCGCCGTGAAAATTGTCTCTGCTGATTCTGTGATTGAAGTGAAAAAATTATAAGGATACTTACCGTCTCCATTATTGATGATGGGGTATCTTTCACTAATTTATACATTATGTTTGTCAATATGAAGAGTTTAGTTGCAAAAGGGGTTAGGTCCGCTTTGCGAGAAAAAACATGTTTTTTACTCTCACTTATTGCAATATTTTTAAGAGAAACTAAATTGTCCTGATGTACTACCCTATCATGTGAACATAAAATTGGGTATAAAAGAAATTTACCTGTCTTCATTTTTTTTTCTATCTTGTTCTTTTAAAATTATCATTGTGGGCCTAATCCCTTTTACAAGCAAACTGAAACGAATCCAATCTGTTTTGATTAAAAAGGTGATTTTTCTTTGCCACTTTTTTTCACGTTTTAATGTGAATTTCAAATTTTCTTTGTTTTCATCAGAGCAGAGCGACTAAAAATTTACAGGTTTTGAGAAGAAAACAATAAAATTTATGAACAATGTACCTAACCCCCTTTGACAAAATGAGCTCTTCAGAAGAGTTTGTTTGCAAAAGGGTTAGGTCCACTCCAAGAAAATCATTTTTTTAATTCTCCCATATTGCAATATTAATATGCGAAACCGAATTTTCATGATACCCTACCATGAGAACATAAAAATGGGAATAAATAAATAAATCTGTCTTCATACTTTTTTAAAATATTCTTTTAAAAAAAATCTGTGTGGACCTAACCCCTTTGCAACCAAACTGAAGTGGACCTAACCCCTTTTGGAAAAAAGGTGATTTTTATTTGCCATTTTAGATCACTTTTTAATGGGAATCTTACTTTTGGTATCATTTTATAGAGCTGCTAAAAATCTGTACATTGAGACAAAAAAATAAAATTTGATGAAAAATGGACCTAACCCCTTTTGCAAGTGAACTCTTCATATATTCTCACTTTCTTCTTCTTTATTGATTGCCAGGACGTAGATAATCTGACCATAATTTCTAACAATTTTTCATACAAGTCGATATTTTTTAAAAGCAGTATGTTGATTCCATATCTCTATGGTGATTCTCATCTTCGAGGCTACAGTATACAGGTAATTCATCGATCGGCGGCTCCATTTATTGACTGCTAACTTCATTCTTTTCTTTGTGCATGCCTTCCTAAATTCAGGTAAAATTATTTGCTATCTCAGACGTTAGTACCATAACGTGATGTTCTGAATTTGAAGCATTAAAATTTTCATATTCTAAATTTATTATTTCGTGCATTGTAGATTGATAATACAGCTTCTATTATTGATTTCGATTTAAATTGCCGTGTGGTCTATCCACGTTACCTCGCCTCACTTTCGTTGGGTCCCACATGTAGCAAAATGTGTAAGCTGGTAAGTTACGTTACTGTTGGTGTTGGTGGATCAGTTATCCTGAAAAAGATAAAATTAAGTTAAACCACTGCATGTAAGCGAGGTGTAGTACTCTGTCTTACACTGCACAATGTATTAGTTACTTGTATAATACAAAGATGTTTCATTAAGTATTACTATTACTATTGTCTTCATGTTCTGAAGTTCTGTTCTGCTATAAGTATAATCATGATAATGCTATCATAATCATTTGTTTAATTTCAAATTTTGTTATGAACGTTCATTAGCATTTAGGGCCTACATTTCCGTTAAGAAATATTTATTTTGTCCTCATTCCCCTCAATATACCCAGTACATAAATTCTGCAAATTGAAAAAAAGGTGTTTTTTGTGTGGCCAATGTTTGAATTATTGTGAATGTGACAGAATTCTATTTTACAATAAAATTATAATGTTGCTTTAATAGTTTAATTTAAACTGAGTTTAATCAAATGCTGGATTCTGGAACAAATGTATTGAATAAACACATTTTAATGGTTCACTACCTGAAAACGTATTTCATATGGTTTCGTTACTTTGTTCCTGAATGTCCCATGCGGCGGATCCAGATATGACAAGGGGCTCAAACTGATGACTTCCCAACTAACGGTCATGCGTCATGAGGTCACCCCCTTTTGCGTTACATGGTGATTTTTGCTTTCACGACGCACTTTCAACTTTAAAAACATTTATCTGACAAAGTATACACCCTATGATAGCAAAAGTATACATTTTCTGAAAGGAAATTGCGCAAGGAATCCAAATCTGCACTCAAAAATAGCATTAGGTGTAAGGCAACAGTTTTAAATGGACTTGAATAGGGAAATTCTTATATTTTTATTAATCTCATGGTTTTTGTCATAAAATTTTGTGTATTCCCCTATGACAAAAATAATGCTATATTATGACAACACATTCAGACCTTTCTAACAATATATAATTGTGTAGGGTTCATGTTCAATTAATGATCTGAAAATTGACCCCGACTTTAGCCAAAAAATCATGCGTTTCAGGAATCGTGTTCTATATATCAGGTGTTATAATGCTTGCAATACCAACATTTGTTGGGTTTTCTTTGCCTTGTACATCAGAATCAAGTTATTAACCTTTTAAAAGGAATTGATGGTACATGTAGGTACATAAACAATTCAAAGGAAAAGTAACAATTGATATGTAAGTTACATAATTTGCTTACCGAGGCTCTTATTACAATGATCTGCCAAGTGATGATGACATGCAAGAGACAATATCCATGGGTTCAGGAGTAAAGACTGAAACAAGTTTGCAGATGCTGTATGTACCAACATACATAAATTTATGACTACTGCAGCTTCATGAAAGAAGTTCTAAAGTGCAATTGCACACATTATATCCACATAGTCTGTGTTTGATAGTTTAAAGCCATGGCGGGTTTTGATGAGTTCAAAGCCAAAATATAGTATGCAGTCCTTTGGTATGATAGCATTTTAGGTAGGTTATGTCCATTTGACCATTTCACACAGACACTTATTGTTTAATGTCAGTGTGTGTATTTTAATAGTGAAATATGCATTAATGAATGTGTGTAATGAGACATCAGTGAAGATGTACAAACTTGGTGCTTTTAAGAAAATAATGCTAAACCTTCTAAAATTCGTAACACATTTTCTGGATGTTTGAAGGTCATTGACCTTTGTCAGTTAATAATTTGGATGATTTGCCTTAATACTGAGCAGTATTTTCATCCCCTCAGAATTGTAGGAAGTGTTTTTTTTTTATTGATGCAAGTTTAGTGCTAACAATATTCTGTCATTCAAATATGTGTCAATCTGGAAGAAATGTCAAAATTAAGACATTGCAAATTTATCAGATTTTTATGTTTCAACCTTATCACACAGGTCTATGACATGGCCAAACCTACTTTTCAATCATTAGACAGTAAAGTAGAGTACATGTACGTTAGCTTTAATTTGATACCAAGTTTGTAGGTTTAGGCCAAGTTTTGACAATATAATATTGATGATTTCCCCAAAATTCCACCAAAAATTGCGTTTTCCATTGACTTTGTACAGGCGGCGCCGCTTCCGGGGGCGCCACTTTCGGCACCACCCCTCATCACCTCTGGTGTCCTGACTTTTGAGAGCTATAACTCGAGTTCTATAAAGTCTACAGCAATGAAACTTTCCAGGCTATTGCCTTATTAATTCCTATAGAACGAAGCCAAAGTGTGTAACAGCACCACCCTTTTTTGGGGGGTGAGCTCAAGACGCATGACCCAAAATGGTTTTTTTATTTATGTTCTAAAACTATCCAAGTTGTTTTTTGGGACATTTTGTGTAAACATTTTATGGATGTCAAAATGTGGTAGGTTTTAGATATTTAAAAAAAAACATTTTATTGGACGTTTTAACCACCCTTTAAAATGTTAAAATAACTCCGTCCACGCCCCCCCCCCCCCACAACAAAAAACTTTTAGAAGTTCGATGAGATGATGATGGTGACGATAATAGCTATGAAGGTAACAATTTTGCACAACGGAAATCAGATTAATGGCCTTAATGACAAGAATGATGTGAAATCATTTTAACAAGCTTCTTTCTTAGCTTGGTAGCGCAAACTAGTGCTTCAATCACCTCCGAGTTTCTTCTAAGATCGACTTACTCGGGAAGAGTAACGTCTCAACATTTATAGAAATCAGGTGATATTGTGAAATTGACATGCCAGCTTATCTTTTCCTTATCTGAACCAGTTTTCCAGATGTGTTAGCCCATCTAAAACACATGAAAAATCAGGCCTAGCGAGTACTTTTTATTTTCGACCCCTTTGTGCAAGTCTTACCCAGAATGGCCCATATGACCATGATGACTGTATACTGCTTTCCATGACAAAAGCCAATATGGCATTTATTTATAAGCATTGCCAAATTTTTCGCACGGTTCCTGAAAGTTCTTGGTTTAGCAATTCGCAATGAAAGTTAGATTTCGATAAACATTGGTCAAAATGCATTTTTATGTATTTGATACGATTTATCAGTGGGAAATGGTTTTCCAGACATTGTTTACATTCAATTATTTTAAATTAGTTTATTGATTGGTGATTAAACCAAACAATTAGCATGACTACTAGAAGAGTTAATTTAGAGATAAAAAGTTAGATCAACAAATAAAAGGTTTAAGTTAACGGACTATGAACCGCCCCCCAACTTTTGCTTCTATCCTGCTGAGGAAAAGGTGCAGTTAATAGACCGTTACTTACGGTAGATCTGTGTAGACCCTAATATTGAAGAAAATCAATTGCACAGTGTTGAATGTCTGTAGTCTATACCAACCTCTATATTGTGATTGATCTGTTTCTTGTAGTGAAATTATACCTTTTCCCCCTTTTTTCTATCCATTTAAAGTGCTCTTTTTTCATTGCGATTCCACCAATATTGTCAGTATGGTAGCCCATTATTTGTTCTGATCACATGTGTATTGTAAAAGTTTGTGTAATGTATCTCATTTTATTTCAGGTGATTGCATGATCCAGACTGATCACAATGGCTAATTGCAAAACCCCAGTGAGTATCCTGCAAGAACTCTGCGCCAAGAAGGGAGTGACACCGGTTTACGACACCATCGGCCAGGAGGGGGCGTCCCATCAGCCAAAATTCACTATTCGCTGCACTGCGGGGGATGTCGTTGGTAACGGGCAGGGGTCGAGCAAGAAGGTTGCCAAGCAGTCGGCAGCGGAGGACGTTCTTCAGCAGCTTGATGTTGAAGTCCCTGCTGTGGAAGATGAAGGAAGGTAGGAAGGCATGGACCGGGGGGGGGGGGGGGGGGCTGGTTCAAGGAATGCGCACCCTTCTACATTTTAAGAATCATCAATTAAAGAGAAAGTTCCCCCTGATGATTTTGATTTTGATAATGGTGAACGTTTGATGACAATCCGTCATATAGAAGGAGAGACATGATTGATCTTTCACTTCACAATTGTGGGCATCACATGCAAGCAGCTACCAACATTGATCACACAATGTTGAGTTCCATAAAATTTCATTTTTTTAATGGAATGTCAATAATGATGCGTAAAATTATTTTTTTTCTTGAATGGGGTATGGAAAGATGTCTTAGATGATATATCCCGCGCACAAATAAAATCATCTTTTTTTTTCTTCTTTTTTTTAGGAATTGGCATTTTCAGGAATTTATCACATGACATAAGGAGGAACTGCTCATCTGTGACATAAATAATAAAAAAACTTTAAGAATTCATGATTTTTCTTATTCTATTATGGATATTCATCAACCCTTCAATATTTACTTAACTTTTCTGCGTTATTAAGACCAGCTTATCAGGGTGATGTTTAATTATATGCACTAGCGTCAAGCGCATCACATTGTATCCTTACGCAGCTTTCACAGAGGCTGTTTAAATAGAAGTAATTCAAGAAATAAATGTAATTTTAATTGCCTTTGGAAATATTCTGTTGAACTAGGATGGCTCCTACTTCTTATTTTTAATGTAGGTCTACAAGTTCTTGTGGATTTAAATTTTTGAAAAAATTTTACAATAGCTTTCTACAAGTTCAAGACATACATGTAATGTAACTTTGTACACTTGTTACAGGCATACATCATGTTCATGACTCATCTAGTTGCCATTTATTTTGGAAAAAATCAATAACTTCTATTCATTTCATTCAACTCTTATAACTTGTTCAGCTTAGCTTGTAAAAAAAGAATGATGCAAGGTGATACTTTCATACAGCAAAAGAGGCATCAAAGTTATGAATAGACAGGAAGTCTATTCAGAAGTACACAGAGTACTCTGAATAGAAGGGAGGTCTATTCAGAAACACTATAAAGGGCCTTTTCACATGTGAATCTTGGATCATCATTGTACTGATGATTTCTATTGTTATCATGACTGTGAATAGTGTTCTTGATTCTAATCATGTTCTAGTTTGGTTTCACACATGCTGAATATTCCTCATCAGCCTTATTTGTCACTGGAGTCATTCAAATTAGGATTTTGTTTTACCGTTTGAAAGGGCGGCAAGTTAATATGAATAGATGAATAGGTGTTTAGTTTGGATGCTATTGCCTTCATAGGGCTCTGAAAACCAGCGGAGGGAGAAAACCAGGAAGTCTATTGTCTGCCTTCTCTTATTGAAACCATCATTCAATCCTAAATTGCAAGTGCCAGCCGCAAAGAAACACACCGCCCTTTCACATGGTAAAAAAAAATATCTGATTCCAGTGAAAAATAAGGCTACAGTCAAATTTTTTAGCACGTGTGAAACCACAAATGCTAATCACAATCACAAATTTAAATTCTACTCTTGAGGTGAATTCCAATTAAGTTTCACTCAAATTACATTATGAATTTAACATGTAAAAGGTCCGATAATTCTAAAGATGAATTGCAATCATCATTACAATAATAATTCAAGATTCACGTGTGAAAGTGCCCATCGGTAGCCTAACAGTAAGCCCAGTCACATCTTTCAGATTGTGAAATCAAAACATTTATTTCAATGTGTACCGCAATGCATTGCTGTAACATAAGGAATCGCTGCCACATAACAGGTTGTAATAGCCTTTGTTAGCGCTAACAACGTTTCTGTGCAGTCAGTACATGTATTCACCTTAAAGACTTGACATTGGTATAACGATATGAAAGCTATTAAAATAACATCTTAAGAATAAACTATCTTGAAAATAGATATTAGAAGCATACACTTTATACAAGAACGTGGATGCAGATTATATAGTTGAATATAGGACATCATACATAAAAATAATACTATTTCACAATATTTTTTTATATATACACTTTTTAATTACAACAAAAATCAAAACTTATTTCAAGTTGAATAAGGAGAGTATATGTGCAAAACCCCTCCCAAGGTGACGTACTACACTGCAAAAACTCCGGTGTTGATTCAACACCAGCCCGGAATCTATATATCTCCACACCAGAGAAGTGTTAAACAACACCAGTTTGGTTTTGGTCTAACACCAGATGTGTTTATGCAACACCAATTAGTATCAAAACAGCATCGGTTTGATTCAAATTGGTGTTATTTCAATATTTCTCTGGTGTGGACAGATATAGATTTCCCGGCTGGTGTTAAATCAGCACCGGAGTTTTTGCGTTGTAAGACTGATGTTGCACACAGGAGTATGTATATGTATGTGTTGGGCAAAGAGATAATGGCAGCCAGGTATAAACACTTGAACTAACCAGAGCCGCAGGAGCAAACTCCTACACTTTCCAAAATTATTGCTCTTCGTCATCCTAGATATTAATGGGTTTGATGATTTATCCAAACTTACTAAAAGCACATTGCATTGACAGTTACATGTACATACATTCAGCCAAATTAATTGAGAGATGCATGTCTTTACCTCAGGTTTTTACCCAATTGCAGACAATGACATCTTGCTATTTCAGGCCGTTACATGCTTTTTATCATTAAGCACATACAAGATATTAATGTATTTTAGCTTTCTTTAAAGGTCCTGGGCTGTATTCTGAGGTCATTTTATCTTTAAAATATTTTATTTTATCTCTTAAAATGAAATTGGTATTCTGAGATGACATTTTATCTCTCAGATAAAATTTTAATTTCATCTTGCATATAAATTTTATCTTGCGTATCTTTTAATCATAAATATCTATCCTATATCTGTATGTAACCCCCAGGTCTTTGAAAGACAACCCTGTGGGTGAGCTGCAGGAGTTGGTGACACTTCTGGGATGGAGGAAGCCAGAATATGAGGCCTTGGAGGAGAGCGGACCACCACACAACAGACGCTTTGTCATTGCTGTTTCTGTCGACAAGTACAAGGAGCAAGGTTTGTGATGATGACTCTTTCCATTCTGCACGTGTACAGACCCAGCCAGCATTATTTTACAGTAGTCACTGTCACACTGGCCGTAAATTGAACTGAAAAGACAATTTAGATTTTAGTAATGTCCAGAAACCTCAAACTTCCTGGTATTGTTCATGCTTCAAATGTCGCATGTACATGTAAATTAAAAAATGCTGGCTGACTGGCTGGCTTGTGTGTGATACCCAAAAATCCAACTGTTAGAGACGAAGACGTTGTGGCCCAGTTGATTAGTCTCCGGACTTTGAAACAGAGGGTCGTGGGTTCGAATACCAGCCATGGTGTAATTTCCTTCGGCAAGAAAATTTATCCACATTGTGCTGCACTCGTCCCAGGTGAGGTGAATGGGTACCGGTAGGAAGAAATTCCTCGAATACTCGAGCGCCCGATCAAGGTAGCCGTGCTAAAGCCACGGTAATAATAATAGCAGAGCCCGCAGGGAGAACATTTTTCAGAACTGAAGTGGCTACCCTGGTTAAATATGCTGTTATTATTATTTTTATTAAAGACATCGTCCTATTCTTGACCACGGTGTAGTAAATATATTTCTTGCATATGACATTCCTTTGATACGGCTATTCTCCGGTTAATACATGTTTGTCTGTAAAAAGTGGAAGAAGTAAGTGGAGAAGAGTAGGAGGCTTGCCTAAGGATGGAAAATACCCTGAGTCTTGTAAAGTTGAGACTAGGAGGCAATCTGGTAATTGCTCAGAGTGTAACACTGTGTGGTGAATCGAGCGGTTAATTGCCAATTCGTCTACTCACCACGTGGTCTACCTTCATTATTAAAGTCTAATGCAGAGCTGCCAAGTAGTACTGATTTTCAGTATTTAGTACTGAAAAGTGAGAAAACACTGAGTTTCATGTCAAATACTGATTTCTAAAGTTTCAGTTGTATGTGTGGTCATATGGTTTTTTTAAAATACTGATTTCCTCACCAAAATACTGATTTTCAGCTTCTAAAACACTGAAATGTTCCTTTTCAGGTTGGCAGCTCTGCTAATGCCATTTCGTCGATCAACATTTCATCTAACAGCCATTTCATCCAATAATTACTTTGTCTAATCACCAGTTCATCTATGACCATTTCATCTCATAACCAGTTGTCTAATATTTTTACATATTTATTCATTTATTTAGTTATTTATTCATTTTATTTATCTATTCATTATAATATTCATTTTGCCCATTTTTGACCAAATGGTATATGGACTAAATGGCTATTGGACCAACTGGTTATAAGACAAAGTGGTGAGTGGACGAAATGGCAGTTAGACCATTTGGATATTGGACACACTGATGGTAGACCAAATGATAGACAAGTTGGCATTGGACAAAATGAAAATAAACCAATCGGGCCAAGACTAGTTCAAGACTAATGTTTTTACCTCTTGAAATATATCACATTGATTGTTCTTCCTCGGGGTCTGTCTCTACATTCTTCTTTGATGAAAATTTGCCACAGTTCTTACACAAATCTCCATCTTTTTCCATACAGGTGTTGACCAGAGTAAACGCCTTGCAAAACGAGCGGCTGCTACCACCATGCTTGAAGTTCTTCACAAGCTGCCCGCCGACATCAACCCTGGCCTCATCAACAGAAAGCCTAAGGTATTGCAGAATTTTCTCTTTTTTTCATTAAAATGGTTGAAGTGATAACAATATCTCTCAAGACTTATTAAAAGAAGCTACTTCAGTGTATTAAGTTCTATCTGGAAGCAGAATACTTAGTTTTTCACTATGTAGAATGAAGCAAATAACAAAGGAACATTTTCTTTTAAGAAATTTGAGCAAAATGTATGTGATATGCACGGTGATGTCAAAACAAGGCAATTGTGCCTTGCCTGACATTGCAACCGGTATCCACTTGATTTTATGTCAATTTGGTCTTATTCTTTTTGGTTCAACCATTATTTAGACTATAATATACAAATAGCGAATAGGCATGAGTGCGATGGTGCAAGATTTTGCATGTGGTGAAAGAAAGATGCTCTATTCAACGAGGCGTTATCCGAGTTGAATAGAGCGTTTCTTTCTTTCACCGAATGCGAATTCTCGCGCCTTTGCACGAATAAGAATATTCGCTATTTGTGTTGTACAACACCTCGGAGTTTAGCGAATTTATCAAAATACAGAGAGTTTTTCCTGCACTAATTTATGAAAAGGGAGCAAAAATATGGAAAGCGAAAAACAAAATCCCACAAGCGAAATGAAATCTCCTACGTGATATGTGATACATGGTGATCAAAATTGCCTTTGTTGAGCTAGTTAACATTCCGCAAAACAAACAAACCAATCAAAGCTTGATTCCTAAGCAGGATGTTGTCATGATAATAACTGTGTTTTTATCTTTTTCTTTTCTATTTTTAAGCAAAAGCACCCGAAGATGCCTGGGCCTCATCGACTAGCCATCAAGAATCTACCTCAAGCTGAAGGCAACTTCATCCGTAGCCTCAAAATGAACGCTCTCAATTTCCCAGGCAAGTATTCAGCATGGTTCCATGACGTTTGCTGCTGTGACTGTTGGTCTCCTCTAATTTCCACACACTAATCGAATGAACAAATTCCACCCTGGGCTTAACACTATACCCTACCCTAAAACATAAGCCCATATTGCAACCCTAACTCTATATCTTCGATGAAACTAAGCCTGGAGCAATTGTCGCAGGAGCAAATGTTGTGTCACCATTCGGCAAATCAAGCTCATCACTAATACACTGAATTACATAAATTGCTATCCATTTTACTTAATGTGTATTCTCCCCTATTTGATGAATTGAAGGAAATTGCAAAATTTTAATTTCCTGTTAACTCTTCATGCGTTCACCTGTAAACCCCCTGTGTGTTGCATTATTTTAGCAGTGATCCCCTCTACGCAGTATAATACACTCTGTTAATTAGAGTGCCATAACTGTTTATCTTATCATTTTGAAAGAAAATGTTGTGTAGCAAACTTGTAGAGTGTTTCCTGGGCTTTCTTATCGTATATGAATTTATTGGATAAATTATGGAAAAATGTATAGTAAATAACATTTTCTAAATGCTTTCTCCTAATACTTCCAACAAAATTTAGCCCCCCTTTTACTTTGGTTCTTGTGTTAGTGGCATGATTTTTATTTATCCACTTGGACTGTTCATTACATAAGCTTTGTGTTGATACCAAAATCATGATAATCTGATAAAAATAGCCCATATATAGTGGAAATTAAAGGAGAGTAAATTTTTGCCTGGTCAAGGTACAGTACTCCATTGAAAGGGTCTCATGCACATTCGTGCCATGAGTCACAGACTCCTAACAATAAACCTGGCCATGGTATTGTTTGTGAGGAGGGTTTTTATTGATTTTCTCCTCTCCCTTTTCAATGAACTTCCTGGCTGTGATCAGGATGTATTGATTTTTTTTTTTTTGGGGGGGGGAATAAACGCGATGTAAGTACTAATTTTAAAGGAAAACTCAACGATTCTGTAATTTGTAAATTGCGATAATCCGTCGAACGCTAAACTAATGTCGCATGTTCGATCGGTACACATGTACAGTATACACAAACGCCAGGCTATACATTGTAGCTAGGCATGCTCTGGGGCATTATTGTTCGAAAAACAATGGGACAGGGGACGTCTATGGGAAATGTGTGGTTGTGCAAAAATGCGAACGAAACACACCTACAGATGTGCAATAATGCGAACATAACGCATGAAGAGTTAAAAGAGGTAATCAGCCATATCTAAGAACAGAATCATTTTTTTTTGTTACTGAATTCAGCTTGGAATAAGAAAGAAATTTGTGAAATGTACATCAAAATTCAAGTTTGATTTATACATCGCTACATGTCAGGAATAATAGGAAATGAGGAATAGTACCTATTCAATTGTATTGATTCTTTACTCGCCCAGTTTGTTTTCTTGGTCATTCAATCGTTGTATTGTAAGTGGCAAAGGAAGCTTTGAATGTCAGATTTGGACATAATGTACTTCCTTTTATAACGTCAAAATATACAAGAGTTAACATTTTCAAATTAAACACCTCCATGTTTCCACCCCTCTTTAGATCCCTCCTACTCTAGCATGCTCCAAGACCTGGGCCAGGAGCAATCTTTCAAAGTGGAGCACGTCCCCCATCGAGGAGCAGACCAAGGCCGGCCACTACCAGTGCTTCGTCAGGCTCCACACCGCACCCGTCACCGTCTGCTTCGCCAACGGCCTCTCCCGCAACGACGCCATGGAAACGGCATCCCACAATGCACTGCAGTACTTGAAGGTCATGGCGACGAAAGTGCCTGCGCCGGCCAAGGCGAGTGCCGAATCAAATGGACAGATGCGCATTAAAGCCGAACCCCGCTGATAGAGGCTATATCGATATTTTGTTGCCCGGCGAATGTCAGGGTGGAAGGATGCGCATGTGCGGCGATTTTCGATTCCAGCACAACTGGCATGAGAGCATTATCTCCGTTGCGCACTATGCAAAATGCTAAACGTACTTTGCATGAGTAAGTTAGAATCCTCCTGTCTGAACTGGGAATTGACGTACATGTATGCATCCTAAGGCCCTCAAAGTCAGTCAGGCAACAATTTATTTTGTTCCCTAACCCAATTGGTTCCACCTATAGTGTATTTAAAGAGTCTACATTGCATAGGTCACTTCATGGAACTTTACATAGGTTACAAATACAAAAATTAGCTATTAATGCTAATTCTGCTTTTGAAAATGTTGGTATTTTGACAAGTAATTGACAATTTCAGTGATATATTGTTATTTTAATTATATATTAGACTAGGGATTTCCCTAAAAGTGTATATTTCAAACAATTGAATTTCAATTTAATGTGATGGGAAATTTTGCAGTGTTCAGTAACCCACAGTGTAAGTTATTAGAGTTCCATGAAATGGCATTAGTATCTCTCTCTCTCTCTCTTACTGTAATGGGTCTACCAAATGGTATTCTTAATTTTTTTTTTGTTGATAGACCACCAGATATGTGCTTTCCAAAGCCTGCCTCAAACTATGCAATCTGCTTTGAGGGAAGTACTACCAAGTTACAATATGCAACAGCGAGTGGGTAGGCTACGTCCTGATTGAGTTGTATCACTGCATATGATTTTTTTATCAAGATTATGCTCATGATCCAGGATGAAAAGCAAAATTAGTTTCAAATCTTAGACGATTCCATGACTGCACCACAGACTTCACTTCGGTTCGGACTAGTAAGGACTTGTTTCATTCAAGAATGATTATGATGACATGATGCCTAGTTTTATTTATTATTCTCTTTGTATTACTATTTAGAACATCAGCAAACATATTTTGTTGACCTTCGTGGCCCGTATTCTAAAGTACAGTTAAACTTAGGCCAAGGTCTAAGTCTGTGCAAAGATTATGTGAAGCCTAACATGTCCAAAAAAAAGTACTCAAACCACAACTATGAACAGAGTTTGAATCAAACCAGAGTTAAGAATCTGTTCATGATTGATATGAATATTTGTAGTTAGGATAAATCTATTTTGATTTGTCCAACAGTATGTTGTTGAGGCAAATTTGCAGAATTTGAATGTAGCATGAAAAATCAATCGCAAATTCAATATACCCACTT
Organism: Lytechinus variegatus; assembly: GCF_018143015.1. NCBI lineage: Eukaryota > Metazoa > Echinodermata > Echinoidea > Temnopleuroida > Toxopneustidae > Lytechinus > Lytechinus variegatus. The sequence continues at coordinate 17,141,515 of NC_054752.1, forward strand.
CTGATCGGCTGAAATCAAGTTGAGTTTGGTTGTAACTCTTTGTGCTGCAGATTGCTTAGTATGAGGCAGGCTTTGCACGGTTCCATGACATTTGGTCCAGCGACAATTGCTCCGCTCTGAATTCACGCAATAATTGAATGACCAACTTCAACCCTGGGTTTAATACTATACCCTCTCCTGAACCTTACATAAAGCCCTATTGCGATCCTTACCCTACATCTTAGATTATATTAAGCCGAGAGCAATTGTCGTAGGAGCAAATGTTGTGTGAACGCATCTTTTTGAAATCCTTGGAGAAGTTTGGTCTGGCAGGAGAATTGTTTAGAGATATTGTTATTTGTACATTTTGTGTATAGAAATAAGGATGTCAAATGCGGGAAATTATGATGTAAAATGTTAGCTGGTGTCTTTTCTTTTTTAGCCAGGCAGAAGGTCCCAAAGGTGGTCTGCCTGAATCTATTTTGGTTTGTTTTTTACGGTTGGGGGCCTTGAATGTTGGTTTGATAATGTTGTAGAAATTGAAATTGATATAAATGTATATTGCTTCATTGAGAGGAAATGAATTCCACTGACAAATCAAAAATTCATGACGGAATAATTTTTTTCTGATTAATTAGTATTTCTATTGAAAAAAGGGTGCTTTGTAATGTACATTTTCTTACGTGGTGGGGTATATTTGCTGTTTAGACCTCTAGAGAAAATGATCATAAATTCAAAGAGGTATGTAATAGAAAAAAAATCAACATCATAATGTTTTAGACTGTTTTTTATTGGCTATTCTTGCTTTTTTTAATGTACCCTTTCTTTTTATCAAAGTACAAAATATTGATTTGTGATCTTGAAGATTTTTCTCCTTTTCTGTTTTTTATTTTATTTTTTTACATTTGATTGTATGAGGGTATACTAACTGGAGGATATAACTCACTTTTTAACAAAGTTTTGATATATTTTTAAATCAAATTTTTAAGCAACTTGTGCAAATACTGAAGATCATGAAGCCATGTGTTATTTCAGCTTCCAATCACTGGCAAAGCAAAACAACTTGATCACTCAAAATGAATGTTTTGCGTTAATGCCTTCTGGTAATCAACACCCATTCTGCGTTTCCATAACCAGACCATTTAACTCTGTTAATTTGTTCTCTATTATATTTTGTAAGCAACTGTTTTACACGATGATGGGTATGTTTACTGTTTTTTTTTTGGGGGGGGACAAAGAGTTTTTTGATGCCCTTTAACGTAATGGTTTGTGATGAATTTTTAATATGAAAGAACTACTCTGGTGGTTTCCTGGGCCACTTATTACAAAGAGTTATGATTGATTCGATCAGTCTCAAGTATGTGGAACTCCATAAATGTCATTTTTATTCTTCCAAAAATTTGCTCAATGTCCTGTGAAAACAGAGAGAAGCATACTGGATTGTCAAGAAATCAGCGATTGTATGAGTATACATAATTTCTAGAAAATATTTTATAAGTTGACGGTGCTGGCTTTCCATATTTACGATTGATTGGATCGATTGTAACTCTTTGTAAGGCTGGTCCCTAGTTCAGAGTTTTGAACAAAGTACACATCACACTTCCTGATTGCACCCCTCTATGTAACAGAGTCATGGACATAGAATTTTTGAAATCCCACAATGCATCTGTTGCTTGTATTTGACATGTAAATAATTGTATATTCAGTACAAAAAGATCAGTGTCTATCATTTGTTTGTTCTAGGAGCAGAAATACCTCTTGTCATATACTTACAAGTGAATCAGAATAATGAAATTTAAAGGGACACACACTTGAGAGTGAAGAAAGCAACACATCATTATCATCATTGTTTATGTATATTTGCAGTACTTGGAGCTTATTTGGAGAATTTGGAGTAAGCAGAGCATACCTAACCATTTTGTTTGTTTTTTGTACAATTTCATAGACGTTTGTATGCAGAAACAGTCTCCGCCCAGTAGCATGTATTTGGTTTAGAAATTTCAGTACATGTTTCTTGTCAGTATTTGTGTGGTGTATGGAGAGGGAGTTCCAAAGACTTTAACTCTCGTATTCATCTTTTTTTTTACCTGTACATGTAAATGTTAAAATTCTGCTCAGAATGCTTTAAACAGAATATTGTGTCCTGTTTAAACCACTTTACTGAGCATTGCAAATGACTAGCACCCTTGAAATATGAAAATCATGAAGCCTTTATAATTAAACAAGTTTTTTCTCTGTGTTGCTCTATAAAGTTCATTCTAATTGTACACAATGAATACAATATTACTTTAACAAGGTTGTTAAAGACTGAAAACATATTCATACCTCATTCAAAATTGACATGTAATTTGGACACTTTTTTCACTATAATTGATCATGCTAGAAATAATTCAATTTTTCCTTGTTTTTACAGGATGTATACTATTTTACTTATTTTTTTACAATCCAATATTAACAAAAATATATTAAAAAAGTGAAATAATTTGTTGTGTTCTACCATACTGTGTTGTAATGCTCTCGATATGATATACTAGTAGTAATATCATATATTTTTTTTTATTTTTGCTAACATGTCAGCTGATTGAAAATTACTGGACAAGTATCATTTACAATAATTGTTTTGAATAATCAGATATTGCCCCATTTGGCATGGGCTGTAATTCTCTTAATACAACGAAATACATTGAACAATTTAAAAGTCAAGTTATCATACACTTATTTGTTTTAGATGCAGTTTGAAACACTAGCCTTACTACTCATTGGTGACCTGCAGCCTGTTGCATAAAACTTTTTACCTGAGAAAACTCCAGTAAAAACTTTAAACTAAGACTAGTCTGATTTCTGCCGTTGACATTATTATGGCAAAAACTCAGGTAAAAAAATACCAGAGTTTTTCAGGTTAAAAGTTTTATGCAACAGGCCCCTGCAGTATAATTATTAAATTTAAGGCTTCATTCATATTCTTTTTTTTTTTTGATGGCCATTCACAAATTAAGCTCTCAGAATGTGACTGAAAATGGAGTTTCATTGTTTGTGTAAATTTATCCCCTATTGTGTCATGGAATATTTGGCATATTTTTACATTTTGTCCCCCTGTTCTTTTATGAAATAAGATATTTGCATTTCTTCTTTTCCCTTTATTTGTTTTTTTTTTAACTCCAAATGATGTGTACTTGTAGAATGGCAAAGGAAGTGAATAAAAAAATGAATAAAATTTTGAAAAACCACCACTGCTTTGGAACTAGCAGGTATTTATGAACTGCATTTTGAGATGATGTAGTTATTTATTTTGTTTCATTCAAAACGTACTACAATTCTCCACCTTTTCTTGCCTTTTCTGTCACCGTTTCCCCTCAATTTTTACCTCTCACTTTGTTTCTCTGCCTGCCCCAAACTTTTTGTGTGTGTCTCCATGTACCTTTTGTTCTTTGCACCTTCTTTCTTTCTCATCCATCTTTGCCCTATCTTGTAATTTTAATCATTCTTCATTCCCTCCATGTACAATTTCATCTCAATCGTTTTACTCTTCGTAATACTTCTGCAATTAGCTGATAGACCCCCCAAGCCACCCTCTCTTTCCCTCTTCCCACACTCACACATGCACTTGTAAATTAATAACGACAACATTCAAGTAATTTTTTTCCTTGCTCTGATGGAAATGCGGGTGTGATATAAAGAGAAAAGAAATGAGGAAAGAGGATGAATAACGTGAGCACAGGAGAGACTGAGGGGAATATACAGAGATGGCGTGAGAGGAGGGAGCAATGCATGATGTGGCCGATAGGACCATGGTTATGGAGTCTTATCTCGGGTGTCTCATTGGAATTTCATTTTGCCAATCAACAGCGACCAAATTGAATGTTCTAGTCAAATTTCCCCATCCCTCAAAGAGGTGCTTGTTTCATGAAATATTTTCCACCCCCCCCATTTATTATGTCTATATTATTGAAAGCCGCTTGTGTTATAACCGTTTTTTGTCTCGCCTGCATTAGTCGATTTGACATTTTCCGAACCTAGAAATGTTCTTTCCGATGAAGTTTTTTTCTTGATTCGTGTTCCTATGGGGTCCTAGAACAAATTCAGCTTGGTTGCCAAAAGTTGCCGTTTGGGCAATTTTTCTAATTTGCATAAATCCAAAATGGCCGCCAGATGCCATCTTGAAAACCTAACTTTTGAACCCCTGTCCACAAAATGATGAGTAATGACTCGTTTTAGGGGTTTAGAGATGTGTAGAACTGATTTCTGTAATCATTTTTGCAATGTAAGGTCATCTTTAGGTCAAATCCAAGATGGCCGCCATATGCAATCTTGAAAAATTGACTTGTGTTCCCCTTGCCCAAGAATGACGAGTAATACCTCTACTTAGGGGTTTTGGGGTGTGCAGAATCCATTTCTGCTTTCTATTTTGCAATATAATGTCATCTTCAGGTCAAATCCAAGATGGCCGCCATATGACGCCATCTTGAAATATCAATTGTTGAACCCTTTGCCCCAGAATCATGAATAATAACTCTATTCATGAGTCATTACGTATGTTGATTCAATTCATGTAGTTATTTTGCACAAAAGATAATCTTCAGATCAAATCCAAGATGGCCGCCAACCGCCATCTTGAAAAATTACTGTCTGAGGCTTATACGTGTTAGAACTAATGTAAAGGGATTTCAGTAAGAATACTCATTTCTTTTATTAATTCTCAAGTTCATTTCAATATTAATTGCTCAACTTAGAATGAATCCTCTTTAGGTTTGGGCTATCCATTTCGAGTGTATTTTTTTAAGGTCCATTCATACCTTGGTACTGAAGAGGCTTTTAGGTTCTTATTTCAATTTGAAAGTGTTTTATCAATATTATTTTTCTAAATCAATGTGTCCAATGATTGGTAGGCATCAGTTCGCCTTAAAAGACGATGGTGTAGCGCTAGGCCTTACATTTTCGAGAGTGACTATAGAGCACTACTCTCTAGTGTGGCAGTCTCTAGAGCAAATTTTTACAGATGTAGGATGGCGCTGAGACACGTTTATATAGAGATGCTGCCCTAGCCTTCCTCCTAGGCCTTTGGTCTGCCAATTTAGCATTCCGATTATTTTCTGACGTCTTGACCCCTGTACTTAGTAGCTCTCCATAGAATGGATGGCGACTATCACCTACACCTTCATAAGTGTTAGTGTCTATGCCGGCAAGTTTTATGTCATATTTGCATGTGTCTTTAAAACGGAGGTGTGATCTATCGATGGGGTGAGACCAATCACACAGCTTACCTTACCTTGGCGAATCCAAGAAGGGATTCGCCAAGGTTTCATGGGGCAAACATGCCCCAACCACCTGAGGTGCCTTTGACTAAGGAGCGAGAATAAGCTTTTGATGCCAGCACGTACGCTGAAGGGCCTCTGTATTTTTCACTTTGTCCTGCCATTTAACGTGCATGATACGTCCGAGGCAGCTGACATGGAAGGTGTTTAGCCACTTTTCTTGGTCGGCGTACGTTTTCCATGACTTACTTCCGTGCAGGAGCTTGGCCATGACTGTGACAGATTTTACAATCCTGATGCTTATATGCTTGTCCTGTGAAAGGGGACAAGAGACATATAGTCGGTCCAAGGTAGGTGAGGAGTCCACCATAACCAGACGAGTGTGTGCTGTTGATATACATATCTGGAGGACAGTCGGTGTCTTGAGTCTATCAGGATTTCTGACTGTCTCAAAGTCTGATGGATGGTCCAAACCCCTTACATGCAAAAGACAGGCAGATGTTATGTATGACTAGGTCTTGTACTCCCACTTCTTGAGAGGCAGGGGCGACATCGTTTCCGTAAAACATTTCACGAATGAGAACAATCCTGACCTTGGAACAGTCTTGGGAGCCTATCTTCTGCAGGAGGCTAAAGAGTGCACTCCTGCTGACCAAGTCAATGGCTCTTGTCAGGAGGAAAAGTCCAATAATAATTATAAAGGAAGTTAATAATTAAATCAATTTTTTGAAAAAAAAATACGGAGAAATCACTTTTTAATTCAAATAATACTTTAAAGTCATTTCACTGGAAAAGTATGGTTGCACAGAAATAAAAAAAGGGATCAAAACTCCCGAAATCATAGCCCAAACTTTGAATGGTTTAATTCTAAAGTAAGCGGTTAATGACGAAATCTATCAACCATCTGACCATCTTAGACATGACTTGACCTCAAACTAAAAACGGAGTGATTAAAAGAAATGAATCATTCTCACTGAAATCCCCTTACATGAGCTCCAATACATAACAACAACCTTATTAGGGACAGCACTTCTTAAAGGTTCAATAGTCTCGGAAGTAGTTTTTTTTTTCTTAATATGGCGTTTAGTGGTCATGTTGGATTATTTTGACCTGGAGATGATCCTACATTGCAAAATTATGAACAGAAATTGAATAAACATACCAAATAACACACGAAAAGAGGGATATTATTCATGATTCTGGGACAAAAACTTGAGAATTAATAAAAGAAATGAGTATCTTACCGAAATCCCTTTACATTAGTTCTAACACGTATAAGCCTTAGACCCCTGTTACATCTGAGAGATTCCCTACCTCGGGCCGGCCCGGGGCCTACCTCGGGTCGGAAAGAAATCAGATGTAAACATCCCAAACCTACCTCGGGCCACCTTTTAGCGAACCTACCCGAGACCACATCCAGAGGTAGTCTCGGGTAGGATTTTATCTTGGATTTTATCTGAAGATTATCCTTTGTGCAAAATAACTACATGAATTGAATCAACATACCTAATGACTCATGAATAGAGTTATTATGCATGATTCTGGGGCAAAGGGTTCAAAAATTGATATTTCAAGATGGTGTCATATGGCGGCCATCTTGGATTTGACCTAAAGACATTATATTGCAAAATAGAAAGCAGAAATGGATTCTACACACCCCAAAACCCCTAAGTAGAGGTATTAGTCGTCATTCTTGGGCAAGGGGAACAAAAGTCAATTTTTCAAGATTGCATATGGCGGCCATCTTGGATTTGACCTGAAGATGACCTTATATTGCAAAAATGATTACAGAAATCAGTTCTACACATCTCTAAACCCCTAAAACGAGTCATTACTCATCATTTTGTGGACAGGGGTTCAAAAGTTAGGTTTTCAAGATGGCATCTGGCGGCCATTTTGGATTTATGCAAATTAGCAAAATTGCCCAAACGGCAACTTTTGGCAACCAAGCTGAATTTGTTCTAGGACCCCTTAGGAACACGAATCAAGAAAAAAACTTCATCGGAAAGAACATTTCTAGGTTGGTGTATTGAGCCTATGAGACTGTCAAATCGACTACATATAGCAAGTCATAGTATAGGCGCCGCTTTACAGAGGGCGACGACGGCGGCGGCGTCAACATGAAATCTTAACTAAGGTTAAGCTTTTGAAATGTCATAATAAATTAGAAAATATACGGACCTAGTTCATGAACTTGGAAATAAGGGTAATCAAGTATTACTGAACATCCTCCTGAGTTTCAGGTCACATGACCAAATGTAATATTTGGGGTCAGTGGACATAGACCATGTCGGGGAAATCAACATCGAAATCAATTAACTTTGACCAAGTTTGGGGTATTTGTTGAATCCTCACTAGAGTGTGTTTTTTTTTCGTCACATCCCCAAGGTCATATAGGGTCAATGAACTTTGACCAGGATTTGAGTATTTGTTGAATTGCTATCATAACCCTGAAAGTTTGGATCTAGGTTGAAATATATATATATACAAATATATTTTTCAAAAAAATGGTTCGGTAGCAACACTGTCCCTGTCCAAGGCTGAAGTTATCAAAATGTATCAGTCAGAGATATCGACGCATATTTGAGATGTTGGGGGGGGGGCTCCAAAATTGTTGGCATGTGGGAATATTTGCACTAGCTACAATGAGTCCAAAATTTGACAATTTTGTACGCGTAAAGGTTTTATGGTGCTTTCCGATTTTTTTTCAGACATCCTATTTATTTTTGCATTGAAACCAATAACATTTTCTCGTTGTCAACAATATTGGGAAAGCAAATCAAAACGATTTCCCCCATATATTTTCATGGGGGCGAACGCCCCTCCCTCCCCAGGATAAACAGGCAACGAACCCGCGGTCGACTGTCTTTTCCGACAGCCCATCTTCATGATGGATATCCGATTCAGGAATTGATGTTGCAGAGTCTATTTAGAAGTTCATGATGCTCCAAATGTTAAGGTTCACTTCGAAATATGTATCCCGGTCACCACATTCAAGGGGGTTGACATTAAAACTCCATTCCCTGCCATGTTTTATTATACCTTATATTACGTTCAAAGGTCTCCAACATTTGAAAATATCGCTCTTGAAAGTAGGATTTTTTTCTCCTGTTCACTTGGCTCACTCCCGTATAAAACGCCAGGAAAGAGTACAAATTAACGCAATAACGTACCCCCCCCCCCCCCTGAAATCACATGCTCTGCATCTACACAAATCGGATCTTATACGTAGATGAAGTGGTTATGAAAAACATTTTTTAGCATTTTGATTATTTGTTTGCTCGGTCGATACGCTCCCTCCAATAATATTGGAAACATATTGGGCACGGGGTGGGTGACAAGCTACTAATTGGTCAGATCAGTGTAGTCTCCCACGTACATATATGCAGCCCAGATGTACTGAATAAACCAACGTCGAAAAATTTTCGAGCCCCCCAAAGCCCCCTAAAAATAGTCTAGAACCGCGCCGCCTCTGAGGCAAAATCTACCCCGCCCATCACCCTGGCCTACTTGAATGATTCTATACTCCGCCACCCCTACGCTTTAGCACAGTTTAGTCAAATGCTGGGATAATAATGTACCGATATTTCTGCTGAGTCTCCGTCGTGATTGGCTAAAATGAGACTTGCGCGGTTGTTGTCATGGTGACATATACGGATATAACATGTTCACACGTCAACCTAAAAATGCGATGTGTTCACACGTTGATTACCAAAGGATGTGTTTTCTTTTAACACCATTCGCATTGAGAAGGTGTGCTTTCGGCATGTTGGGGTTCAACACTTTGAACACCAATGTCGGAGCATGCATGCATGACAATATTTTTGATGTATTGTGATAACCCTTCAATCCGGGTCCTGTTTTGAAGGCCTATATTTCTAGCAAACGTTTTGATATTTTTTTTGTTCCAAGCCTACAAACTTCAAAGAAATTCACTTTGTTAACACAAAATGGTTATACTTTGCAACACCTTGAGCACGTTTTACAACTCGTGCTTTGATGGAAATAATGTTGGTTTAACTTTTAAACTTCAATTTTCATCTCATCTATGTAGGTCGGTGCATTTCCAACGTTTTATTTTGCAGACTGAGCATCCAGTTTAATTGAAAAGACCGTTTGTATTGGCTTCAAAACCAATCGCTGCCGAACCCGCCTCGATTGATACATGTCAATTAATTGCAGAGAGCTCTATATTACGGAAGCAAGCATGGATAAAACATTAGTTACTGAGCTTTTATGATTATTATTATTACTTTTTCGTCGACAACTTTCTTGTGAATATAATGTTTGAACTTTCTTTCGAGCTTGAAGGCGCCAGTTCGGATTCTCTCAATGTTGCGCTGCATCGAACAGAGAGCAAGACTGTCTGTTGATATCATCTTTATCTACAGGATATGATTCATGGAAATTCGAGCATTACGTAAGGTTCATTTTCAGTTAATTCATTAATTTTCAATTGATTATGCCGGATGCTACATTTTGTTGTATTTTCAGCTTTCCGTATAAAAGGAAGACAGAACGAAAAGAGGAAATACCGAAAGACCGAAAATATGAAGGCCCCCCCAAAAAAATTGCCAAGAATAAAATTATGTATTCTGTATCTAACTATCGTTTAACATTTGTTTGATTGATATGATCAAATAATCATCTTTTAATAATTAGAATGATTAGGCCCATACGTGTGGCTTACAGTTTAAAGAAACAATCTCTTATTGTTTCAGAGAATTAAAGTCGTATTTTGTCGTATTAAATTCACCCATATATGCCTACTATGAGATTAATCTATATTCGAACATGAAAAAAAATCTTATAGAGACAATGAAGACAATTTTTAAAATCATATTCGTACCGAAAGGGATGTTTTATTCGCTATGAAAGATACTCGTTTTCGAAACTTCATACGATATTGCTAAAGTAAAGATTTTATTTTTCTAGTCCTGTCCGAGTAAAGTTTCTTTATACATTTGAGTACGCTGCAAAAAAAACAGCCCGGTATCTACACTATTAGACAAATTATCCTTGAAATAAAAGAGGTTCCTGCAGCAGAGTCTCGAGAACACCTGTAATCTTACCAGATTACGTAAGTTTACAGGAAGTTGGTATTTGGTGTATGGAACCTTACAAATTTCCTTTAAGAAAACGCCCTTTCCCTTTTTGAATAGACCTGTTCTGTAAAATTGAAGAAAAATTCCTGTTTTATGAATTTAAAGAATGATTCTGTTGTTGCTTTCTGCAAAATCTTCTTTTTCTCTGCAAAATCAGGTTTTTTTAACAGTGTATATCAGAAAACACCAGGAAACTGTTGAAACAACATCAGTTAAGAATTTAGTCGATATTTGGTTTAACGCTTATTGTTGTACCTGTGTGGTATTAGCATAAAGCCAAAATGGTGTTGTTATTATTATTATTATTATTATTATTATTTGTTTGGTGTCACCTGTGCCTGGGAGGCGAAAAGCGAACTGAATCACTGTGACCCGCAGGTCTCTCCTCCCGATATAACTGATTGGGGGGGGGGGAATGCAGGTGGACCACTACACCGGGGTTTCCCCCTACTCTTATACGAATAGTGCAATGGGTTCTTAACGTGCAAAGGTGGCGACTCTCCTCTACACGGGGCCTCCATTTAACGTCCTATCCGAGGGACGGAGTGTTTTCCATTGTAACATAGCCTGCATCTATGAAACATGGGAGAGACGTTTACACACAACGCACTGGCTTCAGTCATCCGCCCGGGTGGACTCGAACCCACGATCTTTGGTTCGACGGGCAGACGCGTTACCGACTGAGCCAACACCGCTCTCTTGTGTTGTTTCCTCTGCTGTAGTTTACACTTTGAAAAAAAACTATCCCTAATTGAATAAAATACAAAATGGGGATATTTTTTTCACACAATACAGTTAGGATATCGACTCATCTACCAGATGATTCAAGTATTTTTTTTGACAAAATGTTACACTTGCGTGAGAACTGCCAATCTTTTAAAAGCTTGCAAAAATCGGTTTTGCGCAGAAATTACGATTTGCGCTATATTTCAGTGGGTAAGACAAAATAACGAAGCAATTGTTTTGTTCATTTTTAACTTCTGAGAGACATTTTGGGTCAATGGAATAAAACAATCGCATTGTAACTTTGTATAACAACGTTTCTATGCGATTAAACCCCGATTAAACATTTTAGGCTTAGTTAAACAAAACATTTAGGCTGTTTGTGTCAAATGGATGAGGACATAAAATGAAACATATCATTTGCAATATGTGCAATAATCTTTTGTTGGATATATATCTTGTTCTTTATTAAAACTGTCTATTAAACTGTCATTTTTTTCAGATCGAAATATCAAAATTTTCAGGTCGCGCTTCGTCTCGCATCTATTGTTCTTTTAGGTACACATCTTAATCATTGGTACCAAAAATCTTAGAATATTTAGCTTTCAGGTCAGAATATAAAGAAATTTCAGCTCGCTCTCGGCACTCGCATTACCTGTGTAGTGATATATGAATCCCCATGAGTTAAAACAAACAGTCCTAAACATGTACCTTTTCCCTGTTTTCATGTCATTATACTAAAAAAAAAATCAGCTCGCGCTTCACGCTAGCATTAATTTGTTGGTGAGAATATATGTGTCTATTTCTCATGAGTCATATACATAGCGAGAGAGAGAGAGATACTATGTGTGTGTGTCTGTCTTTCTGTGAGGGTGTTTGTGGGTGAGTTTGTTCGTTTTGTGCGATCGAGCGCCTTTGGAACGTTGATTCATAATTTTGCCCCCCCCCCTCCAAATCTGAAATATGGATCGACGCCCCTGCATCAAGTTCATGATCTCTACATCATTATCGTCTCCCTTTTTCATGTAACGATTTTCAAGTTCTGCACAAATCATTTTCACGAGCTTTTTCAAAGAAAGTGGTGCTCACCGAAGCGGGAGGGAGGATTTTTATAATTATATCGTCATTTGTTGAAAGAGACATACACCAAAATGCAAATGTGTAAAAAGCTTTAGGATATTACAAATATATTACAGGACATATTTCGAAGTGCAAACCTTTTTGATACGCACTGTATAAATTTCGAGCTGGTGTTAATATAACACCGGTATTTCTACAGGTCATAGAGTATTTTCAAATTTATTTTTTACCTGGAAGGAATGGGCATTTTATGCCTGTGATTAAAGGCTAATATCACAATTCACAAATTTCAACATAAATCATCTTTATTTATCAGTAGATCTTTCCATTTTTTACAGTTCCTCAGTTAGTGGGTAACTGATTCCAGCGCACTGAAAAGTTTCAAAATTAGCGAGATGTGTGGAGGAAATTGTATATATATTTTTAATTTAACATTAATAAGATGTTGAATATCTTCTTTCTAGGAGTGGGGTCACATTTGCCATAATGCAAATAAATAGAGCCCGCTTTTGCATTGCTCGATCTGTCACCAATTCAATTTATTTCATCTTCTTTGCTGGTGGATCACTATTGAGGATTTATTCGTGTTAGCTATCAATCAGTGATATTGATATTTATAATTAAACGAGTTTCAATTTACCATTTGTATAAATTCCGCATCTGAAATCAACAAATTTTGCCTATTTCAAAATGCCAATTCATCCCAAATTACTTGTCACAGCTTCGGATCCCATTTTGTGGATTTAATGACTACCTTTTACGAAGATGAATTTTGAGAATATTGTACTCGAAAACAGCAAATTAGTTTTCGTGATATTTCAGACAGTTAACATCTCAACGTATGAGCTTTTTGTTTGTATTGGTCATGAACATTTCGATTGACAATTCATATTTTCTATTCTGAGGTTTGTAAATGATAGATGTAGCACTTACGAGTAATTGTAAATTCATGCTTGATTCAGTTTGTGCTGACGTTGCCTAGGTTTTGGGCTTCATATAAATATAATTTCATAATTCAATCGGAAAGTGATAGCTCAATTTTGCAATTCGCATTTGCGAGTTTTGCTTTTATAAGTATACACGATGCCACTCAGTCAACACATTACCAATACTTAGAGGTTATATAAATAACCATTCTCGCGCACCAGATAAATTTATATATTTATTTCACAAGGCCCATTATCGATTTAAGCGATCAATATTTTTTTACGAATCACTAAATAATTCAAGGAGTCATTGAGCCAATGCCTAAAAAACAGGTTAAGAGGAGCTTGGAAATGCAAATTAAAATTGTACCTAATGGCTGCTATGAATATGATAAACCATCAGCCCAAATTGGGAATATCTGATAAAAATAAACGTTTAGAAAAGGAGCTAGGGAAAGGGAAAAGGAGTGTATACGCTATTGCAGATCTGTTTTTTCATAATTAATTTATTGGCCTTATCAATGCAACCAATAAACTGTAACATAATCCCATACATGAGATTTTGGAAGCGGATCAAATAACCCAAAATGAAAGAATATTTCTTTGAATAAAAATAAATAAAATGATTGTAGGCCTATTATGCTGAAGGTTTTTTTTTAATTCGTCTAATGCCAATTCATCCAATCCAACCGACTCCGAACTGACAGAATGCTAAGTTATTGAAAATAAGGTATTAGTCTTTATCGGTAAGGAGTCGGTTTCTCTATATATAGTTTGACTGTGACAAAGAGATAACAAAGTAATTGATACCAGGCACCGCGTTTCATAGGCGGCGGAAGCGGGGTACATGGGAGGGGGGGGGTCAGGTCCCCCTAAATTTGAGATGGGAGGACGGACCCCCTAATTTTTTTATAACTTTTTTTTTGCTTGTCAATTTTTTTTACCTCCGTCCATCACAAATTTCCAGGTGGACCCCCCCCCCCTAATTTGTTTGGCTATTGCCGCCAATGCCGCGATTCAACTGAAATTTCCTCATTCTGTAGGCTGCAGTATTTGCCATGTTTGAAAGGCATCAGCTTACTTGACGAAGAGATGAACAAATAATTATGTCATGTAAATACAAGAATATGAAAGATAAACAAATGAGATGTGCGATGATTGGAGCAACTTCAATCATCATTTCGGAATAAGACAGACAATCAATTTCTCTCCTATTCTGCTTTTCATTATGGTTTAGACAGTTGTTCTTAACTTCTTGTCCAATACTTTCATAATTATGTGTTATTTCTATCTTTACCACAGGCTTCCCTCTACATGCATGATCGTCTTTAAAGCAATGATGACAGGTGAACTGGAAGAAAACAACAAGAAAAACAACTGAACCATTAACTTCATGATATACTTTTGTGAATAACATCTTCCAGGATTGACACCCATTATGCAATTTTCATGAATGACGTCATGGGCTGTATGGAATATATCACAGTGTTGATATAGCTCTCCAATCGACCATAACAACAATATTACAAACTCTCATTACGATTGTCATCATGGCACATCACTCGTATATTGCCCTATCATCTTGAAAGAGCTACAACTCAGAATGAAATTAATGAGATAATAATTACCTTCTTATACGGACAATATTTCTCAGAGATATTCGATATTTCATGCACCTCTTGAATTTTCTTTCATAGAACGGAGTTAAATTACTTACTCTACTGAATGCTTGGCTACAGCTTCTGAAAGTTTAGAGCATCTCGTCTTTACCTCACATCCGCGGCACAAAATATTGGATTATCTATATTTTGATGGTGGTTTTATCATATAGCATGTCTGTGGATGTGATCATCCCAAAAGGCGGTGCTTCCCCAATGCACTTCGACAGATGTAACAAATAATTAATCTTTAAGGAGTTTCCAAGAATAATTTACTGAGTATTATTATGAATGTTCATTCATTCATAAAATAACTTAAATAAGCAATAAAAAACATGACGAATAATGTGGAACATTCATAAAGTAAGCTGAGTGAAAACAATTGCCTTGAATCTTTACGAAAATTTGGGCCAAATGTTTTAGTAAAGTGAAATCTGATATCAGGATTAATCATTTTCGTGGCTTCATTTGAAAGTTGCTATCTTCTGATCGAGAGTTATATTCTAGAGGATATCGTCATGTGTGAGACGGCGAACTGCACTGACGCAGATGAACCCATAGTGTACCAGAACTACTCAGAGAGAATCATCTACGCCACGGTCACCGGCTTGATCTCCATCTCTGGTGCCTTCGGGAACACCTTGGTCATACTTGCGGTGTTCATCAGCAAGAAACTACGGAACAAAACCAACACCTTCGTCGTCAACCTCGCCATCGCAGACTTGATAAGCTGCCTGAACCTTCCCTGGACAGCCCTGGCACTGCTTTGTGAGGACGAGTGGCCTTTGCCAGACTGGATCTGCATGTGGGAAGGTATGATCCTGATGGTCAGCACCGGTTGTAGTCTGTACACTCTTGGTGGCATCGCGCTAAGCCGGGCTTGCCTGATTACATTGCCGAACCATCGGTACCATGAGATCCTGACCCCCAAAACTCTCTTTGGCCTCATTATGATTTTCTGGTTGATACCAGTGACGACATCCATCGTTCCGTACATCGTTTCAGACAGCTTCTTCGGCTTCAATGAGCGGTACAGCATGTGCATCTGGAACACTACGCATCCCTTCTCGCCCTATTACAACTTGATACTTGCCATTACCTTCTACCCCGTCCCACTCTTTATCATCTTCTTTAGCTATTTCCGCATCTGGCGCCATGTTCGTACTAATTCTCGTCGCATGGCCCGGGTCACCACCAGGATCGTCACTGTCTCTGGGCAGTTGGCCGGCCTGGCCAGGAAGAGCACATTCAGCAAGAGGCAGATGTCTGTCACAAAGAACCTTTTCATCATCATCGTTGTCTTTCTCATCTTGATATCACCCTACAGCATCCAGTTGGTCATACCAGGAGGCGAGAGATTGGTTCCTGCCTTCGGGATGATCTTCCTGTTCAATTCCTGTGTTAATCCGTTCATTTACGGAACACGCCACCCAGACTTCAAGGTTGCCTTCAGAAGCATCTTGCGATGTCCCGTGAGGTCAAACCAGTTGATGGATTCGACAGCTTCGGCCGGTTTGCGTGTTCAGCCTTTGATAAGGAGACCAGCCCAAAGAGATACTGAATTCATTGCTCCGAATTCGACAAGCTCTTCAGAATCATAGTAATGAAGTTCGGTGGCCTAAATGC
This sequence comes from Lytechinus variegatus, assembly GCF_018143015.1. Classification (NCBI taxonomy): domain Eukaryota; kingdom Metazoa; phylum Echinodermata; class Echinoidea; order Temnopleuroida; family Toxopneustidae; genus Lytechinus; species Lytechinus variegatus. The sequence continues at coordinate 17,157,864 of NC_054752.1, forward strand.
AGGTGATATTGGAGACACGAATTGCTATGTCATGCAAATCAGAACATAATATTGACGAGGAATAATTAGTGGCAACTGCGTTAAACTGAGTTTATTCACCCCACCCCAATTGTCATTCCGATATTTTTTTCATCTGTAATGAACTTTGATGCCCTGGGCCAAGAATTCAATTTTGTAGTTCTCTTGAGTTTTGCAAAAACACGAACCTCTTGGTCACAGAATAGGCAACGGATTGAGGGATCTGGCGAATGCACGAGTCCTATGCTGTTATACATGTATATACCTTTCTGAGTTGCCTGATTCCCCGCAAAATGCAGATCTAGATAATTGAGGAAATAATTATATTGGATGTTTTCTTTCTTGTGCAATAGTAGGCTTACTTATCTCTTATGAATGTGTTATTTGATGATTGGTGGAAAAAAATGAATGATAGAAAAGTCGAATTATATACATGCGATCCGCATGGCTATCCTGTGTTAGTTACAAATGACTTTTGTATGTGAAATTATAGAAGTGGGTTTTCAGTGTTATCTTTCATTTTCAGTTTGGTCTAGTCCTTTGAAGGATAATGTAGAAGTAACAATTCAATCCTACACAAGTGAAGTGATCGTTATGTCAATTTTCTTCACAATTTGATGGTCAAGTTCACCCTTTTAATATGTTTATTGAAATAATGGGGGTTCAAGCCCCCATCGCCCCCGGTTCCACGAACCCTGAATCATAACTTGTAATATTATGGTTCCAGAAATCTTTTTTTTTTTAAATCAAGGAACTTATATTTATAGAACGAGCGCTCAATATCCTCAAAAGTAATGTTTGTCACAAAGAATCAGAAAATGAAAACAGAAGCCATTGAAATCAAAGATTTATTGAATCTTCTCCATTTTCAATGGTCGTGATTGTTTAGTACATATTTATGCTGATTCTCTTTAGATTATAAACTGTTACATTATGATTCCAGAAATCTTTTTTTCTCAAAGAACTTGTAAAATGAATAAATTAAGATATTTATAGAAAGAGCGCTCAATATCCTCAAAAGTTATGTTTTTTGTATAAAGAATCAAAGATGAAAACGGAAGCTATTGAAAGCAAAATTTTATTAAATCTTCCCAAATGGTTGTGATTGTTGAGAACGAATGTATGCTGATTATCTTTTAATCATTAAAGTACAATTACATTACATTTAAGAAATCATCCAATTTGATTACTTGATATTGTCTTATAGAATGATTGGTTGATAATAATGTTCGATTGGTTCACACACTCTTAAAGGTGGTGCATTTTGCATTAAGCACTTTATTTGTTTTAGTGTCACTGGCGTGGGGGCCTAAATTGGAGCCATGCACCCTCCCTCTCCCCTCCCCCCCCCAAAAAAAAAAATGTTTCACGACCAAGGAAAGAAAAGGAAAGGGAGAGAGGGAAGAAAACACAACATTTTATTCTTTATATTATATCAAAATCTATACAAAAATAGGTCTTTTTAAAAAAGGTTGAAGTTTTGTTCGGTCGCTTCACACCCTCGCATCTTTTTCTTAACCTTTGTTCCAACCGCTAAACTTAGCCACTCATTTTTTTAGCTTATTCCGCCACTGCTTTTTAGTGTGTGAGTGAATTAGTGAAAATTATTTTGATTGATTGATTGTTAATTATTGGTTGATTGATTGTTTGACCGATTCAACGATTGATTGATTGATTGATTGATTCTTTTATCTTTTCATTTATTTATTTATCCCTTCATTTATTTATCTATTTGTATATTGCTTGATTGATGAATTTGTGGTTGGTTAGTTAATTGAATAATTGATTGATTGATTGATTGAAATTTAATTCAATTCAAATCTTTATTTCATTTCTATTCAACATGTTTCAACACAATACAAAGTAATACAAATCGGATACAATTTTACAGATGAGCTTTCTTATCTCATAAAAAAAAGATTGATTGACTAGTCCGGTTACACTTCGTAATTCCGAAACACGTAAATTGCCTATACCTCGATGTTCGTTAATCCGAAAACGAAAAAGGGTTCGTTAATCCGAAAATTAAATAAGTTTCGTATTTCCGAAAATGAAATAAATACATTTTGGTAACAAGAACGGTGTTGTTCTTGCAAGATAACAGGATATTGTGCAATGATAAACTAACGAACGATGATATATGTGTGTGTTGTGGCCAAAGCATTTATTTAATTAAGTGCACTTACATGCTTTACACCCTCGCATCTTTTTCTTAACCTTTGTTTCAACCGCTAAACTTAGCCACTCGTTTTTTTTAGCTTATTCCGCCACTGCTTTTTAGTGTGTGAGTGAATTAGTGAAAATCATTTTGATTGTTTGATTGTTAATTATTGGTTGATTGATTGTTTGACCGATTCAACGATTGATTGATGATTGATTGATTGATTGATTCTTTTATCTTTTCATTTATTTATTTATTCCTTCATTTATTTATCTATTTGCATATTGCTTGATTGATGAATTTGTGGTTAGTTAATTGATAAAATTGATTAATTGAATGATTGAGTGATTGATTGATTGATTGATCGAAATTTAATTCAATTCAAATCTTTATTTCATTTCTATTCAACATGTTTAAACACAATACAAAGTAATATAAATCGGATACAATTTTACAGATGAGCATTCTTATCTCATAAAAAAAGATTGATTGACTAGTCCGATTACACTTCGTAATTCCGAAGGTTCTTTATTCCGAAGGTTCGTAATTCCGAAACACGTAAATTGCCTATACCTCGATGTTCGTTAATCCGAAAACGGGTTCGTTAATCCGAAAATTAAATAAGGTTCGTATTTCCGAAAATGAAATTAATTTATTTTGGAACAAGAACGGTGCTGTTCTTGCAAGATAACAGGATGTTATGCAATGATAAACTAACGAACGATGATTTATATGTGTGTGTTGTGGCCCAAGCATTTATTGATTTAAGTGCACTTACATGCCAAAAAGGGCATTTTGGTGCAAACAGATATTTTCACCAATATGATCTGTGTAAAGAAGTTGTGTTTTTGTAGTAATTAAGTTGAGCGAAGTTTTTTAATTGATTTCTGATTGATAACATATATATCTAGGTTTTATTTTTTTGCGAGAAAGCGTGGCAAGCAATTAAGCGGTTTGAAAAAATCAAATCTGAAGTTGTAAAACTCGCTTTTTAGTCAATTGTGGACTTAATTACTGTTAAAAGGGCATTATTGTGAGATGTTGCGAGCGAATGACGAGCTCAAACTTTTGGAAATTTCATGTAGGCCTATAATAATAATAACATTGGTATTATTTACTAAAATGCATTATTTTTATTTTTATTACTAGCAGAAGCTCTTATTAAAAATGACATCCCCCAATTTTCAACGAAAACTATAGCTCGCGCTTGCATTATTTAACAAGGGCTTATGATATTATTACATATTAAATTTATTTTATAATAATTATTGACTATTAGGAATACCCTTTCAAAGAAACCAACAAAAAAAAACATCTTTAAAGCTGCCGATCTGGGAAATTATGGGTAAAAAAAATCGTCCCCCCCCCCATTGGCGAAAGTTGGATCCGCCGGGGGAGGGGGTAGCAGGGGGGACTTGTCACCCCTAAAGAAATAAGAGGGAAATGCTATTTTTCTAAAATGGGGAATTCCTTTTTTTTTCAAAATAAATACTTTATTTAAAGTATACATTTTAGATTAATTTTCAGGAGAAGCTCTTATTAAAAATGACATCCCCTCCAATACAAATCCTATTTTCTGGAGGTTACTCGAAAACGACCAACACACTTAATCCCCTAGCTGCATCTTTAAACCATTTGCTTGGACAGCATTTGCTCAGATTAAATCGAAATTAAGCGTATGTTTGATCCGGGCGCCTATTCTTAAATCAATACATGCTTTGGCCACAAAAAAAACATATATCATCGTTCGTTAGTTTATCATTGCATAATATCATATTATCTTGCAAGAACAGCACCGTTCTTCAGTTACCAAAATGAATTAATTTCGTTTTCGGATTAACGTACCTTCGGAATTACGAACCTTCGGAATAACCGAACCTTCGGAATAAGGAAGCTTCGGAATTACGAATGTATGCGGACTAGTCCCTTCATAATACAAAATAATATTTCTACATAATCATGACGGAAATTCATTGAGAGAAAAGAGTTTGAATGAAAATGAGTTTCTGCTCGTAATATGAATGTCAGATCTGTATATGAAAATATAATACATGTAGATACATCATCTTTACAGCGTGTCTAACGTCGCGTGATGTATTATGAAGAACCGCCCAGGTAGCATGTTTTCATTTCATTGAGAACACCAATGGCACAAAGGACAATTTCGCGTCTAAATAGGCTCTTGAGGTCGTGTATTGTCATTATCATGATTATGAAAACAATATGGTCAGAATAATATGGTGTGGTGTACTAGTATATTTGATGCACTTCTTTCTTTGTCAGAGCCTCTATATTTATTCAATTTATTTCCCCTTTCTCAGCATTAATGCATCTTAAAACTGGGTGAATGGAAATGGACAGCCGAGGTATACAATTAATTGTATTTATATTGGGCCTAAATGACAATAATAACGTCAGTTTCATTTCTCAGAAATTCGACCATTTCCCATGATGGGAATGGTATACGGTCAGTCCAAACTAGACGTATACTATTATTTTAATAATGCAATCTGAAAATACACTCGTTCAATTTGCCATAATGACCAGGGATATGTCGTGTCGGTAAAGGTGAATTGACATGCCTACATGAAAAAACCAATATTATTAAGAAATAGAAAAAAGACCATTACCTAATAACATTGAGTAAAATGTATATTAGGTAAATCTATGTCGAACTTGTACTTTTTATTATGTTTTTTTTTGTTCTTTTTCTTCTTTATCTTCTTCTTCCTACTCCTCCATCTCCTTTGTTCTTCTTCTTCTCCTTCTTCGTTTCCTCATTTCTTCTTTTTCTTCTTCTTCTTCTTCTTCTTCTTCTTCTTCTTCCCCTTCTCCACCTTCCTCTTTCGTTGTGCTTGCATTCTCAAATGATTTCTTTTTATAATAATTTCATTCCCTTGAACCGATTGCGTTCCGGTGGTAATTGAACGTAATTAGAAATAATAACATACACATAAAACATGTATAATATCAATATATAATATTATACAATATACTTCAAGAAATGAGAAATATCATATCAAAATATTATCAAAGAACGTATGGATGGTTAAAAAAATACGGTGTGTACTAGCTCGACAACGAGTTTCCCACCGGAAAATTACCCTACTCTAATAATTTCATTTCATTTCATTTCATTCGTTTATTTCCATTTTCAACAATTACAGTTTCTTCTGTACATGTTGACATACATAAATAACAAAACATATTTCAATTATTCCTGTACAGAAAATTATATTCAAGATTATTACAAATCAGGTTGAAAATGGAGGAGGCTGCTAAAAAGCGGAGCTTGTAGAGTGCAGCCTCCTAAAAAATAAAATAATGATAATAAAAATATTTACAAGTAATATACGACATAATGTCCTAAGATAGTAAGAAAAGAATATATATATCTGTATCTGTATCTGTCCGTTGACGTACAATCACCAGCATCTGGTCGTCGCGTACGTAATATATATATATATATATATATATATATATATATATATATATATATATATATATATATATATATATATATATTTTATATAATATATATATATATATATATATATATATATATATATATATATATATATATATACTGTATATATATATTAATATATATTCACGACCGTATCCTCTCCCGTTCTTTAGGAAAGTCTTTCCTCAAAGAACGAGATAGGATACGGTCATACTTAAAACTATCACAATAGTCTGTAATTACAGACGCTATTGACGAAGTCTCAATTAAAAGACGAAAGCTTAATCAAAATTTTTTAATAATGGTGTCCTTCGTCATCTGTTGAGTTGGCCTCGCCTCATCTCATAATGTTAGACTGAAAACATTAAAACTTTTGTCTATAATATCTGAATATCCTTAAATTTCTGGGGGGTTTTATTTTCCTCTAAAAATGTCAATGTGAGTCGCTTTCAACTGAAAGACAGAAACAAAGTACAGAAATAATAATAAACCATGAAGGATGAAAACCATGCCCTATTAGGTCTAATACATCACTTACCCTCATCTTTATAAACCATATTTTACTTTATAAAACAATATGTATCGAGTTCAAAATCGTGGATATTTATTATCTAGTACAAGTGAAAAATATTGGAATACAGAATCACAATTGACTCGGAATAAACTTCACCATGTTGAATAATTCCTGCAGGCTTGGCCAACTATTTCCCACATTTTTCCTCATTCATTCAGTTATTATAATTTTCGGATACCTTAGCGAAAAGGGGCGAGGACGATGTCGTCTGAAAGCTTTGTTTTCTCATCAACAAAAGTCGTGTAAGCATGTAATTTTAAACTGGAACAGTAATTATCAAGTAGGAGATTCTATATTGCTTATTTCTCAGAGTAAATCATAAATATTTGCCATGACGAAGCCCACAAAACGTCTTAACAAGCGAACACCGACTTCCAATAGGGCCGATGGCTCATCAGCGGGCGGTGGGAGGAATCGCAGCGGGGCCGGTCAGGCGAAGGCTCGCAAGAGTATTGCGCACAATAAGTATGTACGGGTAGCGGCCATAATGTTTTTACCCATCCTGTTTGGTGTATTCGGGCTCATTGTTTTCCCTCCATCTTTTGATTTATCAACAAATAACGTCACCAACCCATCTAACTCGACAAAGAAGGAGCCAATTATCCATGGAAATAAGCGCAGAAATGACAAAACAAGAGACAAAACAAAAAAGGATGTTGAAAAGACACAGTCACAAACAAGGAAAGATAAAAAATCAAAGGAAAGGATCTCAGAGACGGAAAGCTTCAAGCCAGCTATACTGGATTCTCTTAGGATGCAGGAGATTAAGGTGGAAGGAAACATTGTCACTCCTGTTGAACTCACCAAAAACAACCTAGCATCTCCAGTGAAGTAAGTTTGGCTGGCTGTAATGTAAGTTTAAGAACAGACCTAAAATTTGAGAAAATGACATTTCAATTACATAGTAGATCTACATACCGGTATACATGATATAGAACTTTATCGGCCTAGATCTAACCAGTGTAACCACCAATGTTTAGACGAAAATAATTATGTTTGGGCCTTGGGGGAATATGGAGGCCTACTGAATTACTGATATCCTCCATAAATGTGTAAATGCGTAAATATTCTTTGTACCATTTCTAATAATTAATAATTTCCCAGAATACTTAATAGAATTAGATATTTTTTCCGAGGCATAGATATAGGCCTAGGCTATATTGCATTTACATGTATGTCCAATGCCATGGTCTGGATGCTGTCAAAAGGTTTATGGAATAGTACATCATGTTTTTGTAATGAGTTATGCCAAATGATCAGTAATCCACTATTACCCTATAAAAAACTATAATCATAACCTTGTTCATTGAATGAATGCCTTTGCCCCAGTTTTGTGAAAATGGTCCTTATACTATTGAAGATATAGCATTTCAAAAACTCAACTTTGGTTCTGATTCCAAATGTTGATACTACAACTTGTGACCAGAAAAAAAAATAACACAGGCTATGTAATACAGTGGAATCACACTATATCCATTGTATAGGAATTAGAATAGATGTCACCTGTAAAGACCAGTCACCCTCTTTGCTGATAAAGAACCCACTTCACTAGTCTGTGTAAGATTAGGGACCAGGACAGGGAACCCCAGTGTAGTTAGAGGTCCACCTGTGCAACAACAATAAGTTTTATAAAATAGGTGTATTATTTCAAGCATCACGATTGGCCAAAACGTGTCACATGACATCCAACTGTACTGTAGCTTTTTCTGAATTTGTTTCTGTGTTGCTATTTTATAAAACAAATAATGCACTTGCTCTGTCATGCTTAAAAGTAAATGCAGAGAAAGATCAATTTCTTCAGATGATGCACACTGGGCATTCGCCGCCAGCGGTTCGTGCACAGTACGGCACCTATCTAAAGAAACCTTGCATGCTCTGCATTTCCACTAACGCACTCGGATGCATGCATTATTTGTATAATATTGCATAGGAGGGGAGTCCTGCATTTCACTGTGATTCAGTTCACTTGCTTCCTGGGCATGAGTGACATCAAAATGATAATAAAATATATTTCGGTATTCTTTCTGTCATGCTCTCTCCTGCAGGGTGTACAAGATTGAAGGTTTTCTGACAGACCGAGAATGCAGCGGCTTGATGCGGGTTCACCAGCATTACCTCACCAAGACCAGCTCTCAGAATCCTATCATTTGCTTTGACAGCCTGAGCACACTAAGACGACACATACAGGATGCAGGGATGAAAGGTGTTACTGTGTCTTATAAAGATTTCACAGAAGGTAATATGATGGTAGATTTGACAGGATTTCTTCTTCTTATTAACCATTTTAAACCTATATTGAACAACGCCTACTTAGCTTGTTGTACACGAGCAAATTAGAGGCTGAATGTCAAACATTTGTATCGTCCCACACAAGAAGTACCATCCAAAATGTACTGTTGCATGGCTTTTGGAGGTGATGTCACAATATGATTTAATTCATTGCGCTCAGTAAAATGAAGGTGCAGTACGCATATAAGTACTCGTAGACTTATAAGTATAAGTATTCATACTCGTAGTGCACAAAGCACAGGATTGATTTTGCCCAGAGTTCGAACAGAAATGGGCAAAGTTTTTCTTTTGCTGGTGCATTCATTTGGAACAATCTACCTAATTTTTTAAGAAATGCTTAATCGGAATCCTCATTTAGTCTTCTATTTTGGCGTTATAATAGTCTTAATTTATAAACTGGCCCCTTGTGTTGTTCTTTTCTTTAAATACAGTTTATTTGTTCAACTTACATTGTACACTGTTTATACTCATGTTTGTTAAATGTTTGTATTTTTGTTGTAGGGCCTCCAAGGACAACAGTATATCAAATACTGATGGAGCCACCCTACTAAAAAAAGACTTATAAATAAAATGAATAAATAAATAAGCCTGCTGACTAAGAGCGCAATGCTGCCCAAGGTCATGTGTGCTTGTGGGATTTTGCCTTTTGCTTTCAAATTTTTGCTCCCTTTTCATAAATTACTGCAGGGAAACACTCTTTTTTTTCTTCATATTTTTTCTAAATTCCGAGGCGTTGTACAACACAAAAAGCGAACATTCTTAATAGTGCAATGGTGCGAGAATTTGCATTTGGTGAAAGAAGGAGATGCTCTATTCACCTCATGCGAAATCTCACACCATCGCACTCATGCCTATTCGCTATTTTATACCATTTACTAGATAAGGATATTTATGTTAATTTGATACTTTAAATGGCATACACTCATTTTGTAAACATTTATGAAAGAGACCAAGCTGTTTATTATGTGGTGTGGGCTAGTAGATTAGTCTCCGTACTTTGAAACAGAGAGTCATGGGTTCAAATCCCCAGCAATAGCATAATTTTTATCAGCAAGAATTTGATACACATTGTGCTGCACTGCACCCAGGTAAGGTAAATGTATCTCTGGCAGGAATTCCTTCAAGTGCTTGTGCACTGTAAAAGGCTGTCAGGCTCATCTGGGGTAATAATATCCAAGTCCCTTTGGAATCACAGGGAAACATTGTATCATCATTGAATTTGTTCTGTAGAAGAACTGTATATCTTTATAATAATTTTTAAGTTGGATTATTTTCGATTTTCAGGAACGGCCTGCATAAATTCCAGTTTCTCCGAGAGGCTTGGTTCATCCCTGACATGGTCCCGCAGTACATCCTTCTACCCGACAGAGAGCAAGTTTTCCACCGTCTTTGAGGATAGGGTCTTCCAAGCAACAGGGCTCGAACAGTCTAATGGCGGGAAATTCCAAGTGACCTCCTATCCAGAAGGAATAGGTGAGTTTAAGAATAACGAACTTGCAGTAAACATTGATTTCATGAGAATGTATGCAAAATCAATTTAATTGTCACCAGAGGCCCGTTTATAAAGAGTTGCAACATTTGTCACTTTGCCATTATGGCAACTACCATGGTAACCCTGATTCTGATTGGCTGCTGAGCCCTGTTACCATGGTGTTTGCCATAATGGCAAAGTTACAACAGTTGTAAGTCCTTTATGAAACGGGCCCAGATTATCCTAGGTATAGGTCTTGTACAGTTTAAACTGAACTTTATGGCCCGTACTCTGGAGTCAGGTTTAATTTTAACTCTGGTTTAAGTTGTGGTTTAACTATGGAAAGCCAGTTGTTACACAAATCTCTAACAGTAGAGGTACAATGTATCAGCTAATTTGACTCCCAAAACATTATTATTTGCCTGGGAAGGATAAGTATGACATTTAGCTTGAGAAGCAATCACTGTAAACAAAATTTTGAAAAGCTTGGCTTCCCATAATTTTAGCACAGATTTAGACCATGGTAAAGTTAAAGCCAACTTCAGAATACGGGCCAATGAAATCATGAAATCTAATCTGAAAAATGATCTCACCGAAGACAGCTAACACAGATAATCATATATGGGACAACGTATAATTTGCTGAGGGAAAATACTCTAGAATTTGGTGAAATATCATGCTTATTTCACCCGTTTCTCAGCAATTACACAATTTCTTCCAGAACACTTGGGAACATATTCTTTATTCATATGAATAGATATTTGCATGTTCATTTTATTGGATTCTTTACAAACTCGCTTTGAATTCATTTCCACAACTGGCATACTTACCTTTATATAGTTTCTTTAGTCACACCCTCTTGAAAAACACTTAAATAAAGACAGTGTCCAGGATAAAAAAAAAACAGTATCACTGCTCCAGTTTCTTTTTGTAATAATTATTGCAGAAATTTTGTGCAAGAAGCAATTAGCTGTACTTCACGATCCATGTTAAAATTTTTAGAATACCAAGATACCTTTAAGAATTTTGATGATGGTCATAACCTGTGCCGGGTGCTTTTCTAGATTAAAAGTTAGAGAGGGCTTGAGCAATATTCAACGTTGGTTTATTAAATACAATGAAAAGCTGTGTAGTGTATGTGGGAGACTATACTGCCCAAGCACCTATTTATTTGAAGGAAAAAAAAATGTTGCAAGGCAGTCTACTTTGTATTTTGAAAGAGAAGATTTAGAAAGATCTGGGGCCCGTAACACAAAGCTTAGCGATGATCGTAGAACATTTTTCTACAATTTATTCCATCGACTACAATGTACAATCAATTGTAAAAATGAAGCGTACGATTAATTTGCTAACCTTTGTGTTACGGGACCCTGGTATTCACAAAACATGATCCATGTGTTTTATTATATTGTACACCGCCTACTTAGCTTGTTGTACGCGAGCGTATGGGAGGCTGAATGTTACACATTCTTACCGTTGCACACAAGACGTACCATCCAAAATGTACCGTTGCACGGCTTTAGGAGGTGACGTCACAATACGATTCAATTCATTGCGCTCAGTAAATGAAGGTTAAATATGCACATAGCTTGCTGGCACCATGTGCAATGCTGCCCGAGGTCATGTGCGCTTGTGGGATTTGCTTTTCATTTTCAATTTTTTGCTCCCTTTTCATAGATACTGCAAGAAAAAACTCCCTTTTCCCCGGTATTTTCGATAAAGTCCAAGGCGTTGTACAACACAATATTCTTATACGTGCAATGGTGCCTATTCGCTATTTGTATACTATTTCTTCTTTATCATTGATGATCAGGATACAAGACCCATACAGACTGTACTCTTGGTAACCAGGACAAGAGGGACAGGTTTGCCACCATACTGGTTTATCTGCAAGATGTGGAAGAAGGAGGAGAGACAAAGTTCCCTGGCAAGTAAAAGGGAGTTTTTCGTATCACGCCGCAGAACGCTTTCAAGATCATAGAAATTCCTTTCGTGACAAAGAACAACCAAGAAGTCATTGTCAAAAATTGATGAATCAAAACAACCTTCTCGTCCTGGTGGGTGTTTCATAAAGCTGGGGACCGTTTCATAAAGCTGTTCGTTAGTTAAGAGCGACTTTAAGAACGACTGGGGATCCTATCTTATGTGCTAAACCATCGGCAATGTATATACCATGTACTACAAGAAAGGTTCACCAGTCGTTCTTAAAGTCGCTCTTGCGAACAGCTTTATGAAACACCCGCCAGTTCATAAAGTTACGCAGAACTTTACAAACGACTGGAACCTGTTCTTATGTCATAAATCAATTACACAGTGATATCACATAGCACAAAAAAGGATCACCAGTTGTGCTTAAATCTTACGAACAGCTTTATGAAACACCCACCAGGACTGTTGATAAAGGACTCTTTGTAATTCTTTTGAGCTCTGAAACCTAGGACAAACTGCTGTTCTGGTTCACCATTTTTTTTACAAAGACCTCCCTGTTGTCATTGTCATTTGATGGACATTTTCAATACATTTACTGTTTTCTAGAATTTGTTCTGCATGGCAGTGCAAAACTCGCTATGAAATGGCACGATGCACATTGCTCTTTAGCCTTTTTGTATATTGTTTGTTTAATGTTAGGATTGGACAATTGGTGTACAGAATTTTTGTCTCACCTGCGAAGCAAAGTGAGACTATATGCGCCGACGGCGGCGTCAGCATCAAATCTTAACCTGAGGTTAAGTTTTTGAAATGACATCATAACATAGAAAGTACATGGACCTAGTTAATAAAACTTGGCCATAAGGTTAATCAAGTATTACTGAACATCCTATTAGAGTTTCATGTCACATGACCAAGGTCAAAGGTCATTTAGGGTCAATGAACTTAGACCATGTTGGAGGATTCAACATCGAAATCTTAACCTGAGGTTAAGTTTTTGAAATGTCATCATAACTTAGAAAATATATGGACCTAGTTCATGAAACTTGGACAGAAGGTTAATCAAGTATCACTGAACATCCTGCCTGAGTTTCACGTCACATGACCAAGGTCAAAGGTTATTTAGGGTCAATGAACTTTGGCCGTATTGGGGATATCTGTTGAATTCCCATCATAACTTTGAAAGTTTATGGATCTGATTCATGAAACTTAGACATAATAGTAATCAAGCATCACTGAAAATTTTGTGCAAGTTTCAGGTCTCATGATTAAGGTCAAAGGTCATTTAGGGTCAATGAATTTTGGCCGAATCGGGGTATCTGTTGAATTACCATCATAACTTTGAAAGTTTATTGGTCTAGTTCGTTAAACTTGGACATTAGAGTAATCAAGTATCACTGAACATCCTGTGCGCGTTTCAGGTCACATGACCAAGGTCAAAGGTCAATGAACTTTGGCCGAATTGGGTGTATCTGTTGAATTACCATCATAACTTTGAAAGTTTATGGATCTGATTCATGAAACTCGTACATAAGAGTAATCAAGTATCACTGAACATCCTGTTTGAGTTTCAGGTCACATGATCAAGGTCAAAGGTCATTTAGGGCCAATGAACTTTGGCCGAATCGGGGTATCTGTTGAATTACCATCATAACTTTGAAAGTTTATTGGTCTAGTTCGTTAAACTTGGACATTAGAGTAATCAAGTATCACTGAACATCCTGTGCGCGTTTCAGGTCACATGACCAAGGTCAAAGGTCAATGAACTTTGGCCGAATTGGGTGTATCTGTTGAATAACCATCATATCTCTGTAAGTTTAATGGTCTAGTTCATAAAAAGTGGACATAAGAGTAACCATGTATCACTGAACATCTTGTGCGAGTTAGAGTAGTATTCAAAGTCAGCACTGCTGCTATATTGAACTGCGTGATGCAGGTGAGACGGCCAGAGGCATTCCACTTGTTAGTTCAACAGGTGCCTGTTTTATAAAGCTGTTTGTAAGTTAAGAGCGACTTTAAGAACGACTGAGTGATCATTTCTTATGCACTAAACCATTGTCAATGAACGTTTTGGTGTATGCCATTCACCAAAGGATCACCAGTTGTTCTTAAAGTCGCTAACTTACAAACAGCTTTATGAAACACCCCCAGCTAAAAGCAGTTGATCTCCTTCTCAGATATACTAATAATTATTACACGGGCTTAATCCATTTGGTTTGCCATCAATCCTTTTATGGTATTTAGATATTGGGATGCAAACTTTTTCCATTAGATACTTTTCAAGTTGGAGTAGATGGCGACCTTCTGACCATCATGTATGTTGAAACGACATGAGAAAAGACAGTGTAAATTTAAAAATAATCATTCTGATTAGAGGAAATTGGACAACTCTGTGACACAAACAATAAGATCCCCAATATTTTGGGCTTACTCATGATGATATGGAATTTGAAAACTGAGGAAAAAAACAAGGAAAGTGCCGATGACCAATGCCATCGGGGATAGAGCTGGGGAAGCTCGGGGAATGCAAAACCCAAGTAGAAAAGCAATCTTATTGGATAGAGTAAAACAAGAGGAACCATTTCAAACAAGTTCCATCAAAGTCGGTTATGAAATAGCCAAGTTATCGCCGTTTAATAAGTCTTGTTGTACTTTCTATGGGGATCCTCAAATTGGCAAACATGCTTCAAAATGGCTGATATTGTGGACAACCCATTTATGTTTTACACAAATTTTCAGATTTTCCCCTTTATTTTACATATTTCACATCATTACCCCCTAAAAGAGGCAATATGCAATTTGAAAGATAATGGGGAAAAACAAATGGAGAGTTGTCCAAAAATCAGCCATTTCGAAGCATGTTTCCCAATTTGAGGATCCCCATAGAAAGTTGTGGCCCAGTGCATTAGTCTCCGAACTTTGAAACAGAGGGTCGTGGGTTCGAATCCCAGCCATGGCGTAATTTCCTTCAGCAAGAAACTGATCCACAATGTGCTGCACTCAACCCAGGTGAGGTAAATGGGTACTGGTAGGAAGTAATTCCTTAAGAAGCTGTGTGCGCTCTGAACGCCTAGCTTAGACGGATAATATAGAAGCGCCTTGAGCACCTAACAAGGTGGATATTAGACAGCTGGCAGCCTTCTGTTTCAAGGAGTTTTTTAACATTTTTTTTTATTCTCCTCGTACACAGATGGCTCGCTATCGCCACCCCCGTCGGGGCTCTTCAATTTTTGTCTTTAATAAATGAAAATTTCGAAAATAAACGCGACCAAAATGCAAATTGATATTCCCTCTTGGCATTCATTGCCAAAAGAACGGAGAAAAATCAAGTTAAAAGGAACAAAAACAGTGACTTACCTCGGCTGTCGCGCAAATTACTTCCCCGTTTTATCCGATCTTAAGTACATAAACATATGGACATTGAGTCCCCTGTACAGATCGCGCTAGAACTTCGGTCTCTGTATTTGGTGAGTGAAGCCAACGGAGTTCAGCTGAAAAACCAACATAACAGAGACCGAAGCTTTTGGTCTAGGTGGAAATGTGCGCAATATAAATACCCTATATTATTATTATTACAAGAAGACCTTTTTAACGTCCATAACTTGCTTTTTTTCACAACCAATTTTCATGAAACTTGTTTTAGATTATTCCTCTCATTTTACTCTTTCCAATAAGATTGCTTCTCTTCTTGCGTTTTGGTTTCCTTTATGTGTAGATAATCTCAGAATTTTTTCGAGAGACGTTATTACCTCAGTTCTTTTCAGAAGACATTGCTTGTAAAATCAACATCTTTCTCCTTGTTTTCATTGCTTCTGGCACAGAGTTGGGAATCAGTGTGAAGCCAAAGAGAGGTCAGGCAATCGTCTGGAATAACATGAACAGCAATGGAGAGTGTGAACCCATCTCTGTACATGAGGCAGCCCAGGTCATGAAAGGACATAAATACATTATTCAGAGATGGTAAGTTTAACCATTAACATAGCGTTGTGGCCTAGTGGATTAGTCTTTGGGCTATGAAAGAGAGGGTCGTTGACTCGAATCCCAGCCATGACGTAATTTCCTTCGTCAAAAATTGATCAACATTGTATTGGCAGGAAGTGATTCCTCAAAAAGCTGTTAGCACCACAATCAGTAGACTAGCTTAGCTGGGGCAATGAAGGAGTGTCAAGAGCACCTGGCAAGGGTAATATGTGCAGTACGAATAACCTCTGAAAGTATTTGGGTGTTTCTTTGATTCCAAACAGGGCTGTCACACCTGTTACACCTGGGCCATTGACCCAGCTTTTGCTAAAGTACCTGTATGTATAGCAAGCTGTTTTCTTATTTTATTCTATTTCTTGATATCAAGAATGTTGCAATGTTCGCCAGGTAGTAGAGAAAGACATAAGTTGTGTCTGAAAAGGCGGTGATCTTGCGAGCGTTTCATCAACAGTTCTGTCCGACAAGTTGTCAGATCTGACAACTTTGCTCAATTTTGATTGGCTGAGAAGCACTGATACTGTCGGAAAAAATGAGACTTGTCGGAAAAAACATCTGACAAGTCCTTTTCATGGAACGCCCCACTGATGATCAGGGTAATGATTGTACATCCTTCTAAAGCCCTTTGAGTCATTTTACCGATATAAAAGCGGATATATGACATTGTTATCATAGTCAAACCTTCCTAAACAACTGCCTTGTGGAGAAGGAACAGCTGTCTATAACGACTACTTGTTTTGTTTCCCTATAATAATTTTTCCACAGTGTAACATGTATTGCAGTAAAGTTTCTGTAAAGACCACCAGCATATAAAGACTACATTTCTCTTGGGTGGTCATTTTATTAGATTCTGTTCAAACTCGTGCGAGGTTGTTACCACAACTGGCATTTAATCCTCTCCTTTATCCCAGGTACTACTATCAGAGCTTTGCCTACCTTGGCAGGAGGGCACCTGAGCCTGCCTTGCCTGCCAGAGCACCGGGCCAGCCTAGGGTGAGCTGTGACGAGTACGAGCATGGAAGCTGCCGATGGTACGATGAATGGAACAATGACCACCTGACAGAGTACAGAGCCTTGCAGTCGGGGTTATCCTGATCCAGTAGCTGAGGTGCTGTATCCCCTTCTATAATGATAGTAATGTCCTTTTATGCATTTGAGGTTACCAATGGGATCCTGATTTGTGGCCGGCGTGCATGTGATTAATCATATGTTTGGCCTAGTGCATAGATTTAATAATGACCTGCTTTTAGCGGTCATTAGTAAAGAATAATGACCAATCATGGTTTGGGACGAGGATACATTGAAATAGCAATAGTTACACCCTGCTTGTTCAGGTGATACAGGAAATATCTGCATTCTGGTTCCATATTTCATGAGGCCCGAAAGCAAAAGGAATATGTAAACAGAATGTAGATATTTTCCATATTCCGTATTAAAAGGAGGTGTGACACTTTTGATCTCCATAGAGTGTATCCTTATATTATTGCAGAATAAAGGACATCAGTAGAATAGAACCCAAAACTGCAAAACCCTGCATTAATTCATGACATCACAATGATCACAGTAAAAGGAATGTGCATTTTGACATTGAAATTAATTGTGCAGATAGTAGTACACAGAGCGATGCTGTAGTACACTAGTCACTTACATACCATGTAATATGGTCTCATATTATGTGGTTGAAAACAGCTCTGGCATGCGTGTTACAATGAAAACAATATCAAAACAACAACAGCTGAACATTAAACAGGTGATATGGGTTCATATTACCCGTGTGATCTTTTTTTAGTTAAAGTAAATTAGGTAAATACAGGATTTTCTCACAAATAAAATTGACCAATGAGATTATAATTAAAAGTGGTACACTAAAAGCTAAGGATTCACATCACTATATATCTCATAAAATATATATCATATGACTTTGCTTGAGTATTAGAATACTTATCGTCATTGAGACCACTTAAACCATTGACAATGCCTTGGATGTGTTCAAACTGTAACTCTTGCATCTAATTCAAAGTTATATCTTACATGATGTGTATTATTGTATATTTTTATTAGTTCTCATAAACCACAATAAGGGTCACTTTATCGATCTCCTGTTGACCTCTTATGAGTATAATGACTGACCATGGTTTTCCAACTCTCATGGTCGTGGCAGATCGCGAAGCCTGGCGTACCATTGTTGATTCATTCTCATATAAGATATAAGTCAAATATTTTTCGAAGTGGAAGCAGTTATGCTACCATGCATAATTTATGTATTCTAAATCAAATTTTTCCTAAGTCAAACAGATTTCTGGACATGGTCAAAAGGTATTTGACTTTGGCATATTCATCTATATCTAAAAATGAGTATATATTTTATTACAAAAAAAAGTTCTGATAAGTTTGACAAGTAATAAATGTTGGTGAAATGGAATCATCTGAGATTAAAAAAGGCCTGCATATCTATGCATTATAGTGTATTTGAAATATGAAGAAAATTAATTTAAGAAAAATAACAAAAGGAAAAAAATCTCTGTTGTGAGGTTTCACCAGTCAATTGGCTTCTTTGGGCGCATTCACCCGTACATTGGCGATTGGCCTCATCCCTCCACTTTTTTATGGTCAGTCCCTTCCCACTTCCAAAACCATTCCATGGCCCCTGTACTGTTCCCATACACATGCAGTTCATGAAGCTGTGAATATATTTTTTCTACATGTTTTTTTTTTAAATATAGTTTAATGACAAAACTCTACATCTAATATTAGGTGACTGTACTGTGTGATTTTTTGTCAAATTTAATGTGCAATAAATGATTTCTACCGAATTGTTGTAATTATTTCTAAAACACTGCAATGGTTTGCTTCTATTAATTTTTGTGAAGTAAAATAATCTCTCATATACTTATGGACTATTCCCTGGGACTACACTACATGTATTTAGATCATCAAAGTACTTAGTACTTGGAGTTGGAGAGATAGAGGCTTGGGGAGGGAGGGAGAAGAAGAGAGGGAGAGAGAGAAAAGGTAGAGGGGAGAGGGAGACATGCATAGAGAGAAATAATAAGTTGGGAGGGGGTTTGTCTTGCCTTCAACATTCAAATTTTAACCAAGGTTAAGCTTTTTAAATCTCATCTTGACTTGGAAAGTATGTGGACCTTATTAATGAAAATTGAACAAAAGGATAATCAAATATGTCTGATATCTTGCAAAAGTTCCAGGTCACATGATCAATGTCGTCCAAGGCCAATGAACTTTGACCATGTTGGGGATATTTTTAGAAATGTCATCATAACTTGAAAGTTTGGGACCAATTTCATGAAACTGAAAGGTAATCATGTATTACCATGGAGGTAAAAAGGATGGAGTGACCACAATATGCAAATAATTCATGGATCGAGCTTTAAATTTCTAAAAAGAAGTCCAAAGGAATACACAGGTGCAACAGTCTGTAGCTTTCGATGGTGACCTGTAATGCTGCCAGTTTCATGGGAAAAATGAAAAGTGATTTGCGTTGAAAATAGATAATTGGAAATATTTCAACTTTTATTTGATCACAAAATGTGTGTATCAATGAAATTCACACGAGAGGTTTTTTTTCTCAAAGCCTCATTATGTCCTGAAATGGAGCAAAATATTGAATGATACCTTTCAAACTGTAAAAAAACCCTCAGAATTCTTAAATCAACATTTTACAAATTTACAAACACTTTGACATTACAAGAAAAGAAGACTAGTTATAGGGAAGATATTTATTTGTAATTTCATGTGCCACAGGTGCGACAACTCGAGTAAAAACACATTTTGATAAACATTGCATTTTTTTTTGTGGGGGGGGGGGTTCGCAGTGTGTCTGCTCATACTATCCGATCACAGGTAGTGGTCATCATGACTAAAGAATATTTCTTGGCCCGTAAGTCTGCAGCGAGGTAGGAATCTTTTGTGTACAGTCTGCAAGGAAAAATCCAGTTAAAGGGATGGTCTGGGCTGAAAATATTTATATCTTAATACAAAGAGTATAATTCACTGAGCAAATTGCCGAAAATTTCATCAAAATCGGATTAAAAAAATAATAAAGTTATTGAAATTTAAAGTTTAACAATATTTTGTGAAAACAGTCGTCATGAATATTCATTTTAGTGGGCTGATGTCACATCCCCACTTTCCGTTTTCTTATGTTATTACATTTTTTTTCATTATTTCATACTTGTGTGAATAATATGTCTCCCTTATAATGAAATAAGTTGCAGCAATTGATATCTAATGCACTAAGTCAGTTGTCGATCAAATTTGATCTAGATCTTGGAGGAAAAAATTGAATAAACCTAATTTCATATAATTAAATAAAAAAGAACAATTGGAGATGTGACATCATCAGCCCACCTAATGAATATTTATGAAGAATTTTTTCACAAAATATTGCTACCTCTACCTTGTTATCCGATTTTGAAGAAATTTTCGGCATTTTGCTCAGTGAATTCTACTCTATTTATTTAGCTATAAAAACTTTCAGCCCGGACCATGCCTTTAAACATATGCCTGCCATGTGTTATCCCTGCGGCATCAAACGTGGCTTCAGAGGAAATGAGTGAGATTGTACTCCATCCTCTTTTACCTCCATGGTATTACTGATCGTCTTGCGTGATTTTTTTTTTTTTTTTTGCTCTTTACGATATTCTGAAACAATCAACACAGAACAACAAAATTTTCACCGACAATGATATAATGTATGTATTGAAGTAATTTATTTTTCATGAATAGATTGTATGATTCATATAATTGGCAAAAAATATATAATAATACAGTAGAAAAACATATACATAGTATAGTAGAACAGGTTGTCAGTAGATAAATATGGCACGTGACTTCGTAGGAAGATGGTAGCGTATTCGTGATTTGGAGTTAAATAACCTCGCTTTGGTCCTGGATTCGTAATGTATTATTTCTAGAACTTTCCCCAAGTGTACTATGAGTGATCCTGACAAGGAAAAGACAGTAAGACAACCATATTTTCTTCGTTCGAGAGAGGAAAAGGATAAAGATCCTGAGCAAACTTTAGAACCACGAGGCCAGACTTCGTCTACACACACGCACGGAACACTTGCCCTCGAAGACGCCGTAACTTACCCCGTTCAGCCCGACACGCTTTCTACGTCTGATTCTGTAGGCCCAACTACCGTCACTATGCCTAAGGCTAATGAGAAAGAGTCGGTAAGTCGTGATGAATTTTTGCAAACGTCTAATAAAATTCTCGAAAAACTTGACTCACTAGGTTCAGATATTTCGGCAATGAGAAAGGAAGTAAGAGAAATTCGTGCCTCGGTTGCTGACTTGGAGGTAACAACAGCTGACTCCTCAGCTAGAATCACTAAATTAGAAAATGAAACGTTACCACTCATGAAGCAGGAATACAAGAGCGTTGAGACTGAGATGAGAGAGAAGATGCTTGCTCTTGAAATACACGACAGGAAAGCTAATTTGTTGTTTTATGGTATCAAGCATGAAAGGGGAGAGAATGTTTTTGGTGTGGCTAAGCATGTCTTCAATGATCTAGGAATCTCCCGGGAAATCCCACTCGTAAATATCCACCGTTTGCCACGTCGTTTTCAGCAGGGCGATGATCAGCACCAAGCCAGCCCAGACCCTATCATTATCCGATTTAGCTCAATGATAGACCGAGATTCAGTATTCAGCGCATATCAACAAAGAGTGAAGAGGATGGCCAGGGTAGGAGGTGCTCAATCGCCAACTGTACCACCGGCACCTATTGCTTATCCCTCTCTTAGAATCATGATGGATCTTCCACCACAATTGAAACGTCAGAGGTACCTGTTAGAGAAAGAAGCTTTCAGGCTCAGGAAGGACCACAATAAATCAACAAGAGTGAAACTGTTCGGTGTCCAGCTTCGCCTACAGGTCAGAGAAAAGGGTTCTAATGCAGAATGGAAAAATATCAATTGATAAGGATAGCCATTACATGTTGTTTGCTAAAATCAACCTCGGATCAGGATATCGTCTAGCTATGAAACTTTTGTTTATCATATATATGGAAATATGTTAACAGGATTTTGAAGAAAACTGACTGAATGAAGCCTTATTTGATCAGTTTTCTTTGATTTTTAATATCTAAGGATGGTATCAATATGACGTCATGTACATTAAAATCATGGTTATTTGTTTCTTTGTTCAGCCAAAGATATATGGCTAGCTTGATGCTATTTGCTCATGTTGTTTGCTTCAATGCAGTATCTCAAAGTTTTTTTTTTTTCTTTACATCCTTGATATTATGAAAATGCGATATCAATGGTATATGAATATGCAAAATATATCACTTAATTAGAAGCATATTTTTTAAGACACTGGTTGTCTTTAAGTTGTATTATGCCTGCAATTTTACATGAGAGGTAAAGAATCTCCTTATTTATTTGATTTTGTATACAGGTGTAGACTAAAACAAAATACAAGTCATGCATTTTAAATTTAAAAGCTTGTAAATTTAAAAGCTTATAAATTCTGTATGTTATTATAAGTTATTTATAATGCTAATACAAGTAAAAGAAAGATTCATACATTACTATAAGGTCTAGTGATGCATCTTACTGTTTGTGTTAACCTTGTATTAGAGTCAAATGCTCATATTTAAGCTTTGGTCTGTAGGCATGGTAGAAATATTTAATTTCAAACAAACGAGTTTATTGTATTTGAGAATTATGATGATCAAACCATCACAATTAAGTAAAAGCATATTTTATTTCTCACTATTATGCTTACTGTTCTGCATAAAGGGTAAAAATAACTTTATTTATATCATTTTGATTTTGTGTGTGTGTAATCATACTGTACATGTACATTTGAAGGGCTCAAAACAAGGTATATAATTAAAACATTCTAGGACCTCAAAACATTTTATTAGTATTTATATTTTGTACTATGGCTTAGTATTCTGATATTGTTATTCCTATCTTTGATAAAAATATCCATTTGAAGATTAAAAATCTTATGGGAAACAAAATGATAAATTGTTATTATGCTTATCTCTGGGTGTTTGCTTTAACCCATGTATGATGTACCATTGCAACTTCCATAAAGCACTCAGACTCACTGGTCTCTTATTCACAGGTGATAAACATTCCTAAGTGTAACTTACGCCATGACGATAGTCCGTAGCATTTACGCAATAATGTACAACAATAGTATACGTAATTCAAATGCCTTCTTGGTTAAATCATAGAGCTACTACTAGCTCTACGGTTAAGTCTTCGTATCTTTAGTAAGGTTTTTTTTATTGTCAATGTGAGTAGCAAATAGGATGAGATTCAATGTACAGACTTCACTTTGTCGTACTTCAACATTATTCAGTTAAATCTTAAAGTACGTTTGTACAGCAGTTAGTTTTTTATAATTAGATATTAATGATAGGGCTGGATGCTTTTAACATCAGATAATCCTAACAGTTACGAGCCCAACTCTTGCATAATTTTTTGTTAGGTATACCATGTGTTTTTGTTGCATTTTGTTTTTTTTTATCCTGAATTCAGGACCTAGCGCAGGTTATTCCAATAATATTGCTGCCAAACATGATTGTTTTGTTCCATGTTCTTGTTATGTCTTGTTTTCATGTTACCTTTTTAAGTTTCTTGTCTGATTTTATTTCTTGTTATGCAGCTAGCCAACAATGTCTTATTATTTCCATATTTTGTTGCAATTTATTGTTGAGATTAAAGAGCTATGAATACTGTAATGGCTGAATTACCTTTTGCTGAAACAAACGACCTTGACTTGGACATTCTGTTTAATTCGTTGCAAACTGCTGATCATGATCCTTTATGTAATACTGCATATGAAAATTATATCTCTGAAAATATTAATAAGAAATTTGATGAAATGCTGTTTGATTTTGATCCCAATGATATTCACGCTATAAATGAGTCTAAATACTATACTCAAAATCAATTTATCCGTATGCATAAAAGCACTATAAAAAACGATATGCATTTCTTGAATTTGAATATCCGAAGTTTAAGTAAGAACTTTGAATATTTAACCTTACTGCTGGACAACATTGATGCCAGTAATTTCATTATCGGCCTTACGGAAACATGGTTGCATGACAAGCCTCACTCATTATACTCTCTACCACCACATCATAATTTCGTATTTAATAATCGTGTCAATAAGAGGGGAGGGGGTGTTGCAATGTACGTTCCTGATCATTTTAACTTTAATGTACTTAGTGACCTCAATATCATGAATGAAACTATGGAAGCAGTTTTCATTGAAATAGTTCTTGAAAACAAGAAGAACATTATTGTTGGAACCATTTATCGCCCACCATCTTCTAGTCACCCCGAATTTCTACTCGAAATCCAGCACTTACTTGTTCATCCTCTCCTTCAAAATAAACATTGTATCTTAATGGGTGATTATAATGTTGACATGATAAAATGTAAAGACAATCAATTTTCTCGTGACTTTTTGGACACATTGCTTTCTTACTCATTTATTCCTGCAATATCAAAACCTACACGGTTATCGTCACACTCTTGTTCTCTTATTGATAATATATTTGTAAATATTGATCACATTAAGGTAGAATCAGGAATTATACTCTCTGATATTTCGGACCATTGTCCAGTTTACTGCAAAATTGATAGTTTTTTAGGTACTACAAAACTGCCTCCTCCTTTAAAAATGATAAGGAAATTTACGGTTCCTAAAATTGATAATTTAAAAGAGAAACTCAAAACTTCAAGTTGGTCAGAGGTGTTGGAGAATAATAATATTAACGGCTCCTACAACAATTTTAATAACATTCTAAAAGACGCCCTCGATGAGTGTATTCCATCGGAGAAGTGTAAGTTTTCAAATTACAAACATGAACCTCGTAACCCATGGGTTTCCAAGTCTATACTGAGATCCATTAACAGAAAAAACAATATGTATTACAA
The DNA here is from genome assembly GCF_018143015.1 of Lytechinus variegatus. Classification (NCBI taxonomy): domain Eukaryota; kingdom Metazoa; phylum Echinodermata; class Echinoidea; order Temnopleuroida; family Toxopneustidae; genus Lytechinus; species Lytechinus variegatus. Next base: position 17,182,683 of record NC_054752.1, read on the forward strand.
ACTTAGAGTAAATCCTACTCCAAAACGTCGTGAGAAATATAATAGATATAAAAATACATTAACAAGAATTTTACGGATTGAGAAAAGGAAATATTATTGTAATCAGTTTGAAAAGAAAAGGTCCAACATAAAAGAAACATGGGGTATAATAAATAATGCTTTGAATAGGAGGAGTCTCATTAAAGATATAACCCAAATCCGTGAGGGAAATAAAGTTTTAGATGAGAATGAATCTATATCCAATCACTTTAATGAATACTTTGCAAACATCGGATCAAATTTGGCTAAGAAAATTCCTAACGCAGAAAAAAGTTTTCATAATTTTTTGAAGAACAAAAATCAGAATTCAATATTTTTTAATCCAACCAATTCATCAGAAATTTTACGAATTGTAAAAAAATGAAAGACAAGCGAAGTATGGGATATGATGAAGTTAGTAATTTCTTGCTGAAACATATCATAAATGAAATTACTGAACCTCTAGAGCACATTTTCAATTTATCTATAAGTCAAGGTGTCGTACCGGACGCAATGAAAATCGCTAAAGTTATTCCGATATTGAAGAAAGGTGATCCTTTAGACTCCAATAATTATAGGCCAATATCACTGTTATCGTCAATTTCCAAAGTTCTAGAAAAACTTATTTTTGATCGTACTATGTTGTTCTTTGTAAGTAATAATATTTTCGCAGATTCGCAATTTGGTTTCAGACAAAAACATTCCACGATACATGCAATTTTACAATTTGTTAATCATGTTGCTTCTGCTAATGATGATCATTGTCATACACTTGCAATATTTTTGGACCTCTCCAAGGCCTTCGATACCATTGACCATCAAATATTACTGTATAAACTTTCTCATTACGGTATTCGTGGGAAGGCCTTGGAGTGGTTTAGAAGCTATCTCATAGGAAGGTCTCAATTCGTTTCTATTAAGGGTGTTAATTCGTCTTTTAAACAGCTACCTTGTGGTGTCCCTCAGGGATCCCTCCTTGGACCTTTACTTTTTGTTTTGTATATGAATGACTTTCAAAACTCTTCTCGGGTCCTGTCATTTACCCTATTCGCTGATGATTCTTCCGTTTTCTTTTCCCATAAAAACCCAAATATCCTATTAGAAACAGTTAATATTGAACTCAGACTTGTTGCAGAATGGATATGCGCTAATAAACTTTCCCTTAACATAAATAAAACTCAAGGTATGTTTTTCAGTAATTCTATTTCACAGTTACCCGTAATGTTTACATTAATAATACTGTTATAAATATAGTTGATTCGTTAAAATTTCTTGGTCTTATTATTGACAATAAACTTTCTTGGAAAGAGCATAATTTGAATTTAAGTAAAATGCTTGCGAGGAATGTTGGGGTAATCAATAAACTAAAATCGTCATTTCCTATGCATATCTTGAAAGGTTTGTACTCAACACTTATTTTACCTTATCTGAACTACGGTATACTTGCATGGGGTAATTCGTTTAATTACCAACTGGATAAATTGTTAATTCTTCAAAAACGGGTATTGCGAATAATTTGCCACTCTGACAGGTTAAGTCACACAAATATTATTTTTTCAACAATAAAGTATTAAAGGTGCATGATTTATATAATTTCTTTTTAGGGTGTTTATGTTTCAATTGAACTCAAATGCTCTTCCTCATGCTTTTACATCACTATTCCAAAAGAATCAACATTTGCATACTTATCCTACCCGACAGTCGTCATTCTTTCACTTGCATAGGTTGAGAACAGTACTTAGGAAAAGGACGATAGTATATACTGGTCCAGTTTTTTGGAATTCCTTGGATATGACACTTAAGCAACTACAAAATTATAATATTTTCAAACATCACTTGAAAGCAAAGCTTCTTCTTCGATATAATGAAACAAACTGAATTGCTCTTTATTGGCATGCTCTATTGTATTTTTGTCCACAGAGCTAATCAAGAACTTTCTTAAATTCTGTTGGATGGCAGCTGCTTGTTTTATTTATTTTGTTCTTTTATTTCTTCGTTTCTTTCTTTTGTCACGTTTCTGTGTTGTGTTGTTTTTGTCGGTATAATTTGATTTATAAAATGTTGTCACGTGTATTATTCTAAAGTAATTATATCAAAAGTAATGTATAAAAAGGGAACCTTATCTACAAGCATTCTGCTTCTAAGGTTTCCTCCACTTTTCCGTTTTATGTATACTTAAACATGTATTAATATGTATTGATTAAGAATGCTTGCTATTTATATTTATATAACCTACGTGTGTAATGGTTGTTCAGCTTAGTTATGCAAGATATCAAAGTTTTGTAACATAACGGATTTGTGGAAATAAAACCTAAATGATTACATGAAGTCAAACATGATCTAAGTAATTTGCTAAGTCGTGTCGATGTATCATTGTCTGACTAACAAGCGACTGTATCGCCTTCAAAGCTGTTTTTTCTTCTTCATTTTATTATGATATGATGGCGTAATGACGCAACGATCCGTCATGTACTTCTGCATTCTTTGCCTCTCTGCACGATGCATGGATACGTTTTAGATTCAAATAATTCAAGAATTCCATTCATTGCATAGGATATAGTAGGCCTATACATAAATAGGCAATGTAATTTACTTGAAAAGTAGAGAACGATGTTCTTTTAGTTCTTTGATTGATTTTCATGGATTAATATCAATAATATGCACACAGAGTTAACCTCAAAGGACTGGGCTATTTGAGATGTACTGCGGACTGGGGGGGGGGTGCATGATGCCCCCCCCCCTTCTGATCTCAGCCGCCTTTCGCCCGATCGCGCAGAAATTTGGCTCGCACATTCTTTACCATATAAACCACAAGCCAGTATATAAAAAAAATATGAAAATAATTATTTTTTATCATGAATAAAATATGCAAATTTATTCGTGAAAAACATTTTCAAATTTAACACCCAATTTCACTTCAAATTTTCTTCCTCTTATTTTTCCAGATGTCATCTTTATAACTTGATTATAACTTTGATGTACTATTTTTGGGAGTATATCTTTGTTTTTAGAATGTCTTATGTATTTCTTTGTTTTTTCATCTTTTGTTTTTCAATGTTTTATTTCAATGGGAATCGTTGCAGATCATTTAACAACTAAATTAAACTTTTATTTAATTAAGCCTTTAATTAATTAAGCAGACCAATTAGAACGAAAAACAATCCCCCTTTTTTAATCTCATCTCCCATAGAGTATAAAAAATGAGCCATTTTTTGGCATGACATTGTCTCGTAACAAGTCACGTGGCGTCCCGATGCTGTACCCGTATGTCGCGAATTTCGTCTAAAATGTTGCACGAGACTTGGAATAAAAAAGTCATAAATTTGCGGCGTTATCTTTATGCGTTTCGGAAATATCACGCAAATCTTTGATTGGGGGGGGGGGCATCATGGTGCCTCCCAGTCCTTTACTTTGAATTCCTGGGTTGTGCGTAATTTCTAAATAAATACATCGTACATGTACCATCCCCATAATACCAAGTTCGCGCCGTCAACTACTATTGATCACATGATTCAACCTGCACATTCAATATGTCATCAGTCACATTCTCCTTTCGTAATCATTAGTAAATCACATTAAAGATGGAAATTTGTGTAAGTTATACCGTAGATGCTATGATTATATGGGTATAGCTGCTCCGCGCCCGGCCATGTGATGTCATACGTAAAAAAATGAAAAAAAAAAGCAATCAGTAAGCTATATTCTTTGTTGGATTTTCAACAAACCATCTTTGAGATGTTTCTTTCATACATCTGCTATAAATAATAACCAACTTGATAACATTGCGGACCTTAGTAATCTCTCCGGTGCTGTACTCGAAATAAACACCATCCATTAAACTTGATTTCTTCAGCTCCTTCATGTCGACATCTATATCTTTATTTTTTTAATAATGTTTTTAAATCTTTTTAAAATCTTGCATTTCCCCATTGCCATGCCTAGCCTCCAAGTATATCTTGTTTCCAACGTTCCCTTTTATAGGCTCTTCGTTGCATAGTTTTCATCACTGTGTACACGTAATTGTGATTTCGCTGATATTCTCACAGCTTCTAACCCCCTCTTTTGTCGGCGGCGGTACAGGAGGTAGACAACGGCAAAGAGAAGGAAGGAAATACCCCAGAATACTGCACAAGTAATCACCGTGACTGTATAAGATCCAGTAAGACCATGTGTTATACCTATACAAGAGAATCCAATAAACAAAGCAATGAATGAACCTATTATTGCAAAAGAAAATTATGAAATGTTTATGATAGGTAGGGGAAGGCGGGGTAAGTTGTGACACTTTTTGGATTTTGCATGTTAAAATTGATATCACCTAGTAATATTGTAGAAATAAGTAC